>NW_027518701.1:4577500-5177500 GCF_043159265.1 Tasmannia lanceolata | reverse complement strand
TCGCCTTTGGTACTATAAGCATGTTGACTAGTTGTTATATTATATCACATTTGGTACTATAAACATGTTATATTAGGGGTGCAACTCGGGTCGGGTTGAGGCCAAACCCTCAACCCGGTTTCCAACCCGACGAGGTTCAACTCAAACCCGACCCGACTTCAACCCAACCCAACCCAAGTTTTTAAGCTTAAAAAAAATTATAAAAAATGTCCGATTTCACTCGGGTCGGGTTGCCAAACCCTCAACCTGAACGCAGCCCAGTTTGGGAAAAGTCAACCTGAACCCGACCCGAACTCAACCAGACCCGACCTTTTTCGGGTTGAACCATACCCAAGTTGCGCCAGTTATAGTTATATCGACTAGTTGTGGTATTATATCGCATGGTGAGTTGGACAATGATAAATTCGCACCTCCTGTAGGAAAAACCCCAATAACCTCCCTTTTCTTAGAAAGTTTATGGTGACATGCAGACAATAGGGATGACCTTCAACCCATTTTTGCAAGAGCGCTCCCGAGTTTAGAATTCCTCTTATAGAGGTATGCTGAACTCAGGGGCAGGGGAAATCAACAGCTCTTTCATCCATATGCAGACCTATGATAGGGATATGAATCCCCACCATCAGAGGGCAAACTTAGGGGGGGCAGGGCAATGTAGTGTAGTGTGCTGATATTAAAAACGGTGCTTTTAGGATGAGTCGTATTGCTAGATTCATAGGCACCCTTGCAAAAAACGGGTAAAGGGCGCCCCATATGTCAATATCCATGTAGAGGAGCCCTTCACATCTTTTTTGCGTTGGCTCCTGTGAGCAGTATTCCTCTGGTTATAATACTCTTTCTATGAATTTTGGTTAGTGGTTGCTAAAGTGCCTTATTGACCCATTTGGGAATAAGATTAACTTAAAATAATGTTATTTGCAAAATAATATTAAGCACAGTACAAGAGCAGGTTGGTTGAAGTGGAGGCATACTTCAGAAGTTTTGTGCGATCGTAAAATACCTACTAAGTTGAAGGAAAAGTTTTATAAGACAGCTGTGAGGCTAGCCATGCTGCACGGCTCAGAATATTAGGCCACCAAGAAGCAGCATGTGCATAAGATAAGTGTAGCGGAGATGCGAATGCTTAGATGGATGTGTGACCACAAAATGTTAGATCGAATTCAAAATGAAGACATCCGTAAAAAGGTGGGGGTGACACTAATTGAAAAGATGAGAGAGCACCGCTTAAGATGGTTTGGGCAGATCCAACGTAGGCCTTTGGATGCTCCACTGAAAAAAAGTGACTTGTGCCAGATTGGAGTAAACAGAGGGGCAGACCGAAAACAACTTGGGTAGAAATATTGAGGAAAGACTTAAGGGCTCATAACATAACAGAGAACATGACCTTGGATAGGATAGAATTGAAGAAAATGATCCATGTAGACGAATCCAACCAGTGTCAGGAGTAGACTTAGTCAATTTTGAGCCGGGTAGATCCTTTCACCTTCTTCATGAAAATTTTCTAGGGGACAGGCTTAGTTGAGTTGAGTTGTAAATAAGAAGGGATTTTGGTAGTACACAAAGAGTCCCTAAGTGAGTTAAGGACTTGAGAATCAAGTAATCTTTTTATATTAACAAGAAACACCATGATTATGAAAAAGGCCCCCACTAAGGACCGTAACATTTCACCGTGCAGAACCTTAGTGGCTCTATGACTCGAACTCAAAATATAGTGTGAGCTTTGATACCAAATGTCAAATATCAAACCAATATGTCTAAATGACATCCCATGGAACGCGTTAGGCTACTGGCCCTTTAAAACTGTCCCATACCAGGCTGGGTCCCACCTAATCCCATAAAAGATTAATTTTTCACTTAAAATTTTCGAGAATTATAAAAATATGATGAGAGAAAAAGTCAAAATTGGTTTCTTAAATTATTAAAATTGGTTTATGAAAAATAGAAAACGAGTTCCTCCAAAATAGAAAACAGTTTTATGACATTTTGGAAATGAGTTTCTTTAAAAAAAAATTGAATCACAGGAATTGGTTCCTCCATGTTGGTAGAGCAATTTTACAAAGCCAATGAAATGGTTTCAATTTTGTTTCTGTTCGGCAAGTCTAAACGTATCCCTTCTTGTAGATATAAAGTATATGACCAATAAGTCCTATTGCCTTATTAGTTTTTCTAATTGGAGATTGTGCACACCCTTGTTTTGATAAATAACAACCCCCTCTTATAAAACTAACACTCCCCTCTTTATTTCCACATTTATAATTAGCTAATGAAGGTTGTTTCATTTCTCAAAAAACTATGAAAAGCCAACCAGAAAAGCGATGAGTTCCATTATAATCTTTTTGTGAAATTGTATATCATCTGAGTCGTGCTATGTTTTACTCAATTTAAAAGATTCATTTCTGTTATTTTATCTGTTTTCCCATCTAAAAAATAAAAAATTTCAATAATTTTCATTGTTACTCTACATTCAACAAATATTTTAAATTTAATGACATCCATAATCTCACATTAAAGAGTTTAACAAAGTATACCTTGTGTTCATCTCTCTCAATTTTCATTGTTACTCTACATTCAACAAATATTTTAAATTTAATGACATCCATAATCTCACATTAAAGAGTTTAACAAAGTATACCTTGTGTTCATCTCTCTCAATTTTCATTGTTACTCTACATTCAACAAATATTTTAAATTTAATGACATCCATAATCTCACATTAAAGAGTTTAACTAAGTATACCTTGTGTTCATCTCTCTCTCTCTCTCAAAAAGAAAAAAGAAAAAAGAAAAAGAAAAACTAAGTATACATTGTGAGGGTTTAGGGTTTGCGTAGGGTTTTGGAATTGGGGCTTAGGGCACTGATGATCGGATAACTGCCCAAGACATGCCACCATCTTCAAATTATAAATCTTTCTCTCCCTCCCATGATATTTTGTGTTCTGATTTGCTCACTTCTACTAATTCCAAAACATGCAAATCCAATTTTTTCATATAGCATTTCTACTCTAGTTATTGCAGGTGATATGAGCAAAGCATTTAAGATTTGAACATGCAGATTTATGCCTTCCTGTGATGAGTGGTAAAGATTGATCTGAAAAAAAAAAAAAAGAAGAAGAAGAAGAAGAAATGATTAAAGCATCTTGCATCATGAAGTTATTTCAGAGATGTAGAAAAGTGAGTTCATAAATTTGGGGTCCAAATAAACTCACCTATCTGACAATAGTAAATGCCTCAAGAACAGAAGGTTTTGGAAGCCAATTGCTGAAAGGCAGGGTATTTTTAAAAATACCCAGAGCAGAATTGTATTCATGAGCCATGGTCTGCAAGACAATTAGATTCACCAAGTGTTCAAAATATTGTTACTATTTTCCATGGAGATTGTTAAATAGCATATTTAGGCCCTGTTCGTTTAAGATTATGTCAATCGATTGTGAGTGCCAAACGATTTTTGGACTAAAATTAAATGTAATTTTAAGTCCAATAATCAGTTTGGCACTCACAATCAGTTTTCATAATCTTAAACGAACATGGCCTGACACTCCAAATTCAAATTAAGACCAAGTGTTCTGTCCTCAACTCAATTCAACATGTTACATGCGTCAATAAGATCAAAACAGTGTTTGATGGAATTCCTAACTCCCATTGTTAACGTTAATTCAGAAAATAAAACATTGTGACAGAATAAAACCATGGCATACTTCAATATCGATGGAGCTCTAAAGAAAAGTAAATTTCAACGGCATAGAAGAGAAGAAAATTACAATAGAACAGTACTCTACAAGAGGAAAAGAAAACAAATAGCAGCTAATAACAAGAAAAAAGAGGGCATAATTCATATGAAAATTTCTATGAGATTTACCATCGATAGGCATATCCATTCTACAAAACCTAAATCCAAAGGAAGAACCATCCAAGTTAAACTTAATGATGTTAACATCTCTGAAAGGTATTCACTTTTCTATGAGATTGCTATAATTGCCATTTCTAACAAAGATGAATAATACCAGTTCTGAGTTAACTCAACATACAATTAGAATCTCTCTAGTATGCTCAACCATTACTCATGCCTAATGTGTGAAGGACATGAAAAACATTGAAAACAGTGCTTCAAAGCGTGGATGTGGACCAAAATACGGCCAAAGAAATCATAGTTGACTCATAGGATATCACTTTGGGTCTCTAGAACACCGCTATTCATAAATATTCAGTCACAGCGAGGAAAGAGAAGAAAAGAGGGACTTGGAGCGGAATGAAATGGCGTCGCTCAAAGGGGGGATTGGTTTTGCTCGGCCTGTGCCTATTGGAACTCAAATGGCGTCGGTGCTGCCGATGGTGTATGCAAATCCATCGGGATCTCCTGTTAAGATCATCAACCCTATATCAAAAGGAATTATGGACTCGAAGCAAGGAGAATCTAATCTGGAATCCCGGAGATTGGAGTTGTTCATCCTATCAATATCCAAATTTCGGATGGAGGAACAACTGCCGAAGGTGCCACTTGATTAGGATGGAGGGATCTAGCCTTGGTAAGAAAAAGAAAAATCAGGGTGAATCTTTGGAAACTGCTAGTAAAGAAGTTGACCGATGGCCTGATTCGGGACAGATCTCCTCGCTGGTTGAAGGGGGTGTCCCATACATAACCATCTCGGGTAAGGAGATGGAAACAAGGCTGAATTCTCTTAAGAGTTGCCTCATTGGGAGGAAACAGAATGCTGCCGGATCCCTTGACGACTTATGGCAGTGGGCAAAGAATTCCTGGAATATTCCCTCCCTTCCTTGTCCCTCTGAGTTATCAAGGAATGAAATCTTGTTTACGTTTGATTCGGAGGAAGCTGCCATGGCTCTGGCCAAAGGATCGAAGGCATGGAATACATTTGACTTCTCTCTCCCCCTGAGCACAGAGTACGCACAAGGTGTGGAGGCACTTTGGGTTAACTTTTACGGCATCCCCCTCCATGTTTGGACCCGGTCAACAGTTGAAGCAATAGGAAATCTACTTGATAAAGTCTTGGAAGTGCAAATGAAAGGGGATCATAAAAGCTGTATGGCATTTGTATCGGCTAAAATCCTTATTCCGTGGTGGAAGATGCCTCCACCCTCTATTCAGATTCCAGTATTGGATCAAAGTTTCACGGTAGGAGTTGTAGTCCGGAGCAATCAGAGATCGGAGCAACTGTCGGTGACCGGGGGTCGCCGATTTGCCCCCCTTTGGAATCTCAAGGTAAGGAGACCGTTGACCAAGTGGGGCCTTCGCGTTCAAATTTAAATCCTTCTAAGGCGCCAGTCCATTGGTTCGGTACGGTGCCTTCCTCCTTTCTGCCCCCTTCTCTGAATGAAAGCAAGGTCTCAAAAGTCTCCAATCTCCCCAGTTCAGGTCCTCCCCTTTTCTCGATACCAGAGTCTCCTAAGAGAGTACCCTTTAGGAAGAGGCATGGTCATCCTCCTAGGCTTGTCAGATCCCTTTGTCAAAAGTCTTGGCAGAATGGCCTTGTGAAGTCAAGAGTAGACCTTGAAACCCTTAGGCTATTGATCTCTTGTTTACCTTTTTCGAGAGCTCGCTTGGAGTCTCAAAAGTCGGGAAAGGTGGGTCCAAGGATTCAAGGCTGCAGATTGGATAAATCCGAATCCGCTGGGGGGGCCATCCTGTGGAAGATCAATCATGGACAAATTGAGCAACCCCTTGAAATATCCACTAGGTGGGGCTGAAACTTTTGGAGCTTTCAAATCGATTGCTGGGACCCCCTTGCTACCCAAAACACGCGTTGCCTGTGGATGAGGGGTTCCCATGTCCTGGTTCGGAGTTGGGATAATAATCGCAAAATGTGAAATCTCTTTCGTGATACGGATTTATTTATTTTTTGAAAATAATTTTATTAAAATTTGATTCCCCCCCCGGGTGATACGGATTTTTTTGGATGACGGCTATTGGAGAAATGATTATTTTCTTTCGTGAGAAAGTTGGTTGGTATATTTGGTGTGACATATGACTAAAGTATCCATTTTTTGGGACTTTAACAATTTTGGGAAGCTTAAAAGGTTACTTGTATTAGGGGGTTTGGAAATGGCCACTTCGGCGCAATTAATGATGTCACATGATAGCGGGAGATCTTTGCAAGATAGATTAATTACAAGTTCGGTTACTTGGCCCTCCCTCAATATCCATCCTGAGGCGGTGCATTTCTTTTTTGGTTCATTGTCTCCTTGGTTTCTTCTGGGTTCAGGGTCTTGTACATAAAATGGAAAACCAGAGCGGTTCGTCCTCCTCTGCTTCAAGATTGTTTCTAGGCCAAAAGAGAAAGTTGCCGATGGATCTTTCTGAGATGGAAATCTCCTTAAAACTATTGATAAAGATGGCATACCTGGAGGAATTAGCATCTAAACACTCGCCTACTGATAGAGAGGTTACTAGGGGACTTCTTAAAACAACAATGAAAGTTATTTAAGGAGGATGTTAACAAGGATGTCGGAAGTGTTGTTTAGCCTGACTGGTTTGCATAACGTAAAAGAATCTCACTCTCCCATGCACAAGCATCCTTTATTCATCAAATTATTGGAGGATGAACAGACCTCAAGGCGCCTTCAATGGGAGGAGGATAAGAAGGTGGGGATTCAGAAACTAGAGGCAATGATTTCCAAAAAGAGAGCATCACAAGTGAAAGCTCCATCTGACGAGGAGCTCTCGACCTTGAGTCTTGATGAGGAGGTCTTTGCTTCTGAGGTTGTGGGTCTTCTTCTGGAGTTAAAGAAATGCTCTGTCTAGTTTGTCTTTTTTTGGATTTTGATGCATAGTGTTTCTTTAGATAAACTCGGAGGTTTGACATAGTGGGGTCTGACGGAACAAAGATGGTTTTTGTTGGGTTGGATAGTAGCCTTCATGCCTGTAAATACGCTGGGGACCGCTGGTCCCCACCTTTTGTATCTTCTGATTTCTATATTAATATAAATATTCTAGTCGCTTTTCAAAAAAAAAAAAAAATCATAGTTGACTCGGCATGGAGGGCTGAGTACTCGGTTGGCACGTTCATAACTTTGGAGAGTCAATGGACTTTTGAATTTTGATTGACTTGGACGTGCAAAATACGAACTAGGACAAGAGCATTGCTGAGATAAAAGGGAAGAGTTGACTTAGGCGAATCGACGATTGACGCAAAGAGTGTTGAAACATAGATTGAAAGTCACCATGTTTTGAATATGTCTATATGGATGTACCGGTGCTCAGGTACCTTGAAGTCACCATATCTGACAATCGTATCTTTGTAAAGACATCTCATAGTGAATGAAAGGCGAGATAAGGTAATCTAAGTGAAGCAACTTGTTGGCCGCTAGCAGCAGTATGGGAAGCACACTAAACCATACAATTTAAAAATATGCAGAGAGAGAGAGAGAGAGAGAGAGAGAGAGAGATATGTAAACACCTAATTTTAAAAGTAAGTTTTTAATGTAAAAATAAAAGATTATATCGCTAGACAAAATCAGCCATAATTTAATATTTCTATTTTTTAACAATCCTTTTAAGCAGAATCTAAAAAATTTAACTTATATCTTAGTAAGCCAACAAAAGTTGCTTTTTCCCCTCACACTACCAATGGCTCCCCCTTTTTTAGCAAGTCAACATCTTTCTCTCTCTCATCTTTTATTTAGTAACCAGCCCACTCCTCTTTAATTCAAGATTCATAAGCGTCTCTTCTCCCCCTTACTTTCTATGAAAGGACAGTACAAAGGAGAAACAAGGACTTCAACCCTCTCTCTTCCCAAGGCTCCACATACAGCAAAAAGGGACTTCTTCTCTCTCTCTCTCATATAACCAAGTAACAAAAGCTCTCTTTCTCTCATACACACTTTGCTACACTCTTCTCTTCCCATATCTCCTCTTTTGTAAAAATACAAGAGGGGGCCAAAGTTCTTCATTTAATCATTTATTACAATCCCACCGGGGCAACACACGTATTGGATCACGCATACATCTCGATCATCATACAGGGCATTCGTGGCCCACCTACTTCTCTGCTTGAGTTGGATCCACCATCAATGCTCGGATCAACGAATCGCACAGATCGGATAAGTACTAAATCTCTTTTTTTTTTTTTTTCATTATTATCTTTTGCTTTCTTATATTTTCTTTAAACTTATTTATTTGGTTCAAGATTTAATCATTCACACTTCTTTTCACGTTTTAATTATTTTAATTTATTCTTTATGCTAGTCACCACTGAAACTCTATGTTAGTCTTGATTGAATCATATATTTACTGTAAACATGCACTTGATTTAATTCCAATCATTATACATGAAATACCAAAATATTGTCACATTTACTTCATTTATACACATAAAATATTATTTATTTATTTATTGTTGTTTTCAGGATGTAACAAAATCAAGTGTTTAATAATCGCGCTAAATTCCAACAACAATAATATTATACTCATTTAATCAAGTTTTGGTCATTTTTTTTAAACGGTAGCAAAATTTTATTAAAAGGGAAAAGGGCGACAGAGACGGTCAACCCATGGGATACAAACATAAGCAAAAGCAGAGGAAGAAAAAAGAAAACAATTAACGGCCCAAATCAAGGAGGCAAATAATGAAACCACTCCACGGCCTGCCTATCAACTCCTGCCTATCAACTCCTTCCCTAGCCAAACGATCTGCCAAGCTATTAGCCAATCTTCTTACATGATTGAAAATGATTGATCACCCCTCATCAGATCTCATCAAAGAACTGGGTAAACCTCCACAAAGGTACAGAAGAGCCTCTAAGCTACCGAATAGTATTTAAAGAATCTCCCTCCACAATCACCAGATCAAGGCTTTCCTTATCCAGCCAAAGAATCCCTTGATTCTTAAAAGAAATAAAAATAAATATAGTTATATACCGATACTTTAAGAAAGGGAAAGTAAGTTTTTCGCGCATATGAAATCAATGAAGACATACAATGGATACAAACATTAACAAATTTAAAATAGCTCTCATAATTTTTAGTAATTATATAAAAAAAAAATCAAATTATGGCAGTATGTAGATTTTTCTCTAGTGTACCAAAACAGACCAAATGTTACCTTTTTGTCTAGTGTGCTAAATACAAGCCAAATGTTACCTTCAGTTCACGATAAGAAATCCCATCTGCTTGAAACCCAGCAGCCTCATCACCTCTCAATGAGATAAAAAGCTCCAACAGCCGTCTCCTAACGTCAAGGAAAATATGAAAAACTAATACTAGTGAAAATCGTGAATCATGCCTTGTAAGATACCGTAGATGGAATGCAAACTGTAATTACTCCAATAGTTCTTGAATGCTAAGTCACGAGTATCGTTCTCGGGAATTTCTCAGCAAGAGAAAATATCAGGATATATTAATTTTCTTTTATTTTTTTGGGTTTATATCGAGGAAAAAGAAAAAATTTAAACTATTTAAAAATATATAAAATAAAAGTTATAGTAAATTCAATCAAAAAAATAAAAGTTATAGTAAAAATATGATGATGTTATTGCGGTAAATGAAAATATCACTATATTTTTTTAATTCACAGGATTATTTCGGAATTTTGTTGTTTTATCAAAATGTCAAAATAAAATTGCTATATTTTGAAATTATCGGAGATATTTGTGACATAGCTTGAATGAAACTGAAAAAATAAAACAATTTTGTGTTTGGGATATCCAAGTTGAGCAGTAGAGAACGTACTTGCATAAAGTTGACTCGGTTGATGGGTATACCGCCCCTTTTGTGGATGTACCCTGCTTTCTTCCAGTAGTTCCAAGAATGACCTCATGCAAGCCCGACTTATTCCAGCAGATAGAATACCTGAGAATTGAATAATCCCATAAACAAAGTTTATTTTTTTGAATAATTTTTGGAAGGTAAATGATAGGGAAGTACCAAATTCTCAAACAAGGCAGATCAAAGGCAGATTGAAAAGAACATCTAAAAATATAAGTTACCCGCATGCCAGATTTGGAATGTCAGTGTCCAATTGCCGAAACTCAGTAGGTGGGAGAGGAGCCTGCCAAAACTGTGGCTGCCAATGGAATGACAACAATTTTAGCATGATTTTTTATTCCTCTCTCTCCAAGTTGACTTTAACATATACATTTCGCACCATGTTTACTAGGAAAGGACTTGGTAGCTTGTTAGATAATGGAAGGATGCGATCACAAAGTGCTCTTTTCAAATGATTTTCTAAGGGAAGTTCTTGAGAAGTAATGCTAGGAGACTGTCCAATAGTTAAGGAAGATATATACACCGGCTGCAGAAAGTAAGAAAGCAAAGCTCCTGTCAAAGAGAATGAAATAAATTATCATCCAATTGAAAACTCAGAAGAATAACCAATCTCCTACATGCTCCAGTGGTTTGAGCCAATATTGTCATGAGGTGTAGGGTTCAAGACTGGTAGGGGGTTCAAGAAAACTCCTACATGCTCCAGTGGTTTGAGCCAATATTGTCATGAGGTGTAGGGTTCAAAACTGGTAGAGGGTTCAAGAAAACTCGGAAGAATAGCCATCCATACATCATGTGGAACATTGAAATAAAATAAGTTATTCAAAACACCATCCATACACCATGAGGAACAATTAAGTAAAATAAGTTAATCAAAACAAAAAAGGGTATTAAGAGAATGTAATAACTTTGAAACATATTAGTGAAAAGTAAACTTTCACGAAAGTTACTAATACTTGTACTACTTATATGAATGACTGAAAGCTATGACTACTATTGTAGTTTACACGGTAATTTTCTTGACAATTGGTGGAAGAAGGAAAACCATAAGCAACTTTGCATAGATCTATAATAATGAAGCACCGAGGAAGATGGGGAATCAAGGTAAGTGTATGCAAAGTATTCATCTAATGTAAATCCATGTCTCTATGTGAACATTTAAACTCGATGTTATTCCTTGTTTTACATAATATCCTATATGTTAAGAGGAGAAATGTTAGATCAAAGCACCTCTTTAGGTGCTTCCTAAACCCCCTTCTAGGATCAATCGCAGGGACAATTTTCCTTGTTTTACACAAAATCGCCAAGTGACTCCCTCTCTCACTTGCTTTAGAAGACAGAATGTGTATCAGAACCAGTCCGAAACACGACCATTTTTAGAAAAGGAAAAAAATGTTGGAATATTGAGCATCCTCTGAAGATTTCTCTGCCAGGTTTTTAGGGCGATTTCTCCAAATCAGGCAATGGAATAGCATAATCTCCCAAAAAAATCTGAGTAGAGAGAATAATGGTAAAAGACTAGATCAATATATAAAAAATTATGCATTAAACAATTTCTTCTATGTATAAATAGTTAAATACCCTCTCCTTTTTAGTGACTACTCCTCTTTCCTCCTGTGCTTGTCAAGAATTTATCTGAAAAAGAGCCTCGAGCCCTAGAATTGAAGTATTAGCGTGATAATATTTCTAGCCTATACAGGGTTCAAACCCTCGCATCCACAGTATGTCTTTTAACATGGTATCAGAACCTAGACATTTTTATCCATAGATTTTTCTTGACATCATCTAATGCATTATCTTCTGAACCAATCAACCAGGATTATTTCACACAACGAGACATTTAAAAATAAGAATAGAAGTAATATAGGAAAACTTAGAAAGCAAGTAAAGATACACTGAGAGACTGCCCTATGACAATGAAACTTAGCAGTAAATCTCGAGGCAGCTTTTAGAGATCTGAGAAGTCAACCAAATGGATTGACGGTGAGTCTGATCCTCCATTGAGATCCATCAATGTTGTTGCAATGATTTGAAAACACACGTAAATGATTGCCTAATCATGCATGAGAATTGTTGCATGGTTTTCAAGAATTTTTATTCAGTGTGTCGTGAGTAAAATATGGTTCTCGCCTCGACTTTCTCAACGAAATTATGTACACTTCCGCCAGCAGTTTAAATGTATTAGATCTCATCACTCTGTACAAATGACGTGGACAAATTTATACAATGGGAAGATAAATCCAGCACTTTAAGTCCAATCAATGTACAGAGTACCACTAGCACTTGGTAAACATTTTTTAGATAGATTTAATGAGTACAAACCTTGAACCCCAACAACATTCCAGCGGCTTATTTTGTCAGAGCAGCTCATCGACAGAGTAGTATCACCACGACCAGGCTTCCTTTGAACCATTCCAATGTCTTGTGTATAATCTCCTGCTGAGGAATCCATAAATGCATTCTCCATTCAGGAAAATTATATCTTAATTTTATAAAAGAATTCTCTTTTCACATCTGTTACAAATAGAATAAGATCCAATCAAGTAAATATTGGAACTAAAAATTTGAGGGTGAATGCAAATAACCACCAAAAAGAAACAAGAAAACATAAATAGATAGCATAAGAACAGAATGACAATAGGGAGCAAAAGATGAGTAAGCATGGTACCAAAAGGGCTTCAGTAAGCCTACTGTCAATTTCGGTTTCAGTTTCGGTTTCGGTTTCAGACAT
Source organism: Tasmannia lanceolata (assembly GCF_043159265.1). Classification (NCBI taxonomy): domain Eukaryota; kingdom Viridiplantae; phylum Streptophyta; class Magnoliopsida; order Canellales; family Winteraceae; genus Tasmannia; species Tasmannia lanceolata. Next base: position 5,165,058 of record NW_027518701.1, on the reverse strand, counting down.
AGCCGAAACTGAAATTTCAGCCGAAATACCGAAATTTCAGTAATTTCATCTGAAATTTTGGAAATAAAATTTAAAAACTTACATTTTCCTCGAAATTTCGGCCGAAATTTGAGATTCCTACCAAAATTTCGGATTTAGGTGGTTTCATTGTCGGTCCCAACCGAAATCCGAAATTTTGACCAAAATTTAAAACCATGATAATGAGATGTTTGTTGAAGAGACAAGGCTGCTTTATATAGCAAATCATTAGAAAAACAAGGACCCATAAGATGTTCATTAGTATCTCCTCATTTATATTAAGAAAGAAATAAAGGGAGATACAAGTGAACATTTTGGAGCCAAGATGAATAATTCATGCAAGCAACATTTATTATCACCAATACCATCAACAATATCAGCAGCATCTGAAAAATAAGGACTACCCATTTAGGTACAATCAAATAAGAAGTCCATCATGTAAGCAACCTTTTTAGAATCAAATTTCCTCGCTGTCATTCTTGAGCTTGTTACATGTTTGGATGTTCCAGTTTTATATGTTTAGACACCACCCAGTAAGCTTATGATGTCTCGCATAGTTGGAATAATCTCAAAAATATGGAGAGCCATTCTCCAAATTGTACTACCATATTTCTGATGACAATTCAAAACTGCAACAATTTGTTTATCTCCATTTTTCTCTAAGGATACAATTGAAAACTCACTCGGATTATCGGTAATCTTGTAATCTTTCATCAGAGACAATTGTGAAGAGATGGAAGCATTCCCGCCTATGATGAAAAAGAAAAAGGATAGTACAATATAAGCTCAACATACGAAGTAAATTAGAATGATATTTTTTATCCAAAAATTTTGGATAAATAAAAATCACATTTACATAGTTGAGACTTGAGACTGCTAAAAAAATAATAAAATAGAGACATCAAGACTTACACGGAAACTGTGTGATATATAGATGTAATTGCCAGCCCAATTTTAGTATGTATTTTCTTTCGCCGGAAACATCTGTGTCCAAATGGAAGAGAAAGTTTTTTACATCATTAGCTTCCACATGTGCCCTTCCATTTGTAAGCCTATCATAGATCTTCTTAAGAGATCCAATCTCTGTATAAAAGTATCTGTCATGATGAGCAAAAAACATATTCTCAGAATAGGAATAAAGTTTCCATGAAGCAATGTGCTTGTTTATATATACTATAGGGATCCTCGAAAAAAATGTGCCTTTAGCATTAGAATTCAATTATAAAACCCTGTAAACAAAGTTAGTGCAAAAGAGAACTAATTGTGTTATAGATTTCAACTTATCATTTGCTCCGTTCATACATGTGTATAACTCTTTTTTTTTTCCTTTTTGAGACATAACTGAATATTTTAAGAAAAATAAATTACCTCAAGGCAGAGATTGCTCTACGGAGAAAAGTTCTATTTACAGCCTCTTTCAATAATATATTGGCCACAAAATTAGCCTCTCTAAAAGTAATTCTGAAAGATATATTTAAACCCCTACAAATGTCATCAATCTCATCAATGTAAATGAGCTTCCAAAGGAAGAATATTAATTGGATGCCCCCTTGATTGTACTAAATGAACCCCCATCCACCACGAACTCAACTTCGACCTTGCGCACGACCCGTAGAAGAGGAAGATCATATTGTATAACGAATTTCGAAGCTATCAAAGGAGGTTGATGAACTTCCCGAAGAGCTAGGTGTGGTGGAAGATCCCATAAGTCCATCATATTGTAGCAGCAAAATCCTCAACTCGTAAAATGCAAGAAAATCTTTTCAAGTAAGAAGTGAAGCACTGAACACCTTGTCGGTTGTAGTCATCACCCAGCCCATTCAGAATGTAGCTAACTTTATCTCATTCATAAAGTGGTTTTCGAATGGCAGCAAACTAATCATAGATGGTTTTCATCTTAAAAAGAAAGTCAAGAGTAGTGAGATTATCTTCTCAGTAGCATTGTACTTCGGTTTGAAATTAAAGGATGAGAGATTTGGACCACTGGAAAGGGTATCTTTAATATGCTTTCAAAGGTCCCGTTAAGGGGCCATATCTAGGACCTGTGCTAGAACTTTCAGAGATAAGGTTGAGTTCATCAAAGCAATCACATGTTTTTCATATACCACACTTCAAATGCAGGATTTTTCTCCCACTGATAAGGTATTGTCTCGTCTAAAGTACTCTCTCCAGATCCTAACTTCACATATTCTAACTGCAAGGCCTTAAAGGTGATCAAGAATGCTGTGAGCCTGTGAGCATGGGCAACCGGAAGTATTTGAAATTCCTAGGATAGTAAAAAGTAGTAGTCATAGGAGGTGAAGCAAGGTTAAGGAGGGAAAAAGGCCATGAACGTATAAGAAAAAAAATGAAGTAGGACAAAAGGGATATGTGAAGAAAGTGGGGAAAGAAATTTACCCTGCAAATTTAATAGAGAAGAAAGGAGCTAGGGTTTGGAAATTTAAAGATAAATGGGTTTGGGATATTCGAATGGAGAAGAAGCTAGGTTTTTCTGATTTTTTGAGGTCTTTGTGCTATTTTTCTTGAAGAGGTTGCCAACATGCACCTTTTTCTTTAAGTCCGGTGCTAAAAAACACCTAAGTGAAGTGGGGTCTATCTTTGCTTTCGAAAATGCCCGTCACCTAGGTTAAATGCTAATATGAGATGAAAGTTAGCAAGAGAGGAAATAAATTACATGAAAGAGAAGAAACCCTAGCAAATTCATGGAGATGGAAATGGAAGTTTGTAGTATTTAAAAAAGAGAGTTTCGATGAAGTAAAGAAGAGAAATTAGGGTTTTAAAGGTGAGAAGAAGAATGGATCCGATTTTGAAGGAAGAAAAGTAGGTATTCCAAAGATAGGAAAAGGTGGAATAGATAAGAGAAGAACAAACCAGAAAGCGACTGAAATATCTCTTTAGAATGGTACATCTTAGCATTTTTTGAATGGTGAAAATTTATTGAAAAAGGAGCAAGAGCTCCATGCCCGAGATGGTAAATCTACACCAAAACAAAACGAGCAGAAGAAAATGAAGAAAATACAAAGGACCGTGAGACCGTCAGAGGAAGAAGATCAAACATCTCAAGCATCCCTCTCTCAACACTTGGCTGAGTGAAGATGGTCTGCCTCACAACTGGTCAACCACAAAACATGTTAAAAAATCGTGTTGTGGTCCTCGAACATGTCCAAAATCTCCCCCTCAATAGCATTGGCAAATCTATGGGGATGGCTAACTTGATCTATAACCAAGCAAATGAAAATAACGTAGTCACCCTCGACAATGAGAAAATCAAACAGAGACTGATCCCCAAGACAAATCCATTCAACAACAATTGAACCTCTCTCTCATTGGAATCTTGGCCTTCAGCTTCCCCTTTTGATAGATCCCCTACTCTGATAACATGTAAAATAGATAGAGAGATGGAGAAAGAAGAGAAGAGGAGACAAAGCATCTAAGAAAAATTTTGTTTCATTGATTTTGAAATCTGTGCATATAGTGACTTGTACAATCCATCACAAATGACTTAAATACCTTCATATAAGCTTGTATTTTCTACCGGAACCATGGTCCTGAAAAATTGGTGGAGAACGAAGGAATATCAACCAATTCTCTGAAACCGCTACAGCCCTAACAACACAAGTAGATACTTTGTCCAGACCAACTGATTGGGCAATGAGCAAGATTTAATCCTTACTTGAAGAAATGGTTGGGGCCACACCGATGAAGGTCAACGATCCTTTAAAAAACTCCAACAATCAACCAAAAGGTGTTCAAGTTGGAACTCAAGATCCAACCTAGCCATGACTTCGGAATAAGGTGTGATTTGGCAAAAACCAGCATGAATGTGTTTTTGGGAACCAAACTCAACATGTAGAAATGGAGGAAGCCTTTGACAAAGAAAAGCATCTCGAATTCATCCAGCATGCAACCGAAGATGGAGAAAGTCATGAAAATATACCAAAGGTAATTCATGATCCAAAATACAATGAGCATATAGAAGATGAGGCAATTGACCCCGAGTTTTGTGGGTTACACTTAATTCTAATAGTTTAAACTTCAAAGTTATAATAATCAAAGTTTTTGGATTTCTTAAAGAAAAAGCTTTTCAATGTGTTATTCACTATGATCATTTGGAATTGTGAAGAAAGGTGATGAGCTCCACTCCAAATATCGCTATTTAGAGAATCCATGAGTCAATCACTGACTAGCACAAATCGACTCGAGTTTACCTTGTCTGAGTGCAGGTTTTCCCTACCAAGTCAATCAAAATCTTCATCTGAGCCCGAGTTTTTAAACACTACCAAATATCTCATTCAGCGGAAGGGTTTACATAGTATCTTCATCCAAAACATGAAGAGAATCCATTAGGGTAACAATTCGCCAGAGTAGAACTTCTCCAGATGCGAGAGAATTGATGCAATATACATCCATATGTCCTTCAAACCATAAATTGGGGAAGGAAGGTTGACCTTTGAAGAAAGAAATTCTCACGATTTTTTGTGATTTTTATTTGAATTTTCAGAATATTTTTATTAGGTTTTAGAAAGTCCATGTTTTGGAAAAGGGTAGGCCTCCTGGAATTTCTATTTTGACTTAAGAAGGTTAAAGATGAAGTAGAATGCTGAATTGGTGCTGGTTTATAATTAGAAACAGTTTAGAACAGAAATTTATATTTTTAAAGGATATTTGGGTTAGTTTTCTTAGGAAAGTTTCTATTTTGTTGTGAAAGAATTGTAGCTTGTTTAAGACTCTTTTGGAAGCGTTTTAAAGCTTAGAAGTGTGTAAGAGAGGTCTAGAATGATAATGTCTATGAAGGAAAGTGCTTTGAAAGTGAATAGAATCTATTATATGAAGTTTTTTTTTTCTTATTGAATGGTTCTATTTATATGACGTACGGTACTCTTTTTTTAGAGATTTTCGTAGATTACAAAAATTGAAATTTATTCAAGTAGCTTTCCCTTTTCTATGTTATTTTCTCTTTGAGACAGCACCATACCTTGCTCTCCTTGTCATTCATTGAGGTATGTGCTTTTTTTGTTTTGGGTTTAATTTAAATCTGAAACTTGAGACTGTTACTTATTTCTATTGCACCAAGTGCCTTTTATGGGTGTTGGGAACAAAAATCAAGCACCAACCACAGAGCGCCATCTGGATCCTGAGCCCACAAGGGTCTTGAGGCCACACAGCATGACACGTCATCCCACCTGGCCTAAGCCCACAGAGGCCTTGAGGCCAAAAAGGTGAGACACATCATCCCACTTGGTCCCTGATCCCACAGAGGCCTTGAGGCAACGTAGGCGATAAGTGTCCCCCTAGATGGTCCCTGGGCCCACTGAGGCCTTGGAATCACGTGGCGAAACACGTCACCCCAGCCATGATGACCCTCCAAGCCGGCGTCGCGATCTTCTTCGACACGCCACCCTCAGCAGGCCACGCGCCTCCCCAGCAAGCCAATCAAAGGCCAGTGGCCAAACTTGAAAATAGGCACAACAGTGCCAATCACGGCCGTCACCAAAAAGGTTCCATCCATGGTCAGAGCCACCCTGAAAAGGCTAAGCAAACTAACGGCACCGACCAAAGGCACCAATGCCATTCTTAGCCAGGAAAACATGGCAAACTCACAATCCAAGGGAACTTCATCTATAAAAGGGAACCTGCACCTAGCAACAAGAGGAGGGAGAGGGTAAGCAAAACTAAGGTACACCTAAGCTTTATTTTGAAGCTTAGTTCTATTTGTTACCTCCAGAGCTACCTTGAGTGTCGAAGGGTTCCCCGGAGTTACCATGCTTCGGGCAGACTTAACCCTTTGTTTGTGAACACAGGCCCCTTGCAGCACTTCTGAACCCCGGAGCATCTCGAATGACCTATCAAGGCACACTCGATCAATTCGGGACCGCAACAATGGGGATTAACAAGTATGATATTTTGCATACTTGGAGTCTTCCTTGAAGGCGATAGAAGCAAATCGCTCCTCGCGCAAGCATTACTAGGTAAAATAATTTTGGATATATTAAAGAGGGTGGTCTTTCTTCCATATTTTAAAAGTATAACATATATATGTATATATATATATATGAGGAAAGTGAAGCTACACCGCCGGTGTAGCTAACTTAGCTACACCGCCGGCTTAAAATACAATGGGCCCACATTGTTTTGGTGATCCAAACCATTCATTTGATTGGCCCTCAGATAGATAGGGCTTCAAACTGTGGAGGCAAAAATGGACAAATTTGTGAAGGTTTTTACACGTTCATTTTTGCCTCCACAAATCGTAGGGTTGGGATGATCCTATGGAGCTGATTTTTGGTGGACACCCTATCTATGTGAGGGCCAATCAAATGAATTCTTTGGATCACCAAAACAATGTGGGCCCATTGTATTTTAAGCCGGCGGTGTAGCTAAGTTAGCTACACCGGCGGTGTAGCTTCACTTTCCTCATATATATATATATATATATATATATATATATATATATATATATATATATAGAGAGAGAGAGAGAGAGAGAGAGAGACAACATCACTGCCAAGAATTGTAATGGGGTTTGTAAGGGCAGTTTAAATCAATAGAAATGTTCTTTCCATTTTTTGTTAAGTTTAGCAAAGCGCTAGATAATGTCCCTGAAGGTAGAAGAAAATGAGAGAGAGAGAGAGAGAGAGAGAGATGCCTTCATTAAGGGGAGTTTCGAGGTAAAGGGAGATTGTTTTTTGATAGGTAAGCTGGGGAGTAAAGGGAGAGTTAGCAGAGATAGTAGGCCCTAATATCATGGATACAATTGATATTAACCTAATATTCTATTGTTTCATTCCTTCTATAATGGTCATAGTGTAGCCAACAAACTTAGCTTCCAAAACATTTGTCTCTAGCAGGGGAACAATCACGTACCCATGCCTCCCGTAATCCCCCACCATCCTTGACATAGCCCACAAAATGCCAAATATGTCAACAATAAAACCCAAAGCATTGTGGCAAAATGTCAATGAACCAAAAGACGATCAATTGATTCTCCTGCTTCACAACACATCGCAATGGTTTGGAATATGCCGCCAACTATGGTTCAAGTAATCTAGAGTGAATATCTTGTCTAGGTTTGTGATCCAACAGAAAGCAACCGCCCTATAAAAAGAACAAAGCTTATATGTAGTTGCAAACAAGCTTTTAAATTTTGGTTTTGATGTCGGTTTCTGCCACCACGGAAACCAAAATGTTTCGGTTTCGGGCCGAAATCATGTAAAAATATGATTATGATTTCGTTTATTTTTTTAATTTCGATCGAAATGTCTAAAATTTCGGTGTCAATTTCGGCGATTTCGATGGAAATTTTGTAAAAAAGTCAAAAAATGATCATAATTTCGGTGAATTTTCAGTAAAATTTCGGCGAAATCTTGTAAAGAAACGACTTCAAGTGAATTTCGTTTCGGTTTGTGCCGAAACCAAAATATTTCGGCCGAAACGAAAGGTTTCAGGCGAAATTTAAAACCATTGTTGCAAAACCCTCGTTGAATCCACAAAGATTGAAGTAAGGGCCCTTTTGGATACCTCAGATTTTGTATTTGGATTTGGAATTGAGTTTTTAGTAGAAAATGAATAGATCTGCCAGCTCATATTGAGGGAGAGAGAGAGGGAAGGGGGTAATTCCTGCTGCAGGGGAGAGGTTGAGGAGCCAAAAGGGTGAAGGAAACTGCCAGATCTGTTGATTTCCAATTTCTTATTTCCACAGAATATTTGGAAATCTGATTTTTTTCACTATCAGTCGCTGAATTGGAAATTCAAGGATTTGATCGGGATCCAAATGTCAAAGCAAAAAGGGCTGCAAATGTGAATTCCAAATCAAAATCTTCTCGGCATCCAAACGGGCCCTCAAAGGATTTAACAGAGGAACCCAACTCCCTAACTACTAGGGTCAAAATATTGTCAAGAACATCCCCAATACACAAAGCAAAAAATGGAATGGGGGACATTACACTGGCTTCACTTCTCAATTGCATCCTTTACTTCCACTTGAAGAGTGGAACCAAAACCATTGCCCTCAATACCTTGCTCAACTCAACTCAACTCAACTAAGCCTTTGTCCCATACCAGTTGGGGTCGACTAATGAATCCTTTAGAAAATTTTCATGATGAAGGTGAAAGAATCTACCCAGCTCAAAATGACATTGTCCAGTATATGCTAAGCCATATAAATATACTAAAGTATGTATATCCAATGACAGCATATTTGAGCTATTAACTCTCACCCTCCAAGGAAAGACTTTGATCTTTCAACTTTTAAAAAACACTCGTTATTTGACACCAAAACACCATATTAATTCCCACCACACCTTCATTAATTGCTTATTATTCCTCATCCAAATTTCTACCTTTAAAAGCAATGTTGCAGTTAGACTTTCTATTGCATACACTATTAAACTATGATTTGGCCGACACCTTGAATTTATTGCTGACACACGTGTCCACACTCCTTTAAACACTTTGAAGTGTACTGCTAGAAGTGTCAGTAACTTTATATGTATATACTTGTATGAGTGTGCCACTATTTCTAGATTTTTAGGGATTTCCATGTTAGATACCTCGTATCCGTGTCAAAACTCGACACACGAATCTATGTCCACAAATCAAGATTATATGTACTTTCTATTTTAGCCGTGTCCCCATTTCTAAATTTTGGGAGTTTGCCATGTCCGACACTCCGTGTCCGTGTCGACACGCGACACTCGTGTCCGTGTCCACAAATCATAACTATTAAATGGTAAATAATTTTTTTTAGCAAAAGTAGTAGAATCGATCAATCCATTGCCAAAGGAAAGTCAAGTGGTCAGTCAGACCATTAAAAAATCATCGTCGAGCTTGAGAAGACCGCATTCGAAGGAAAAAAAAAAGAGCAGCCAAAAAACTGTAATGAGCGGCTCTCCTTTAGTACATAATTTATCATATGTTATAAAGATCTCCAAAATATACAATCAAGAAATAACTAAGAAGACTAAGCAATATCATAATTTGGTAATGGCACTACTCACTTTGTTTGAAATTTTTATTTAGTTTTTCCATGGCAGTTACAATAGTCAAGATGCTATCAACATCCAATCAAAAAAGTGTAAAACAAAGTGAGTACTTCCATTATCAAATTATGGTAGCCCAAATATCAGTCCACAAAACTAAATTCCCCAAAACCAAATTCTAAATGTATTCTTATTCCAGATACGTAAAAATGAGAAAAAAAATGACAGAATTAAACATTATAAGAACCTTATTAGGGCTCTCCGTGCGATAATTTCTGCATGTGAGTCATTGACAACATCGCCTCGCGGGCTCAAAAGTGAGCCTCCAAGACATTTGGTTCCCGTTCCCAGTGCTACAACTTGCAAATCTGAAGGAGAAGACGGATAAAAATCGGTAAATTCCTCCACAGTGATATAATGTTTTTAACCATAAACTACACAGGAAAAAAAAAAACATCTTCGAGTTTTAAAGTTACTGGGATATCTTTACTATTTTCTCTATAAGAAAGGGATACTCACTTCTTGAAAACACAATGGCATTTCTCAATTTAGAAAAAGAAAATAATTCTACTGAACTTACTCAATTCTTGAATATACAAAGGCATTTCTCAATTTAGAAAATGAAAATAATTCTAGTGAACTTTAAAAACCTTCAAACTAAATTTTTCCATAGTTTTACTTCAAATTAATCTAAAAATATTCAGATTATCTGTCTCGACTCACTACCCAAAAGAAAACGCACTTGGGTGAAAAGGCATGATTTAGATGTCCTCAAATTACCAACACTGGTAGTCTACGGTCTACCCCAATCTACTCTGGGTCCCCCTTGAACGGACTAAAATCAAGAAATTTCACTGGTCATACGATTGTAGCTATTCAAACAGCGAACTTTTGTATGTTAAAACCAAACCATTGGCAGATAATCAACTAAAACTACCAAAAATATTCCTATTTAACAGCAAAAAGCAGAGGTGTTTCCATAATTCTCTAGAGACTAACACAACCCAAAAGTTTCCATAAGAAAAATCACAAGTCAATTAAATAAATGTAAAAGGAACTGAAGTTAGAATTTGAAAACGAAACATTGGAGCAGTTGTTTTGATATACACCCAGGTATGATCTAAGAATCAATAATCGCAGTCATCCAGGAAGGGTGATAACTGATAACGTGATAACGATTAGGAGGGAGATTAGGAGTGAATCTCTCTATTAGTAATTAATTAGAATTTGAATAATGACTTGTAATTAGGAGGGTAGACTAGGAGAAACTATCTCTAATAGTTAATTTGAATTTGAATAATGGCTAAGAATGATAGGGTGATAATGTGATGGGGAATTAGGAGGGAGATTAGAAACAAAATCTCTATTAGTTAATTTGAATTTGAATAATGGCTAAGAATGATAGGGTGATAATGTGATGGGGAATTAGGAGGGAGATTAGAAACAAAATCTCTATTAGTTAATTTGAATTTGAATAATGGTTAAGAATGATAGGGTGAAAAGGTGAAAGGGATTAGGACAGAGATTAGGAGAGAATCATTCTAGTAGTTAACTTTTTTGAAGGATCTCTTTAGTAGTTAATTTGGATTTGAATAAGTAGAGAATAAATAAGAAGCCGGAAGAGACAAGAGGAAAGAGATTTTTGTATAAATGGAAGCGAATAGGAAGAAACGAATGTGATTTTCAGCTATATTGAACATAACATACTAGATTCCTTAGTCTTATTCGATCCACATAGTTACTAACAAAAAGCTTTCCAATGAAGCTGATCGTATGAATTATCGTCTAGCCGAGTCAGTAGCAATGATGCATGAGCAATTTGATCAAGTAGCATCGTCATGCAAATGATGCAAGAAGAGATTGGTTTGAATAAAAAACCAATCACATCAGTCCAACCCCCAACACCAATCACAGCCTCCACTGCCATCCCCACGATAAGAAGACACTTTTAACCAACATGGACATTCCCACGTAAGATTGACCTTCCGAAATTCGATGGGGATGATCCGACCAACCGAATCTACATGGCTCACAATCATTTCTCTTTTTATGACATACAGTTGGAGCTCTCATAATTAATGCTCCATAAATTTATAATCTCTTTATATTCTATGCTAAGGCCAGAACCGACATTGTTCCTACATTCGTAATTTATAATCTTTTATTTCTAATACTTAATAGAAAAATCTAGCGACATAAGATATAAGAGAGTACCTTCTTAAAAATGTTGTTCAAATACATTATAATACTTATATGTAAGTACAACATAGAAACATAGAAGAAGGAAGAGAAAAAAAAAAAAAAACAGCTGTCAAAATTCACATATCCTTATCCCATTTCATACCACTAACATTATGACAAGATCGGAGGGTGTGTATATAACCAAAAGTCTCAGATGTCCTTCTCCATCAATTGCATTTCATACCACTAAAAGTACAGAATGGCCCACATCATAAGATGATCCAAGCCCTCTTCCCCAATCATTAAAAAAATTAGGGTTAGGGTTTTGGAGAAGGAAAATAGAAGGAGAGAGTGGTGAACCTTGAGAAGGAGAAGAGAAGAGGAAAGCTGCGAGAACTGTGGTTTCTCTGCCTTGAGGCTTCCCTTTCTTTGGAAGAGAGTTATAGACACACATAACTGCCTCTGAAACCCTCTGCCCCCATCCTTCCGTTTCGGTACGCGAATCCATCTCTCGTCTCCGAAACGTTCCGCGCAAATACAAAAACGCCTAATGCTCCTGCTTATGGGGAGAGTAAAAACACCACACATTTATATGGTTTCTACGCCTATTTTTCAAAATAGACTATGGGGCCCACCTTGTTTGAAGATCCAAACCACTCGTTTGTTGGGGCTTTGCACCTAATATTAGAACCATAAGAAGATTAGGGAAATGTTATCAGCACTACTGTATTTTGATGAGGGCACTCCTCCTTTATTAAAATTGCGGTATGGCCCGCACCATAGGATGATCCAAACCATCCATGAGATGGGCCACAGCCTAAATAGGTTGTGCCCCAAAATTCAATTCCATAAGTTGATCCTAACCCTCCGATCTGAATGTTAGAGGGTTGATCCTAACCATCTATAGATCGGAGGGTTAGGATCAACCTACGGAAATAATTTTTCAGGTACAACCTATTTAGACTGTGGCCCATCTAATGGACGGTTTGGATCATCCTATGGTGCGGGCCATACCGTACTTTTAATAAAGTGAGGAGTGCCCACATCAAAATATAGTAGTGCTGATAACATTTCCCGAAGATTATAGCCCTCTAATATGTAGAGAGACACAATCTAAAATAAACTTTATGCCATGTTTGGCAACATGAACTTTTTTCCCCATGTAATATTAGATCCATTACACTGTAGCTGGGTGTCCCAAGTAATGAAAAGGGGCACATTTATCATTTCCCAAAAAGAAGGGGTGTGATGATGCCGAAATCTGCTTTATACGATCTAGTGGTGGTAGAGTTGATCTTGTAAGCAACTTGTACTCACAGAAGAGATGTCACTAGTATCGAAATTACAATACTTTAATACTTAAGCTAGAAATCGGAATCACACGTAAATTGAAGGGAAAGAGATGGGATTAAGAAGTATTACCAACGAGGATGAAGAGGAGATGATTTGACTGAACGTGGTCTTCCCAAGCTGCCTACGTGCCTCTTTATTGAGGATCAAGCCTAACGTAGTTCCATTATGAAGTAAGGGTCACTTTTTATAGAGAATAGAGTCCTCAATGATTAGAATCTTACTGATTTAGGAGTCTTGCCTGATTGGTTGACTTCCCTGGGAGATAAGTTTGTATCTATTTTTATTAGACATCATATTTCCCTGTACAAGTAAGTTACTGTTAATAGACTTCCCATAGATGGAAAGTTACCGCCTCAGGGTGCGTTGCCTCTTTGAAGGGCGGTTTCCCAGCTTGGGACGTTACTATTTATTTGGAGAGGATAATACGTCGTTACCTTTCCTCCCAAAAGCTTTTGGGGCCACGTGTCGTTCATCCACGGTAAGTGCCGATTTTACCCTCAACAGGGTGCAACTCGGGTCAGGTTCAACCCGCAAAAAGGTGGGCCGGGTTCGGGTTGACTTCTCCCAACCCGAGTTTAGTTCGGGTCAGGTTTGGGTTGAGGGGTTGGCAACTTTACCTGAGTGAAACCCGACATTTTTTATGATTTTTTTATTTTTTTAATCTTAAAAACTCGGGTTGAACTCGTGTCGGGTTCCGACTCGAGTTGCACCCCCTAGAAAAAAATTCCACTTTCAGGGGCCGTTTGGATATGCGGATTTTAGAATCTGGGATTTCTCCAAAATTCTAGCTAAAAGACAAGAGAAGAAGCAGACCGGTCGTCATTTTTTACTCGTTTTTTATTTCTCACCCCTCTTTCCGACAGCAAGAGAGTAGCAGATCCTCCTATATTTCCAGGTTTTAGAAATCTCAGGATGCAAGAGAGATTTTTAAAACCTGAATTTCTCACTTAAAATCCAAGAAACACTGTCAGGACAGCATACAATTGCTTGATCATAAACCCTCTTTGACACTGTTTTCAAACTAAAAACCTGGATTCTAAAATCCGTGTATCCAAACTCTTGTACACTGTTTTAGCTACTTCTCACCCTCTTCATATTCATTGCCGCTGTAAGTCTCTTATTACCCCCACCCTCCTTACCCATTTGATAACCTGCTTTTGCATGGAAAAGAATTTCATGATTGCCAAATATTGACCTAGGAAAATTTTTTTAGTCCACTATCTTAATCAATGGATGATCACACCCTTCTGATGAATTCTCTTCTGGTAACTGATTGTAACTGCTCAATATTTAGTTCTCTGCTGTTGTCTGGTGTTCTTGAATCTACCCTCCATGTATTAGTAAGCTCTATCTTAAGGATCCCTTGTTTTTGTCACATTAACTCTTTACTACTACTTCCTTCTGGCTTTTATTACCCTGTATTTATCCATTTTTGGTCCCACAATCTCTCTGTAGCATATCCACATTTCCCATAACAGTAATATTCTGTTTATGAAGGAAGATGTACTGTTAATGTTATGAATATAATAATAATGTATGGCTTCTTTCCCTTTATTAATAGTTGCTGGAAACTCCTTGGGCGGGTGGGAAACCCGTTTCCCATGAAACGCATTTCTCGCAGTTGGGAAACTCGTTTCCCCTAAAATGAGGGAAACACGTTTCGGAAACGTTTCCAAAATATGATACAAAATTGGAGAGATGTTTCTGAACCACATGGGAAACATATGGAAAACTTATGTAAATAGTATGTAAACGCGTGATAAACATATGCAACACTCGTAGAAAATGCATATGAAACGTGTAGGAAACATGTGTGGAACTTACGAAAATCATTGTGGAAAAAACACATCATTTCCTAAGACGTTTCTCCTATGATTTTCTATTGTTTCTGTTTCTCGTTTCTCCTGTATTTTTTTTCATACGTTTCCCGTTTCCCGTTTCCGTTTCACGTTTCACGTTTCGTTTCCCGAATTCATTTCCCACCCTGGTAACTATGATTAATACTACATGATTACAAGTCATCTGCTTCTTAAAAGTATTTTTGATTATTTTACGCTCCCTCTACATATTAAGTAAAGAAAATGGGATGCTGTTTTGATTTGAATTGTATCAAAATGTGTTAAAATGCTTCCCATTTATCAGTGTTTCTTTAGTTATGTGTATGACTGCAAGTAAATTTTGTATTAGTTTTAGAAGCTTCATTTATCAAATTTGAGTCCCAGTGTTGGGATTTTAAAGAATATATTGAGCAGAAAATGGAGAAAGGAGGAGTGCAATTTGTCGAGCGAGAGTTTTTGAATTCAGAAATTAGCTTCAGCTGACCTCTCTTTATTGGTAACTGAATTTATATCTTTGTGCCAATTTTCATGTTCCTTCCATTTCTAGTATGACATAGACAAGCCATTCTGTTTATCTTTTACCTAAATGTCTGTCACCAACATATGCTTGACAACTATGTTGATTCCTTGCTGAGTCTTTGAGTAGGGTGCAACTCGGGCCAGGTTGGGTCAGATTAAGGCCAACACTAACCCAACCCGATATGGCATTACCTTAACCCTAAACCAACCCAAACCTTGAGGTTGAGGAGATCAACCCTAATCGAACCCGGCTTTAAATCTCACAACCCAAACCCAACCCATCTAACCCGATTCCTCAAATCGGGGCGGGTCGGGTTGGGTTTGCGTTGGCCCAGGAAAAGATTAGAAAAAAAATACAGAAAAAGGATATTGAGTTTGGGTCCACATCAGTCAAGGATTATCTCTAGTGGTCATGAGATATTGGAAAAGTTCAAGAACCAAACTTTCTCTCCAAAGGATGAAATGTTGGGTAAAAAAAAAAGAGTGCCGATACTTTGTGTTGAGTGATCTGGAATGGAATGGCATCAACATATCTGAAAATGTGCATGAAAACTTGGGAAGGGAAGTAATTAACCATAATAATTCCTTCTTGAATGATGAATTTTCCTCTTTTCCAGGCACTAGATGTTTCACAAGTAGGGTGCCATATATGGAGAAAAAAAGCTTCAGCTGGATACTATGTACCTACAAGAAGATTAGCATTTGGTACAGGTAATCATCCTACCTTTCCTACCTCTTCATAGATCACCTATGACTCAGATATATGACTCCCTTTTAAGGACAACAACCGACACTTTGAGGACAAATGTGCGGAAAACCAGATATAGAGTCCAATATGGAGGTTTTATTTACCCATGAAACGTAGGGGACAATTACCAAATGATAGCAAAACACAAATTTTTAGGTACCTAACCAAGACAAAAAAGCCCCTGGACTGATGGAACGCGTTAGGCTAGGTCCTTTAAACCTGTCCTATACCAGGCTGGGTTGCACCTAGTCCCAGGCCCCACTAAGGACCGTAACACAAATCTATGAGAAATACTCTTGGGTTGTCTTTCCAAGAAAAAAAAAAATCTTCTCTTCATGAAGAGACGACTCTCAAATGGCAAATGTTTTTTATGGCTGCTACATGGGTCGCATTGTAAAATAGAGTTTTTTAATAGAAAACCAATAGATTAATCAACAATGAATAAAAGGATCCATCCTTTGTTCCGAACTTCCAACATGGACTCATATTGAAAAGATATCAAGACAGGTAATTTTTAATGGAACCTCATTTAAGTTCTGTAGAGAAGGAATGCAAATTCTTACGTGTTAAACAAATGCAGACTCTATCGTTTTTGAGAAATGGTAATGAAAAGCGAAGTAAGCTGGTTTGAGGGGGAAAAGATCTTGAAATGAGCTTAAATCAATGGGAGTTCTATTTATCGTCAAGGGAAAAGATTTCAAATGGAGCTAAAATCACAGGGAATTTCTGGTACAACTATTACAACTGCATCTATTCATAAATTCTTACTGTTCACACTGCAGTTTTTAAGCGTACAACTGTACAAGTCAATTATCTTTATTAGATAGGAATTCATATGCATCTTGTTTGCATATTACCTTCGCAATGGATGCCGGTTTCTCACACTCTACTGAATACTGACAAACATTAGGCAAATTCAAAAGGCAGCAAAGCAAGCAATAAACACTATGGACTCGAAGACCGTCATCTAAACTTCTGATTTATGTCTTCATAAATTCTGTACTTGGTCAGTTAATGATGTTGTATAACTAAAAATTTATGTACTCGAAGATAGATTTGATTCACATCTCTAGAAATTTTGTATTTGGTTAGATCAGTGCATAATAAATACCTGTGTTACATGGATTCTTCTAAATGGGAGAAGTATTCAGGTAGGACATATCCCTACTACCCCAACTTTACAATTACCACATGTTTTGAGTATTACCCATCTTAATAGTAAGTTCTTAATAAAAATAACACATTATATATACTTATCCTATTACTTTTTTTAATATATTACTTGTTACAACCATATATTTTTTGGTAGGTAAGCTGGGATTGAACCTTTGACCTCAGGGTCGAAGAACATACTCTTTAGCAATTGGGCTAGAGGCTCAACCCCTTGTTATAAATATATTATTATGGGAAAAAATAAAATTTGATAGTTGATTAAAATATTTTGGCAAATCCACTGATCGTTCCTTTTGAGGTTTGAGAAATCCATCACTCAATACCCGTGTCGGATTCCGACACTCGTACCCGTTCTGATGCAACATACATAAATACTCTATCTCTTTAGCTTCCATATCATTACACAGATAATTGTCCTACTCTTCCAAGCCTAGGACTGCCCTAGAAAGCTACTTGGTAAATTTGTATCCTTTTCAAAAATGGAAACGAGCGAAACTTGCACATAAAAAGAATATATTAATGAGGTACATGTTGCATTTTTCTTATCAATCCCTAGTGTATTGCAGGGGCTGGATCTTCCACTAGGCACATACAACTGCTTAAACTATACACTATATCTATTTTCTGGCACCTTAATGAATGCAAAATTAATTATTTCTTAAGATTACGGATGGTCATTACAAGCTGTTGCCTTTCACCTTCCACTTCTGCAAACTTAAGACTAATCTCAGAGTATCTTTCTTGCATTTCTTTCAACTCACTTTCCATTGATTTATTCCTCTCCCTCAGTAATGTCATTTCACTTGACAATTCAGCACTTTCGCCTTGATCACTGGCATTGACTGTGGTGATTTTCAGTTCATTCTGTGAATTTGTTCCAGTGGCGCTGCAGAAACGAGACAAATGATCATGAGTTAGGATTACTAATTTCATTATGAAATTTCCTCCATCAGAAATATCTCATGTAGATCCCATTAGGATAGTCACATATATTTGTCGCAGGAATCTCTCAGGAAGGGTTTATCTCCAGATATTTTAAAAGTTTTTTGTTATTTCTGGGTTTATATCGAGTAAAATTAGAAAAATAAAATCTTTAAAATATATAAATATATAAAATTAATGAGAAAAAATAGGACAATATGTAATAACGTGAATTTGCCATTCATTACAAATAATATCTCAATGATTTTTCAAATTCACAGGAAAATAACTGGGTTTTGTCAAAAATTGGAAAATATTGCTATATTTTCGAAAATGTCAAAGATATTTGTGACTATGCCCATTAGTAGCTATGCAACTAAAAGGGGAAAAAAGGAACCAGGGCAAGATAAATGAGTAGTTTCGGACTTCTACCTTCCGATTGATGCTCCATCGACGCCATTTTGATGAGGAATATATGCTTTGGCTCCCAACTCAGACTCCAGGATATTTTCAGTTATGTTTACTTCGTCTTTGGACTTAACGGAGTTTACATTTTCATTCTCAACATTGGCATCCTGCATATTGAAAATGATCTCATGCTTGAGTCAAAAAGTAATTGAAGAGCCATATCTTTAGTTTGACTTACTGGAATGTTGCCCATATGTCTTGTATTCTGGCAGTGATTTATCACCCTTGAGGACTAATGTGAGTGACACACCGAGAGGAAAGAAAAGAGAGTTTGCAATCCTAATTGAAATAGTGATACTCTCTTCTCCTAGTGTTGGATGCCTACTAAGGTTGCTTAGTTTAAGTGCAGCTGAACAATAATTTTCAAAGCAACATCTCCATGATATTTGGCTTCATTTTAGTAATGATTCGCTTCAGTCATATTATAAATATAATTAGATGTTGAGATTAAATAGACATAAATTTGGTATTCATATTATAATCCACAGGAAGGAAATCTCAGCACTGTGGAGTTGTGGCCTGACTTTCAGAGGAAAACTTGTAGAAGACTTGGCATGCGCAATGATTAAATAGAAACTTCAAAATAGTTAACAGAATCTGATGAATGTCTACATGTTAGAACTCCTCTGTTTCTTTCTTTGCCCACAAGCAAGAAACTGATTTCCAATAAGTTGCCATTCAAAAACAAAAAAAACGATTTCCATTAGGATTGGTTGGCAAAGAGCATCATATGACAGATATAGCTGTGCTAAGTTGCTTATATTCGTTCCTATTTACAAATTTTCAAGAGTACTTTAGTCATATTTGTTCCAAACCCCTATTACAATAACCTCAATAGTCATGCATAATCACTTGAGTTATGCTTCCATAAACTGTATTTACCAATAATAAATTCCAAACTACATGTATACACTACATTTAGTGGCTGGATGTGTTAAAATACAACATAAGAATTAAACTGACTGACCTTTTGAAGTTTATCTTCGCAAAAGCTTGGATCATTCTGATTGAGCTCTCCCATTTCCTTTTCTAGTTCTTGAATCCTATTGCACAGATCCTTTTCCTTTTCTAGAAACAAATGAGTTGAGTTTTCTAGTGCAGATTCTTTATGCTTTATATCCCGCTGCAAGACATACCAACTATCATTGCCAAAATCATGGCATTATATCTCTGAGCTAGATTTTTTGCAAAACAAAAGATTATGTATAATTAATTACTTTAAAATTTTAATGCTATAGAGTGCACAAAATAGAAGATTCACCTCGAGCAGTTTGATTTTCTCCTGCAAATTAACAGTCTCCTTCGAACGATGAGGAGGTGGGACGGATTTCTTGTTCCTTAAATTTGGCTTTGTAGTTTCATGTGAAACAGCAACTCTTACATTGCTATCCTTAAGTTTCTTCTCAATGATGGAGAGTGAACCTTCCTTCTTCCGAAGGTCACTCCTTAAGTTGAATACCTGTTTTCTTAGGTTCTCTTTTTCTAATTCGTCCTCGATCAAGGAGTGTTTCAAATCATTATACTGAGATCTAAGGGTTTCCTTATCTGCTTGTAGAATTCCCACCAATGCCTCCTTTTCATTCATTAGACATCTTATGTCATTTAATTCCTTCAATGATTTCTCTGCTTCGTTGCTCAGTGAAGCAAATTTTCTCTCTAGTACGTCTCGTTCCATATTTACGCTTTGTACCATCATCTCTTTCTCTTCAACTAATTTC
The DNA here is from genome assembly GCF_043159265.1 of Tasmannia lanceolata. Lineage (NCBI taxonomy): Eukaryota > Viridiplantae > Streptophyta > Magnoliopsida > Canellales > Winteraceae > Tasmannia > Tasmannia lanceolata. Next base: position 5,145,143 of record NW_027518701.1, on the reverse strand, counting down.
TTCATTCTTTCCATGTCAGCTCTCCATTTTTCCTTTTGTTCTACCTGTTCAGAAAGCTCACTTTTCTCTCTCTTGAGAATTTCAATCTCATTTTGGAGAATTATGATTTCATTTGAGTGTTCTTTGTTCATTTCCTCCTCGGATTTCTTTCTATTCTCAAGCTCCTTAGACTTTTCTTCTAGTTCTAGTAGCAACCGATCTTTTTCTTGTGTTTTCAAATCTATTTGGTCCGAAAGCTGTTCCACTTTCACGTCATATCGACCTTTCATCAATCCAACCTCTTCATTAGATTTCTCAAGCAACTCCTCTAGATGGTTTTTCTCCAAATGCAATTCTCTAGCTTCTTGTAGTGCTTGCTTGGCCAGTTTTTCGTTTGTATCGAATGTAGATGACATTTGCATAGAGAGCCTCTTGAATTGTTCATTAAGCCGTTCGGCTATGTTAGCATTTTTCCATTTTATCTTCCTCAAGGACTCCTCTGCTCGAATGGCTCGTTTCTCCTGTTCGACTTTGGCACATGTAATATCATTTAGATCAGATTCGAATGCTTTCGACTGTTTCTCGAGTTCTTTCTCCAAGTTCTCAACATGGATTTCAAGTTCATTTATCATAGCTAAGGAGGCTGAGCACTCATATTGCATCATCAGCTGTTCTTGCAGCTGGCTTTGTTCCAGCTTTGAAGACATGTCATGATTTTCCTGTTTCAAAATCTCATAATCCAACGCTAGTTGATCCATTTGCATTTCTAGTTCCTCGCGATCTTTCTTGTACACCTCTATTTCACTACACAGGTCAAAAATCTTTTGTTCAAGTGAATATGCTACTCTGTCCTCTATTTCATGTTCAGAAAGCTCTTCCCACACCTCTTGGTTGCTCGTAGATCGGCTTAAATGTGAACCAACAATTCCAAATTTCATCTCTTGCGAATTATCTTTCTGCTCTAACAGCTCTTCTAACTCTCTCACAGCAAGAATCAGCTCGGAGTTAGATTCTTGAGTCTTATGAAGTTGTAATCGAAGATTAGCATTCAAATCTTTTTCATAATTTAGCTCTTGTTTCATTTCCTCAAACATGTACCTCTTATCCTCATTGTCAAACTGCAATGTATTCGAAACCTTTGCTCCACCAACGCTCTGTCGTGAGGCCTTGAATCGTTCACATTCTCTTCTAAACGCATCCCTCTCTTCTTTTAGGCAACAAACTTCCCTTGAAAGATCCTGCCCCTTTTTGCTCTCCTTCACAATCTGCTTTCTGAGAGTTTGTAATTCCACCTCTGAGACTTCTACTTGTCTTTCTAAAATAATAACTTCATTTTTGAGCTTTTCAATAGAGATATCCGAAGCCTGTGACGTTTCTTTTGGAATGATATTTTCGGAACTGTTTGTTGAGCCGTCTATACTTTCGTCTGGAGCTGAGCTGACTGACCATTCCGTGTTCGATCTCTGATGCTCTCCGAAGTTTTCAACATTATTGTTCTTCGATCGATCTTCTTTTGGGGTATCTTGTCCAGAGCTGCTATCAAAACTTGATGCTGATATAGCATCACCATAGGTAGATGTCCTGAGTACACCATTTGAATCAGAATCCTGGGATATTTTTTTATGAGTTAGGCTGAATTGAGCTTGACCCGTGATAGATGAGCCATCCTGCAAAATAATTAGAGAACACAAATACCATTTCAACATGGCACAAGGAAATTTCAAAATCAGAGATTTTTATGATATGTGTGTGGGAGACAACAATGCATCTTGTAAAATGTAGAACCCCTAATTAGCAAAAACTTAAAAAGGAATACCGAGGGCACTACTTAGACTATAACACAAATAACATTTAGTGTTAAAAGAGTTCTATATAGGAGTACAAGTAGAACTTCAATCTCCTGAATAATTTTTTTTGTTGCAGTAAGAAAAAACAGATCGTTTCTTTTGAAATGTATGTAGTATACAAGCCTTGATTTTCTTTAATTATTATAGACAACTAGAACCACATTAAGGTTTAAGAAATCTGCTCCTGGGGAATATGAGACTTACGCCATTAGAATTGAAGTTTTTGGTGCCATTAGAAGCTTTACAACTTCCATCAGTACTGTAATTCTTCAATTGGCTCTGCGGGGTCCTACTGTGTGATGGGAATGTATCATTTTCTTCTAGTTCTCTGAACAAGAGTGCAGTATAGGAAAAAAATATTTAGAATCCAGACTCATAAGATCCAAACCAAAGAACTCCGAGGTAAAAATAAAAGAGGAGAAAATCATTAGTTCTTATTGTTCACCTTCCATCAACAGCTATTTGAATTCTCTGAATGGTAACCTGTAACAAGAATCATAAGCCCAAATCGTTAGTTCTCATTTACAATTGCATGAAGTTTTAGGCTTGAATAGCACAAAACTTACATTGCACTTTAACATGGAAAATTTAGGAAATTCATAATAATTTCATTCGGAAAAAGCAAGCACTAACATGCAGAATTGCGCACAAATTTGAAGTCTTAAAGGGCAGAGAAACAGTGGAAGGTTTAATGGACTCAGCATATTCTGCGAAATCAATAGTGACTTCGCCCAGAAGACTAGCTTTGGAGGATCCCTACAAAAACCAGTGCAACTAAGTGTACACAAAAAGAGAAAAAAGAAAAGAAAATTGGCAACATAGTTGTGAAAGGTAAGGGTCATCACATACATTTATAACAAGAAACTGGTAAATTTTCTCATTGATCTTTCCAGTTTGTGGGTCCTGGTTTAATCTCACTGTTTCATAGATGGGATTCTCCCACTGGCAAACTCCATCATGAACTGTAGCTTTTTCCAATTTCACCGTTGGTTTCCCAACTTCCAGAGGAACTAGAGACACCATTAGAGTATCCCATCCTAACTGAGGCACCTGAAAGAAAATGATAAAACAAGTAAATTTAAATTCAGACCACTATAAATCTTCCATTACACAACCACATTGGTAGGATTCTCAGCCTTTGGTTCTTATTCTCCGCCTATCGTTCAAGGTTTTAAATTTCAGTGTCAGTTTTGGTTTCGGTCATCAAGGAACCGAAATGTTTAACGTTTAGGTACAAAATTTTGGCCAAAATCTTGTAAAATCACCGGAACATTTCAGTACATAACCATGTCTGAAATCTAAGCAAGATTCGTTACCATTGGTTTTTCTTTTTAGTTTTTGTCCTCTTTTAAGAAATATTTAAAGAAGTCACTGAAACATTTTGGTTTTGGTATGAAATTTCGGTCGAAATCTTGTAAAATAAGAAAATATTTCGGGTACAAAATAACATCGCAAATCCAAGCAAGATTCTTTACCACTGGTTTTTATTTTTTATTTTTTGACCTTTATAGAAATATCTTAATGGAATCTCGTCGTTCTTATCTTTTCTGCGAGTGGAGTTGGTTTTAGCAGGATTTCTGCCAAAATGTCTTTGGCTTTTTTTATCTAAAAAGTTCATGTTTCGCATATATCTTGACTGAAACATTAATGAAATCCGAACGAAATTTCGTGCAAAATCTTGCATTTTTCCAAATCCAACTGTATTACGTTTCGGTGGCAGCCAAAATCAAAATTTTTTGACCGAAACGAAATGTTTAAGCCAGAATTTAAAAACATGCCATCGATATAGCATTGAGTATACCTCATACAATAAATGTCCTAGTTCTATCGTATCTTTTGTTTCATTTCTTCTGAAACAATCGCAAACACTTTTTTTTATTATGGATCTACTACCTGAAAATCAATGCTTAATCTCATCATTCGATGTGTATTCCTGAATAATCTCATTTTTCAATTATTCAACCATTTCATTGTACCAAGTTCAATGTTAGCCAGATTAGTCAACATTTATATGTTCCGACGCAACATCCGGCATTGCAGAATTCTCTCAGTAGAAAATCTAAGAAAACCCATTACAGATTTGATTGACAGAGAATGAAATTTTGCATAATAATAGCAAAATACCTGTGTTGCCTGGAACTGCAATTTGAACACAGCTTTGATCATGTTCTTCTCGCTCCTCCATCTCCCCGCCTTAAACATCTTTCCTCTGTTCTTCAATTCAACATCATCCTGCCAAATCAAAGTTACTGGTAAACCTCAATTCAGTTATTTCCCTCATTGATTTTTCAGCATATCAATGCCAGAAAAATCAGCATTACCATATAAAAGATACAATGTCATAAAAAACCTTAGATTTTTTCCTCAAAGAATAGATAAGAAAGCAAAAAACAAGAGCTATGAACTTGATTTTGTTTTCTAATTGGAACAGTGCTCTCTAGTTAGAGAAGGACAAGATCTAAAATAAAAAAAATAAGAAGCTTCTCTGTAATAATTTAAGAACAGAGATTATCTGAAACAAAACTAAGGCTACAGCTGGGAAAACGGTTTTCTTGTTTGGTTGCGTGACACTCACAGAAAGTGGAAAAGCTTGTATATGTCTAAATGGCAAAATTGCCCTCACTTTATAGATTTTGAGATGTGTGTCCCTTATTTGATCAGACCAACATGGGGAGTGGGACCCTTATCCGAGTTCTCAGAGAGTCAGAGCCTTTAATAGCTAATTGGAAGAGGACTACTCTTTTCTTCCCCCTTTGATCTCACCCCCTTTTCTTCCCCGGGATACCTCCTCTGGTGTATTTAGGAATTAGGACTACTCTTTTTACACTACAAGGGGTGACCCAGGGAAGAAAAGGGGCCTAATAGCCTTAAATACTTTTATATTTTCCAAAATTAAAATATGGGTTTTGCTAAGGAGTTGGAAGTGATATTTTACAATCATTTTACACATACTTTGATAAAAATACACATGATGAAGAACCCTTAAAACATTTCAAGTATTTGGGGCCTGTTTTGATATCCAAAGCTTTTATTATTAAAACATAAGTGTACTCTACTATGTGCTTAAGTCATGTTCCCATAATTCCATGGTAAATATTTTATTACATTTTTGTAAAGAACCTCCTTTAATTTATTTCTAAAAAAATAAAAAAAAATATCTTATCTAGATTTAGAAGAAACTTGAGACGGGCCGGAGTCCGGGAGCATGACGCGTTCCTAAAAATTAGGAAATCAGAAAATCTGATTTTCAGCATCTATTTCTTTTTCAAAATTTTTAGTAGAAGTTTAAGGGCCTCATTGGTTACAGCTAAACATTATTTGTTTATAATTGTGGATGCATAGTCTTAGATAATGACTTCAAAAGTGGTCTTAATGCCGTGTTCACGAATAATATCAACTTAAAATAATCTGTATTACAACCTAAATAATTTCTTTTGTTGGTAAGTTGGGCTTTTACAGGACTCATCTAGTTTATTAAAGTTAATAAATAATTTGGATAATTAGATTGCTACATTTTACCTTTATTTTTCTTCTTTTCCTAGGCACAAAGCCTCATTCAATTGAGCTACAAGCTCAACCTTGTTAGATTACTAACTTTTTCCCATTGCTAAATAAAATTTCTTTAAAAAAAGGGGAAGAGTATGTTTGATGGGGATCTCTTTTTTATACAAAAACAAAGACTCATTTTTTTACAACTAAAAAATATAGAAATAAACATATGGAAATATTAAAAAAAAAAGGACAAAAGAAAACTCTAAAGTGACTTTTTTCTTCAATAGAAAAAGAGGGAGAGGAAGATGGTGGACCCATAGTAGGTTGAGGTAGTTGCTTCCTTCCTTACTTGGCTTTAAAGCTGCTCATGATTTGGCCCTAACTAGAGTTACTTGACCACGTGGGTTAAAGCGTGAGGGTCCAGCTAGGGAAAGTGAAATCACCATACTGCCCTCTTATTAATTAAAATTTAAAAGTGAAAAGTAGGACTGCACAACCATAACCCCATTGCCCGTTTTTTAGCGGACATCACTGTTCTTTGGCCGCGTTTGGATTGCCGGAATCAAGAATAGGAAGAGGAATCGAATAGTATTGACGTGATAAGTGATTGAACATAGACCCGTTCTTCGCGCTTCTGGCTACACCAGAATGGGAAAAAAATTAATTAAAAAAAGAAATAACGTGTATTCCAATTAGAGCGGAATCAAAATACCACCTCTTAGGGCAAACAAATTCCAACATTTTCCCATTTTAATTCTGCCCCAGTGTCATTTCACCCATGATTCTGTTTGTATTTTTTCAAAAAAAAAAACATGAATCGGATTCAGATGTCGATTCCAGTGCCAGATTATTCTAGAAATCTAAAAGCACCCATACAGAGGCCTACCTACCTTTTCTTGGGTTTCTTCTTTAGGAGAAATTATATGATGAATGGGCGGACAAACTCGTATTCATCATCCCACCCTTTATATTTGATCCAACAGCATCACACTTTTTGAGATGCTACTGTTGGATCAAATATCAAGGGTGGTACTTCGGTAGTACCCCAAATACGAGTTTGTCCACCCATTCATCATATAATTTCTCTCTCTTTAGTTCTTTTACCCGGTAAAGAACGGAGACACATCTTAGCTAGGAAACTAAAAGTTGGAGTGTTTTTCTATGGTTTCCCTATTTAGCTGTATATAAATGATGTACCGCCCTTGATATTTGATCCAACAACATGTGACTTTATTAGAGACAGTTGCTCTTCTAACCCCCCACGGCGGGAACTATGTCGTACCTTCATTACGTGCTTGCACCTACTCAAGTACACCATATGATTGCTCTTCACTTTTTGCAATGGTTTGGATTTATGACTCATTAATTAGGGCTGGGAAGAGGGGATCCACCACCTTCTCTAGGGTTTCCTTCATTAGTCAAAAATTTGAAAAGTCAAGTCGAGTCAACTCGAGTGAGTTACAACTCTAGAAAACTATGAGGGAATTTTACTAGAAAGAGTTACCCACGACTCAAATTCATTTTTTATCGAGTGGAATCACTGAGCCGGGGTTTTAAAAAACTTGTTAGGTATTAGTACTATTACTTCTTCCTCAATTTTGATGGCCCCAAAATAGTTCAAACCATGTTTGTAACCAAAAGCTTTAGAATTGGGATATGATTCCAATTCCATCGTTTACTTCAATAAAAAGGGCAGAACTGAAAGGGCGAAATTGACACCGGGACGGAATTAGAGGGGAAAGGCTGGAATTTGTTTCTCACCCAAAGATATGGTATTTTAATTTTGCCCCAGTTGGAGTGAAATTGTTATTAAGAGTATTTTTGAATTAAAATTTTATTTTAATTTTTTTCTCATTCCGTTTAAGAGAGAATCGAAATAGGAATCGGAATATGATGTTAACTCGGAGTCCTGATTCTAGCAATCCAAACAAAGACTAACTCATAACTCATTACATAGAACCCTCTTTTGAAATGAATTGTAATTTTGGTTTATTTTCTCAGATTTTGGAAGAGGGGTATTATGGTAATGATGGAGAAAGGTTGAAGAGAGGAAGACACCTCACACACAAAAAGGGAAATCAGAGATTTCAATGCTTGTCACTTTTGATGATGTGTAGATGGGTAGTGTTAAAAAATGGTCCCTTTCCACTTTCTCAACTCTCTCCCTCCCTGGACCCATAATTCACTTCTACACTCATTCCTTGTGACATTTATCATGACATGTTCTTACTTTTTTTTTAAGTTCAATTCACTAAGGCCTTGTTTGGGTACCATGATTTTTTTTTAAAATGTTATATTAGCTTACCCAATGGTGAGAGAGGATGGGAGAAGGACCTCAGAGGGAGGAGAGGGTAAGAAAAGGTTGAAGAACAATGAAAAATAAAATTCCCCTCACAATATGCATTCTCTCACACCCTCTCCTCACTCATGCCTTCTCAAGTCTTTCCTTGTCTGTCCCTCCACTCCATTCTCTCACCACTTGATTAAACTAATATTCCATTGAAAAATATTTCATGGTTGCCGAACATGGTCGAAGATTAAATTCATTCCTCACAAATTATACAGGAAGCCATTTTCCTTATTATTAAGCTATGATTAGGTGAATCTTCGAAAGTAGAGGAAAATTTCTATTAGGAATTTTTTTAGCTTCATTCAATCTTTATCTAAAACAATAAGAAAGGTAGAATGAGATGATCAAAAGATGAAGAAGAATAAAAGGCTGTAATTATGGTATGACACCTTTTTGGAGCTTTTAGTACCTTGATGGTGTTTTTAATTGGTAAATCAAACTCGATTATGACTGGTCGAAGTTTACAAAAAGAATTGAATAATTTATTTAATTTTGTTAATTGTGCCAAAAATCTACATGATCGGCATGAGGCTTACACGCTGTTTTGATGTAGGGAAGATTTTTATTGGAATTCTTCCATGGAAAATGAATTTCCAACATTTAGTTAACTTCTTTGGGGCAATTGATATTGGCCTATCATGTTTTAATTATTGCACAAACTCAGCTTGCCTTTTCCTCTATAATTGGATTATGTGAGCTTTTTGGGAACGGTAATAACCATTGACAGCTTAGACTCGAGACTCAGTCATAGTGGAGGGCGACTCTTTAAATGTGATAAAGTGGTTAGAGGGTAAAGAATCTCATCTGTGGTGGTTTGTCCGGTGAATTGATGAAACATCCGACTGGGTGAGAGGCTCTGATATCTCATATCATCATGTAAGGAGATCGGGAAACTCGGAGGCTGACAGGCTAGCAAGGGATGGTTGCTCCAGGTCGGCTTTGGAATTCTTCGATTCCCTTTCCTCTTGATGCGTTTTCTTGAAGTGGTCATGTGAATTGTTTTTGTATATATTGCTTCAATGTTCTCGACCGTCGATGGTTTACTATGTTTCGTTAATTCTTTACAATTCAAAAAAATAACCTTTGACAGCTGTTTAAATAATAAAAGACATGATGAGTTAGCACAATTATCAAAACATGGTAGTCCAATATCAGTTGCCCTCCTTTTTCATGAATTTTTGTTCTATAATCGAAAATTTCTTTTTATTCCCTGAATAATTGAACCTACTAGACCATAGAATTTTATCTTTCATGAAATATTTTTTAATGGAATTTTTTCCATAATTTTCTTTTCCCTACGTCTAAATGCTCCCTTTGAGAGTTCTAACAGTGGTGTATAAACTAGAATTTTGCTTGTAATCAGAGCATATTTGGATTTGGAGCACCCATTTTCCACCAAAGGTAGTGCATGAGATTGGCACATTGAAACCTCTAGTAGGTTTTTAATGGGTCCCGGAGTTGCAACATTAATTTCGGGGCCTTTTAGCTCTACTTTGTTAGACATCAATCTATTATATCTTATTATAAAAAGATGATCACTTTGTAACAGTTGGATGATGGGATGATGTAGCACTCTCCCATCCACCAAATCCTACGTAGCATTAAGTCATTAATTTTGACTTAATTTTTTTTTTTTGCTAGTATATCTCGTGTTGATATACCAACACCCTCAATTTCTTTCCATTTGGCAAGCGTGGAGCTTGGTGTGTGTGTGTGTGTGTGAGAGAGAGACTGAGAAAGAGATGAAAGTAAAATTCCAAGCTTTACCTCCAACAAAAGATGAAAGTACAAGCCAAAGCTAAAACCTCCAACAAACATGTTGTAAAAGCAAAATCTTCCCAAATGAGAATGCACTAGAGGGCAAACCGGCGCAAATGATTTTTTTTTTTTCAAAGCTTAGTGATAGTGCAATTGTTAGTAGGGTGTCAACGGACTCAGATGGGACATCCAAAATCCGAACTTAAACAGACACATTATTAAGATCCATAGATACACTCTGAATTTCAAAATTATTTTTGATCAAATCCAAACAACTTACAAAAGCCCAATCCTAAATCCGATTTTATTATACTATTTGTTGAGACAATTCATTGGGCAAATTCGATCCGATTGTGCACAAATAAACGAAAAAGTAAAATAAGAAAATAAGCCGCAAGATGAACACCGAGATTTACATGATTTTGGCACAAAGGCTACATTTACGAGCGAGAACACAAGTTTTTACTGTGAGAAAACAATATACAAGGATTACAATGGATTAGTACAAACCTGCAATCTTTTCCCTTTCTTCTCAACTAAGACCATACACAAGAGGAACCCAAAAATAAAAAAAAAAAAAAAAAAAAAAAACCCAAGAGAAAACTTGAGGAACCCGAGAAAAAAAAACCTTTTCTCTTTCTCTCTCTCCTTCTCTTTTTTTTTTTATCTCTCTTGTCTCCTCTTTGCATCTGCCAGACAAAGAGACTCCTCTGCCAAGAGAAAACACCTCTCTCTTTCCTATTCGTATCTTAGGTATCCCAAAAACCTAAAAGAAGACCTTTCTATTTTACCCTCCCACTAAACCATGGGAAACAAGGCAGCTTTCCCAACACTATTTATGAAAACTCTCTTCAATTTTTTTTTATAATTTTTAGTATTATTCAAGAGTATTTTACTAAAAATAAGCTATATCCATCCCACCAAGGAAAAAGAAATTCTAAGGGAATTAATAGGCATGGAAGAATCTAACAAGGAAGGAAAATAATAGGCATGTAAGATTCCAAAAGGGAAGGGAAAAAAGAGATAGATAACAGTAACAAAAGAGATGGCAATGCTAAACCAGTTAACAAAGTCAAAACCAGCTCTGGTAGAGTCTTTAGAAATAAAAATCTACGTTAATTATGAATGGTCTAATCTGGAACATTAGTGGAGTCAAGAATGAGCTAACCATTCATAGATTAAACAACGTTATTAAAAATGAACAATCTTGGTTTCACAGCAATCATGAAACTTTTTGCTAAACCTAATGAAGAGATTAATTTCTCTCCCAAATTGCATTGGGAAAACACTTTAGTTAGTGAAAATTGTCCTAAAACCTTTATCTTCTATAACAATTTCATTCAAATGAACCCATTGAGCTCTTGCAATCAAGCACTAACCTTTACTATGACATACATCAATTTAGGTTTCTCTGCTATTTTTCTATTGTTTATGCTAGTTAGCTGCTCTATTGTAAAGAAGAGATGGATGTATCTTATGGATAATAGTAAACAAAGCAACTTGTCTAGATTAGTTGGAGGTGATTTCAATACCATTCTCCGTAACCATGAAAAGCAAAGGATCAATAAATGATTTTCTAGGCACAGTGAACCTAGCTGGCTTAATAATATTCATAAAATAAATTCACCAGAAACAACAATCAAATTGATAATGGTAGTATAAGAGCCAAACTTGATAGAATTTAAGTTAATACTAACTGGAATGAAAAATTCAACATTACTAAAGTAGAACATCTTTCTAGAACTTGCTCTTACCATTGTCCCTTTCTTTTTAAAATTAGATTCAAGGATCTAGCAGTTATTAAACCTTTTAAATTCTATATAATATGGATCCCCTGTGAAAATTTCTACCAAATTGCTAGAGATGAATGAAATACCCCAATTGACGACAAACCCCCTAAACAGACTAACAAGAAAACTTAAAAAACCTTAAAATTAGGCTTAAGAACTCGAATGAGGAAGTCATTGGTAATGTTTTTCAAAGTGGTAAAAATGCAGATGATGAGATTACTATAAGAGAACAAAAAGTGCTTTGCAAACAAATCTTGATAAAGTTCTAGAGGCACAAAAGGACCAAAAGGAAAAACTGCTTCATGAAGAAATTATCCTAAGACAAAAATCTTGGGAAAAGTGGCTTAAAGGAGATTAAAAAACAAAAAAAACAAAAACGCATGCCTTTATGGCCATTAATGGAAAATATAGAGGGATTCACAAACTGTATCGTATGAACGATTGGATGGAAGGCCCTCATAAAATAAGTAATATTATTTATAACTATTATAAAAGTCTTTTATCCAATGCTGAAAATATTATAAAAGTCTTATTCAGTGATGAAAGGACTAGGTTAAACAATATTTTGGATAGCATTCCCAAGATAATAAATAAGGATGACAAAAACCTTATACCTATCTGTTGGTGCCGAAATCGGCTTCGGAGGTTGGTGCATGGTAGAGCTTCGATTTGTGTTCACTCTGCACTCAAAGAACACGCATTAGGGGTCCCGGAGTTTGGACTCCGGGAAACCACTTCGATGCTCAAGTCAGAATTCGGCACACCAGCGAGAAATCCAAACAATATGATAACAAAATAACAATGGTTGTGAATGAATGATGATGTTGAAGCTGCATACCTTTGAGCATGGGGGTCGTTTTATAGAGGAGTCCAAAGCAATTTAGGAGACTTGCCTTAATGGGAGTCTTCCCTATCCGTCGAGTTTTCCTTGAGATAGTTTCCTTATTTATCTGGATAATTAAGCACTGAGTTTCCTACCGGGAACCAGTTTCCTCCTTGGGCGACCGTGCTTGTAGAGAAGTTGCCTCGCTAAGTTGGGACTTTCCTATTTGTTCGGCACTGCCAATCTCAGAGATGGAGAGTCCTTCTTGCTCTTGCTATCTAAGAAGCAAGTTCAGTTTCTTATTTATGCTATATGCCACTTGTCATGCGACTATTAGAAAGACGGATTTTACCCCTGACACTATCATTTTCATTGAGGAAGAAATTAGAAAAGCTATTTTTAGCCTTCCTCCGGAGAGTGTCTCAGTTCTGATGGCTTCAATGGTATTTTCTATACCCATTGCTGTGATATCATTAAAAAGAAATAGTGGATGCTATAGAGAATTTCTTCAGAGGTGAAAATCTGTTTAAATATTACAAATCAACCTTCATTGCCTTAATTCCCAAGAAAGAAAAAGTGGAGAAAATTAGTGATTTTAGATTTTGTAAACACCAAAAATTAAAAAAAAAATGTTTCTTTAAATAAAATTTAGAAAATCTTGGAGATATTTGAAATTATTATTGTAAGCCCAAGAGTTTCCATGGGTTAATCATTAACCTTACCTTCTTGTTTTGATGCTAGCAAACCAAATTGATTAGCATTTATGGACTGATGTGTTGCTTTGAGATGTTATGTTGTATACAGGAATTTCATGTCATAATCGCCATTATACAACTCTTCACAACACATGGCTTGTGGATTAAGGAGAAAATGAACCAAGAGGTTGTACCTACATTGAAGACATCCTCATTTGAAGATATTCAAATCAAGAAGCTCATCATGAAGATTCCACAAGATCCTAGCAAGGGTCAAGAAGGAGCTTGGAGTTGAACTAGCCATTGGTGACACCTCATGTACCTCAACATGCATTGAAGATTGGAGGACAAGTCACAAGAGCCAAACAAGGTCAAGAAGTTCACTCCTAAGCCGAAGAAGTTTAAGAAAGTGCAAAGGAGCCAAGACATTCAAAGAAGACTCAATGTTCTTATTTTTAGAATGTATTTGGACTCCTCTTGATTTAATGTTTAAATGCACTTTCAAAAGATTTTGAAATGGTTTTTATACTTAACATTTTACATCTTTGAAAACCATCAACACACCCAAAAATGTGTTTGAAAACCTTGGACTTAAGCCCAAAGACCATAGCCCAAAAGCTCCTGAACTTTAATGTAAAAATGAAATTTTAAACAGGGCCAGTCGACTGGGGTGTCCCGGGCGATCGCGGTAAGGTAGCTGGAAATCCAGCACTTGCCGGATATTGGCGGGCCGATCGACCGGGTCAAGCCGGACGACCGCGGAGGTGTCCCTGGACATCCAGGAACAATCCGTCATGGGTTTGGGCGGGCGGCCGCCATGTGTCGGTCGACAGGGATAGCTTTTTGAATCGAATTTTTTGAGCAAACAGGTTAGCCTCGCCGGACGATCGCAACGATAAAGAATTTGAAAATAAAAAGGGTGCCCAACATGGGCAGACGACCGCGGTGGCTCGGTTGACCACGACGGTCGGGCAAACTAACCGTTGGGGCGTTTTCTACTTGACTTTTTCAAGCCAATTATTTAGAGTTTTACTCCAAACAGTCATATTTTCAAATACACTATATATACATGATTAAAACCTATCTCTACAAGCTTTTGAAGATATGAGAATGATCAAATACCATTTCTCTTTGAGTTTCAAGTGTTATTTCAAAAAGCAAAAACCTTTTTGATCTTTCATTTCTACATCTTATCAAGAGGCACTCCATTGAGCTTTACATTTGTATTTTCTTGGAGTGATTGTGAGCTTTCAAAGTTCTAATCCGCCTATCAAGAGGCATGAGAGTTTTTATTTTTTTTGTTCTTCGTTGAGGGTCTTCTCTTCGGCCCCGGTAAGAATTGTGAAAAAGAGGGTCTTCTCTTCGGCCCGTGAAGAAAGGTGAAGACGAGGGTCTCCTCTGCAGCCCATTAAGAAAGGTGAAGACAGCATATGAGGGTGTGTCCCCTCGCCGAAGGCTTCGTGCAGATGAGTTTCGCTTTGGCCCTTGAGAATGGAAAAGCTTGTTGTAAGAGCTTCGATATTAAGCTTGAAATCTCACCATAGTGGAGTACCCAAGGAGCTAAACTTGAAAGAGTGGATTAGGTCTTTTTGATAGACCGAACCACTATAAAAACTTGGTGTTCTCTTGTGGTGTGGCTCTTCTCTTCTCATTTCTCTTGCACGTGTGGTGATTGGTAATCTTTAACCTAACTTGTATTTGTGCTTTTAATTGAACAAGGATTAGTAAATGCACTTGATTGAAATGTTTAAACCCTAATTGCATTATAATGCCTATTTGAATAAGGGTTAGCAAATGTGCATGATTAGAATGTCTAAACCCTAGATTTCACTAATATGACTATTTGAACAAGGGTTAGACTAATTAGTATTTAATTAGAGGATTAATTTTTAATCTTTCATTAATTAAGCCTAAAATTTCTAATTGGCCAATTCACCCCCCTCTTGGGTTGTCACACTTGTATTTCAATTATAATATTACTAAAATAATCTATTTGATTCCATTCAATAAATTATCAACTTAAGTCAAATTAAAATTTTTTCCTTACCTCTTTAGCAGCCAACTATGTCTTTCCCATTTTCATTCAAAACATCTCCCTTTTTACCACGTCTTCTCTCTCTTATCTCTATTTTCAAAACAAATTACACAAAATCTAATGGCAAGATGAATCCGTTCCATTTATTTTCTTTGTCCTTTCAAAAATAAAAAGTCAACCAAGAAACATCCCTCAACGTCTCTTTGTCCTCCTCTCCTCCTCTCTCTACAAAAGCGACACAAAAAGTATTCTCTTACACAACAACTTTTCACAACAAGACAAAAGAAAAATATTTTCACTTTGCAAGAAAGACCACTCTTCCTCTCTTTCAAAAAAAGACAAATAATCTCTTCTCTTAAGAGACCCTCTCTCTACCAATCTCTCTCATTCACATTTTTTACTCTCTTGTTCCTTCTTCTAACACAAGGGAAAAGACTTTTGCTCATTTCCCCCTCACCTTTACCATCCCCACTTTTTCTCTTTTAACAAGAGACAAAGGGAGGCCAAAGTCCTCCACTTTTACTATTTTTTCTTCATTTCTTTTACGTTCTCAAGTTGGAGTGACACATCAACCGTCGGCATCCTTTCTGATCTTCACACAGGGCATACGCGACCCACCTTCACCTGCTTCTCCTCCGCCCTCATGGGATCAACAATCAACGTCCGGATCAACAAATTGCACGAATCAGGGAAGTACTAAACCATTTTATCTATTTATTTACATTATTATCTTTGATTTACTTGTAATTTTTTAATCCCTTTTTTAAGCTTCAACCATCCATGTGCCATTTCATGAAATATCATCTTTTTTTTTGTTTTCAATTTTGCATGCCCGATATCCCCCCCTTTGCCTATTTATTAAAAACCACACAATTAGTATTTAAAGTAATCTACGTTTTATCATTACACTATTCAATCACATAATTGTGCATGCATTCGATCATTTTCTTCTCTCACTAGCTCATTGCCTAAGTCTCGGTAAACACTTATTTATGCATTTTCACACAAATTTCATATTCATTACAATTAGGGCTGTTCAATTGGTTATTAACCGAACCGTATTGACCTAACCAGACTAACCAAACACATTTCGGTTATCTGCCCATCGAAACTGAAACCGAATGGTATTAAAACCGAACCGAGCCGAGCCGAAACCAAATAAAAATTTCGGCTGTTTGGTTAGTTCAGTGAAAAAACAGAATTGAACAGCCTACCACCTCACAGTAATTTCCCTATGCAAAAGACCAAATCGATAGAGAGAGAGAGAGGAAAAGAAACACTTACAGTGATGGTGGAGGATCTGAGAGAGATGACAAGCCTCTTCTTCTCTTTCTTCTTAACCAAATCGAGTGAGAGAGAGGGAGAGAGAGCATGAGAAACCCCCTTCTAGTTTTATTTTCCCTTTTTTATAGTGTTCAAACTCTAAAGAACTCCTCCTCAAAACCCCGTATGGATTTAATGTCTTGTAATGCCAATTCTTTCGGATTGCCAAATCCTGCATCAAGAACGTGGGATACAAATACTTGTGCTATTTCGGCCATATCTCCTCCTCCTGTAAAGAAGAAAATCCTAAGATGAACCAGATGTTTGTGTATAGTGCAAATAGAGAAATAAACTTTAATCAAAGCTACTGCAATAAAAGTTCGGGTATTCTCAAAGTGATATTTCCACTCCCTTTTTTCACGCTTTTTGCAAACAAAAAGGGTGGAGCTATCATTTTTCCATAAATTGAAAAGTAATGGACAATCATTAATGTGATGTAACTCCTTTCACTCTACAACACTTTCGACTATCACAGGAGTTCTGGATCCGCGATCTTGAGGCTGCCCGAGGGGCCTCTAGGTCTCCACACGATAGAGAGCTCTGCCAAGGCTCTCTCGAAATATAGCGCCCTCACAGCATGACTTAATGGTGGATGCGATACCTCTTGATTCAGAGTCAAAGCTCGGAACCAAGACGTACCTCAAAATGAAGAGTCGTTATCCATGGAATAAGGCCATGAAACCAATAAAAATACTCTGTCACAATGGATAACCAAAGAAGAATGGGTCCATGCCTGGTTACGAGTGAGGAGGGTGTTAGGCACCCCACTCGCCCGAGCGCACTCGGTCTCTTATGCCATTTTTATTATTTTCGAAGAATTTTGGGCAGAAATCATGTGAAATGGGAACAAAGATTTACAACTAATTAAATATGCAAGAGATAATAAGCAGATAAACAGTAAAGAGCTACAGCTAAGCGGATAACCAAGATATAATGAACAAGTAAACCGTAAAGAGTAACAACTAATAAGATAATCAAAGGAGAGACTAAACAAGTAATGCTACAGCTAAGCATATGAATAAACGATTAATCCAAATAAGATCAGCAAATAAATGCTACAGCTAAGCATGTAAATAGGCATATGATCAAATTAATAAAGTACATATGTACTACAGCTAAGTATGTGATCAATGCATTAAAAAAACAGATAACACTATAATAAAACATATGTAAGCATGTGTTTAACGTAAAAACTATGCTAAACATGTCAAAACACAAGTAAAGAATCAAAGAATCAATAAAAAGGGTTTGCGGAAGAAAAGGGGCTTATAGGCTCTAGAGGGCAATCGTCCTTACCTACAGCATGTGTCCAATGAAATCAACTCTCAGAAGAGTGTTGACTTCAAAGTGCCATCGACAATAACTTTTTCTTCCTTGTTATTGGTTAAAAACTGTTTTTCCTTAAATTTTCAAAAACCGTTTTATTAGATTTGAAAACAAGTTGAAAATATATTTTTTTCCTATGCTAAAGGAATATCTTTTTGAAAAGGTTTTGAAATTGTTTGTTTAAAGGTTTAAAATATGTTTTACAAAGGTTTGATTGGACTTGGTATGAGGATCCCAAGCTGCCTACGTACCTCATGGAAGAGGATCAAGCCATGGAAACAGACTTTCCCAATACGCTCTCCGAATGTTTTTTAAACTTTTTCTGTTTTTAAGTTTTATGATATTTTTAATGTTTTTATGTTTTTAAAATGTTTCAAATGTTTTTGTATTTTAAAAATATTTCACCCTTTTAGCCAAAGGGAACCTATATGACCACACCCCGTGATCCACAGCCTGATAGAGTGTCAACACTAAAGGACAGAATCCCTAGAGCTAAAGGGTATCCCTGAACTAGTGAACTAGTGTCCCAAGTAACATGTAATGGATAAGATCCCAATAAGGTGTAAAGCGCTAACAAGACTGAGCTAGTCTCTATAAAGGGGCTATGTCTAACATAAAGGACAAACTCTTATACTAAAGATAAACTCCTAACTAACAACTCAATGGAGGGGAGTACTAATCAGACAAGGCATGTCTCCCTAAAGAAGAGAAGATAAACAAAAGGTGCTAGTGATACTCGGCAAGTTTCCTAGACACAAAGATGGACTCCAAGTAACCTTATCATTGCCCCTTGCAATAATAAATAGCATAGGGTATATGACTAAGTTAGTCTTTAATTTAGAGGGGAGTGTAACTAAAATGAGACTAGGCAAATCTCCTAAGGGGTGCAACTTTGTAATGAGACCAAGATGGTCGCTAGAGGGGAGGCTCCGGATGGCTCCATCATAGCCCTTGCTATGAAAGGATCTAATGAATAACTAAGAAAAGTATCTAAAAGACTAAATAAGTCTCTATTAAAAGGAAGAGGGAAGAGGGGTTGCTACAAGGACTAAGCAAGTCCCCTAAAGCATAGGCTTGGGATGACTCCTTCATCGCCCCTAGTCTCAAACTTACCTTCTCTTGATTCAAGGAATCATTCAATTTTAACTACAACATAGCATCAACAATTTATTTACTAGATCACTAAATTGTTCACAAAATGACTAAAATATAATCATCACAGTAACTCACTTATAAAATTATCCGATCTCAGTTGAAATTTCAGCATCAATAATCCACAAATTTAAATGAAAGCCAACTCCATGAAATTATTAAGATTATTTGGTCTTAATTGTACACTTAATACTCATTCTAAGGAAATTACCAACACACAGCATTTATGAAATTATTCCCTCTTAATTATATACTAGGCATAAACAACCTATGAAATGACCAAAAGAGTAAACATCAACTAACCAAAACTAATAGTCCCATTCAATTTTAATTCCTGGCTTTGTTGAAATGACAGAAAGTAATGCAAATATCGAATTACAAAACTAGTAAAACACTCAAATAGTAATCGATAACATGAGAGACTACCATTATCAGACTATGAACGAAAGTTATCCAAACTAAAATGCAAACCATTATTCGATTATTAATCAATCCCATTTATCAGCTCAGCATTCTCAATTCATACATATAAACAATCAGCTTGACTTAACACCAGTGGGATTATTCTCACTTATTTACTATCCTAGTACATATAGCTTGCAATATAAAAAAAAACTTATCAAATAATAAAACTGATGAAACAGAGAAGTTGAATTTACTCATGTTTTATGCCTTTAAAATAAATGAACAGGTTCTGGACATCAATTTCATAAACTATTCCAACTAGTAAACAAAATCAAGACATATGCTTTGTGAATCATAATAATCTCCCCTATTCTACTAGTGCTAATACTAGCTGTTTAGATAATCACCCAAATGTAAGTAGCTAATGTATTTAAAGACATGAAAAGTTAGCACTGTTATGGTGATACCAATATCAATAGAATCTGCTTAGCATTCATGATAGGTAAAAAGAATCCATTACCAAGTACCTATGACATAAATGTTAATCACCTGATGAAAAATAAATCTTTGCAACTATGTTTTCCAGAACTACATTAACTCATCTTATCTCTCATTACCTCTTTAAATTATTAGAGTTCAAATAAAAATTTTGAACAATATAAATGACAAAAACAAGTTCTGAAAAATTATACGAATTAAGTAATAACAAACCATGGATCAAAATTCAATGACAACTTAACTTTCCGATCAACTGCTATGAAAGAGTAAATGCCTAAAACAACATATTTCTCAAGTACACAGACCTAGAATTAAGAGAGACATCTCTCTCAAGCCAATGAATTCAAAGCTTAACAAAGCTTGCACCAGACCTTTAATTATGTGACCGCAAAATAAGCTAGGTATCCTTTAATTAATAGTAAGTTGTCTATATAAACTAATATTGACTTGAAAGTAAGCTTTCTGGACTAACCATACAGGCTATTTTTCGTATGTTTTCTAGCATAAACCTGTTAGAAGAATATGGCTCGATCTCTAGCATAATATTCATCCAACTCATGTACTTGAAAAAAAATCACATCCACCATTCAAATCCAAACAAAAACAAATCTTTATTACATCCTAAACAAAGTAGTCATAACCAGGATCCATTCTATTTCAACTTAACTGACTACGTTTGATAGGCCAACAACTAAAAACTATCCTGTCATAATTTTATAATTTATGTAGTTATCAAGAATTTATACAAGTCATACACCATAATATTGAAATCTTATGTCTAAAAAAAACAATTCCAGTTGTAAGAAGAGAATAGAAAGTGGATCTATAACCTGAAACAATTTCAATAATTTTTCAAATAGCTAAAGGGATAACCCGATATAATTATTCAAAAGAGTAAAAAGTAATTAACCAGTGAACACACTTCATAACATGGAGACCATAAATCAGTAGCTATGCTATGTATAGAAATGATGAGTCAATGAACATACTGTATGCAGAAATCTTGAATCAATAACCATATTATGTGCGGGATTTTTCAACTAGTAACTATGTTATGTGCAAGAATCATGAATCAGTGAACATGATATGTGCAAAAATTTTA
This sequence comes from Tasmannia lanceolata, assembly GCF_043159265.1. NCBI lineage: Eukaryota > Viridiplantae > Streptophyta > Magnoliopsida > Canellales > Winteraceae > Tasmannia > Tasmannia lanceolata. The sequence continues at coordinate 5,124,568 of NW_027518701.1, read as the reverse complement.
AACCAATGACCATACTATGAGCAAAAAATATGAATCGGCGAACATGCTGAAACAATGAAAACTCAAGTGTAATTGATGTACAAGTGACAGTTCGCTTACAAGGATAAACTATTACTCAAGTTGTCAATTCAATACTTTCAGGCATTAAACTTCCTTACAATGACCTTACTGATATATCAAAATATATAAAATAATATACAAAAGATCACAGAGAGATATATAAGATGAAACAAGCCTAAATAACAGTCTGTAGCTGTAGACACCCCATTTTGACCGAACCCTAAACCCATCATTTTGAATAAAAATCTTCTAAATAAGTGAATTAGTGTCCCAAATTTTACCCTAGAGTAGGTTAAGATCCCAAGTAGGTCCCAGTACAATTTCAGAAAAATCCGTTAAGAATTGCCTAATGAGACAAGTTTAGTTCGTGGCATAGCGTAGTGTAGTCCAACAGGGGGTTGGGTTATCCAACAAGGATGTGTCAATACCAATCCCATACCCTATAACAGCAAGAGTTAAATGCTTTCTTTGTATTCTTATTCAAGCTACCCTTGTAGAGCCAAAGTGTTCATAAACTATCACAAAAAGGAGGGTGTGCTAATATTAGTACACTCCGTTTTATAAAAGCCTTCATCGGCTATGAAGGAGGGGGGGGGGGTTAGATTAGCATGATAGGGAGTGCCCATAGATCATGGAAAAAGGCAAATTAGAGTGTGATTAATAAAGCAAGGGGGTGGCTGCTGTGGCAAGGGGGGCAAAGTTTTTTTTACTTTATCTATAAAAGGGGTAAAGAAGAATTGAGAAGGGGGATTCTCCCTCGTTTTGACAAATAAAAATCAGAGGAGTTTTCCATTTTTTAAACGAAGATGCAGAGATAGTGTGAGAGGGAGAGAGACCAAACCCTAGTTGAAACCCTTTTCTCCTTCGTACCATCTTCTCCGATCTAGCTCCGGCAAAGCTTCGGCTGGCAAGATCTTCCTATTTTCTTCTTCGTTTCGTGTTTTAACCTCTTCAAAATCCTCGGCCATAGATCTGCACTATGTTTCAACTCCTATAAACCCTAGCAGATTTTCTATCTCCATTAAAGCTTTAACCTTAACTTTGTTTCATTTTCCGCTTCTTCAATGATCTCCGTCTAGCTCTGCAACTTTTTTTTTGGAGTATTTTTGCCAGATTTGATCGTCACTAATATTCTCAGAGAAATCTGATCTTGTCATCTTATCATCATTGTTTTGATCTTCAATTAGAGAAAAGAGGAGCTAGCTACATGTTAGAATGATTATAAAACCCCGAGCAAAATCGCTACACGTTGCGGAAGAATAAACCGTGCAGAACAAAAATTTTGCTTTAACCCAGGATTCCTTGGGACTAATTGATTTTAATGTGATTTAATAAACATAAATATAAATACCTTATTTTTTTGATGAGAAGAAAAACGTCTGTGTGATCTACTCCTTGAAAATCCACCAACGATATAAATCGATGCGAAACCGCAAGTTGAACTGATGGATTCCTTTCTTTGCACAAAGGATCTTGTAAACAACTCTTTGTTTACTTTATAACATGATCTAAATCAGATTATAATGTGGGAATATGTATTTAGATCAATGGACCTTTGTTGGATGTTTGTCTTTGACTTGGAAAAGACAAAACTAGTTGATGGAATTGAAGAAGAAGAAGAAAAAGACTTTGGGATGTCTTTAACAATTTTCAACACATGAAATTATGGAAGAGCTCTTGCAAACTCTATTATTTTGTCTTGTATTTATAGAGTTCTCAATTTTCATATACACAACCCAAAGCTTCTAGAGAAATCTCACAAAACATGGAACTAGCCACAATTAGAAGCTCCAATTTGGAAACAAGTTAGTTGGCTTTTTCAAAATAGAAACCAAACAATGTGGAAGTGTTTTTAGAAATTCTTGGACTTTTAGAAATCCCTAAATTGAGTTTTTTCCAAGTAAAAAAATGTGGTTGCTTTATTGGATAAAAACAATCCCAAAAATATCTCACACATTGTTTCCTTTTTCAACATTCCCGCTATAAGCCTGTAGGTCAAATTTTGACCTCATTTTTGGACAAGTAAATGGCCGAATTAGAAAAAATCATAAACTACAAAGTTGTAGATTTTTCCAAATCCTTCGAACCGAGTACTTGTACATTAATTTTGACCAGAGATGAGTAAGTTATGACTGTTTTAGTAAAACCAGTCTATACGCTAAACTTACAATTATTTGTTTAATTTTTTTAATTAAATAAAGATATTTTCTCCCATCCAATGGGATAAAAAGCTCCATCCATATTTTTCTATAGTTTCCAAAATACCCTTATGGTTTATACTTAACCATTTTGGTATTCCCAATGTATCCCATAGTGCATATACACTATATACATTGTATATATCCTTTCAATGCATCAACTGCCACGAAACTAGTTCGTGTAAGCAACCAAATAAATGCGGGACCTGTATCTAATAGATAATAATAAGTCAATCGAGTAGTGGGTGGGATCGTAGCAGGGATTCAATGATAGATCCTGCAGAATCCACAAGTGGGCCCCACTGCGATTATTGCTCTGTATCCAATGCTACAATCGCACTGAGTCAATGGCCTCCATCGAGACGTAATCCTGAAGATAACCGTCAAATCATCATACCCATAATCACATCAAATGTGCAAGTCCTTTCTCCAAGTCCACATCTACTGAGTTGAGTCCTACGGGGGGTGGACATCAACTACACTCTGGGCTCACTCACGGCATACCTTTCAGTCAAGCAGTGGCGGCTCTCAAATGCATTTGCTAAAAATCATTTCAAAACTTATTTTGTGAAATCCTTTTGATATACACTTTATCAAATCTACCTGGCCAGGTATTTTTCTAGGCCTACTGCGCTGACCAAAACTGTAGATGTTATCCTGTGAAATAGGTGGAGAATTCCATGTCGGGTATCACTATTGACCTCGAAGGTTTGTCCAACACTCCATTACTACCATCTAGTGACTCCAAAAGAATCACGGTTAGATAGACCAAGAATGAGAGACTCGCCAATAGACCAATATGACCCTTCAGGTCAAAGGACATGTAAAGGGTCCTGTCTGGTAGAATAGCTCAACTATCTCCTGTCTACAAGCTATTCTAATATTATCCCATTCAGTACGTAATCTCATTGTCATACCTATTCTATCTTGCTTAGGGTCCACTACCCAAGTGATTGAGATAAGTCACTCCACATCACATGCGTGTCGACAAGATAGATGCTAGTTGTATACAGGAGGAGGGGCTTATAGGAGCACTACACTAATAGGGCTAAGAGGGGCCCCCATCACGTAAGGGGCCCCAACGGCTTTGAACTTTGCACTATACTAATAGGGCGTTGCTTGCTTGCTGAAAAACATAATACTAGCGCGCCCCCTTGCTTGTTTCTTTGTCCTGTCCCCCTCAGCGTAGTACTTGATCAATCGAATCGAATATGATGCGCATTCTAATGCTGCACGTTGTTATTTACCGGTCGACTACAAGGCCCTATGCCTTGGTATAGTACAGGTGGTGGTCTCTCACTGGGACGAAGTACTGCATAGGGGTCCTTACTCTGTGTCTCTAAATCCTGACGGCTTCTTGCTATGGGACCAGCGGGAGTGCCCGCATCTTGCTGTGATTTGCTTCGTAAGAATCAATATTCACCTCTATGAAATGAAAGAGTTTCATGGGAATTGTCTTGATCGTCGGATATCATTGAGAAATAGGCATAAGTGTTGTCGAACGATTTCCTTCAATTCTTCCCAGTATAGAATGAGTCAAGAATCAAGCACGATTTTATGAAAAGCTGAGAAACGGAAGCCACACTTGGATGCCGCACGGCGAAAACCAGAAACGGAATACCTAGGTTGCAAGGCAAGGGAGGACAGAACCCCACTTCGACTCACCAAGGAGAAGGCAAGTACTGTGACATCGTTTCTTTGATTCTTATCAAAGAAAGACAGGTTTAACCGAGGCTGTTCAAACATGCATAGGTCAACTAAATAGTATTCCCATAGCAGGGTTATGGATTTTCAGTTTTTGGGGGGTAGTATGGGATCTGTGGCGAAAAGTAGTCATGATAACATCTCTTTTTAGTCGAGTTGAGCAGTAAGTAACTGTGTTGAACTCTGCTCATTAGAATCAGTGACACCTTAAGCACGTTTCAGTGAAGAATAAAGTGCTTTGAAGGTTCCCACGAATTGGATTTGAACCAATATCTCTCCTCTGGAGTGACTTTCCTTTGAGTCGAATCGTGGCTTTGGTTACCCGGTTTGTCCAACATCTAATACAAACAAACCTTACAAATTCCTATGCTTCTAGCCAGCATGCCGTTACTAGTCGATTTTGTGGTAAACCTAGTCTATGACTATCCCATTCATATTCTTCTAGCCAGAAGGACCACCACCATTGATACATTGATAGTGGATTAAGTGGCAAACCTATACTATGCCCAAGTTGCGGAGATACTTAAGTAATGGTACCCTATTGCTATCCGGCTACCCATATAATGAAGGGAAGAAGCCCATGTCTAGAGCTATGCCACTGTAGAATCATTAATATTCGTGGAAACTATTAATATTCTCGGGTCTACCACTAGTCGATCTACCAAACACGAAGCTTCGTGCCAAGTGTTCACTTCTTTTTCTCCAGGTTACATTCGATTTGTTGTGGATTGGATGATGGAAAAACCAGCAAGCAGCAAACAGCAAGTAGCGAGCAACAAGCGGAGGCTTCAAAGCCGTAGCGCGTTAGCGTTATTATTAAGTGTTGAAGCAACGCCTATTAGTTAAGTCAAGCCATTGCGCGCCCTATGAGTCAGGCGTGAGAGGGGCCCCTATTAGTATTGGTTCTCGAAGGTCTTCGTTTCCGTGTAGAAGCAAACTCTCCAAATTTATGACCAACCTTTCCTTCAGTGATCTTATAACGAACAAGAGTTTTTTCATTGTAAATGAGTACAGAGCAATCAATGAATTCTGGCGAAATAGAAGATCTACGTGACCAAAAATGGGATAGGGGTCAAGAAGCAGCCGGGCGGCGGCGAGTGACTCAAGTGCCCCCGAACCGTGCGAAATGGTCGCCTATTACACGGCTCACTAACTCTGCTTGTGTCCAACCTCAACCCCAACTAGGAACTATTAAGGTCTGCAAAGAACCGGAATCCCATATCTCCTTGCTCCCTAGGATCTGTGAATCCATGAGCATAGGTTTCATACTTTGCTACCTAAGGACAAATACGTGTCAATAACAAGTAGCGTGTCACACATATTTAACTTATAGTTAGCCATTAATTGTCATGAAAATAAACTTTTATTGATTAATATGCCAAATATACTGGGTTTTAGGGCACTTACTCTAACACTACATAGATCAAGATCTGCTCATTTTTTTTTTCGGAAAACAACTTGTGCGAGGTAATTTTAATTTATTTTTTATGAAAGGTGTTGAATATGTTAGCACATCTTTATTTCTTTGGTGAATTTTCTAATTTCATATAAGAGATTCCAAACAGGATCGCTTGATTTTGAGTCTCTTATTCAGGTTATGATAAAAAATGTTTATTGGATTTATAAGTTTCTATTTTCCTATTAATTTAAATTTTCATAATAGCTCTCTGATCGAGTGTTTGGAATGTAGCAGATAGTTCTTGAATGCATTATTCTAAAATAGATTAAGAAGATTCCTTTAGTGAATTTTTACTAATATAATTTTGATCTTATGAATTGATTTTTTTAGATGTGTAATTGAGAATATAAAGGTTCCTTGACTCAATGATCAAATGCTTATTTAGCTTGCATAATGGCTGGTCTAAATTTTTGTGTACATAACAAGATAAGTTCCACTTTGGAATTGTTTTTCTCTCATGGGAATTATAAGGTTTTTGAATTCAAAAGAATTTCAAATAGTATTATACTTTTGGTTTGATTTCATTTGGATTGCGTTGTTTTAAATGTAAGGCTGATTAGAGTAGAAAATTGGAATCAACTCAAATTGAAGGACAGTGGTTGGGATAAGAGATATAATTGCAGAGGCATGGTACTTTCTGAAGCAATATTTTTGTGTAATGTTTGTGATAGCAAATTCACTTAGTGATGCCATGAGTGATGTTGCTGAAATATAGTGCCTGTGGTAATGTCATAGTTAGTATATAGTAGTACAGGTATTATTTGAGCATGTTTCTTTAAGTTAAGTAAGCACCTATATCCACATTTTGGATGCCATGAAACTCAATTCTACATGTTTTCCTTTGGTTGAGTAGTCAATGACCTTCATTAGGAAGCCAAATGACTTCTGAAATGTTTTTGGTGTCTCAATGTAATAATGACCAGTACATGAGAAAATAGGATTAGTTGAATATTAGTTCATAAAAGGCTAATTGTACTCTCATAAGGAGGTCACCAATGGTATTCGGTCTCAGCAAGAAGATTATTTTTTAACATGAGCGTATGATAGAAGTCTTTGTATATTGTCCTGTTAACCCCTAATTAAGAATTTGACTCTCACCCTCCTTTCCAAAATCAAGTTTTTTTTTTCTTGTTGAGGGTTACTTATGATAGCATTTAAATGAAGGGTATGGAATTGGCTTTAAGACAGTTGTTTTGTCACTTTTGTCTTATTTTGAAATTTTGAGAAGAAGACAATGAGAGGATCATGTTGATGGTTTTGTTTACATCTCTGTGTCCCATCCTTTTTTCTTCCAATTTGATTCTAGACCAAGTTTTGGCCTACTTGTCTGTCTCATCATGAATGGCTTGTTGTCGTAAAATTAATATGAACCAGGTATTCATGACTTTAATGCTTAGCTGATAGAATCTTTACACATTCTTAGCCTAAAATTGATTTGCCTTCTCTGTTATGGCTGATTTCATCATCAGAATTTTTTTAGTACGTCAAAACCTCCTTGGCAAATATCATGTTAATGAAAGACAAAGTAACTTACTATAATTGTTAAAATAGTTTTGCTAATGTTACTTTCTTAAGTAGGCTACAGGGGGAGATATATGTACTCAATCTCTTTTAGTAATGGGATTTTCTTTATGGTGATAATTTTTTTTACTATGCCCAGGAAGTTTATTCTTTGCTTATGGATGTTATAATAAAAGTGTGAAAGACTAACAAGGTGGGTAGAGTAGTAGGATTCTAATGATATAAGTGAACTTCCTTTTGTACAAACTATCTTGGTAGCTTCCTAAGTGGTCAGTAAATTCCAAATTGTGATACCTGTGTCAAGGTCCCAATTGTTTTTTTTTTTAGTTTTCTTTGAGACAAGGGTTATGGACATGTCTAATATCATCCCCACCAGTTTTATGGTTTAACAGTTCATTTTTTGTTCTCTGAGTTGAGCTTGGAATTCAAATTGAACAATCCAAAAATGAGTTATTTGATGTTGATGACTGCACAAAGTTCCTTTATTCTCTCGACTTATAATCTTAGTGTGATTGTCAAAATGTGTCGTTTTGTGATGTTGCTGCTACCATGAGTCCTTATGCTTTCTGTTATGTAGTCTTATTTACTTAGGAAGCACTTCTATGGTCCTCTATAAGGTATAATATAAGTGTTTAACGAGTCGATTTGATTTAGGTCCTTAAATTCTTGTTGTGTATGGGTTATTCTAAAAGAAAAATGAACAGGGACACAGTGAGATCCTGAGTTACCCTTATATATTAGACAGGGATTGTGAGTGATAACTTTGTGTTTCATCTGTCATCTTCATGTTTCTATAAGCTAGTCTTTTCAAAGTATATGAATGCATAATTAGTCCAATATTGAAGCAGTTTGTATTCCATTAATGAGTGTTCATTTCATTCCATCACTGCTTGATCGAGGAATATTCTTTAAGGGGTAGATAGAATATGGTCGTTGATAATCGATGCATGTATTGATTGCTATTTTGTGTTTATCTTTAAAATGTCATTTGCTCAGTTATTCATCACGCCTATTGAATTGAAGATTTTTTTATTGAAATATTTTTCATTTAGGAAATGATGATTCATTTAACTACCATTGTTATCTGAGTTAAGGATGAGTGATACAACATCTTTAATTTTTTGTTCATTACCCCTAAATTCCTCTATAATAATTATTTATGGTGTACAATGATTCCTTAAGGTAATATAGAGTTTGAGCTTAAACATCGTTGAAATCAAAAAGTAATCAGGCCATGACATGTACAGCATTTTCCCTTGCTGTTCATGTTGCTAGTAAATTGTTTTACATTGTAGAAATATGCATATAATTTTCTCTGTTGCAAACAAGAGATATAAAATCTGTCATTTTGTTGATTTATTCAAGATCTACAAGTCTTATTGGTGAATGCATATGATTTGTCTGTTCTTTAGCTGATACATACCTTGTTAGGTTAATTTCATCAACGAAATTAGTGTGATATGATTCTTTGTAATCAGTTAGGGTTAGTAAAAATATTTAAATGTGTAGGTCTTCAAACAGGTTGATAAAATATGTGGGCGATAATGATGGCAAATTTGTTTGCTGTGTGATTTTGATAATAATGGCAAAAATAGATGAAATGTTTAAGGGATTAGTCTTTGCCTGTCTAGTGATACCAAGTTGAGTAATATATTATTGTCAATACATCACCTGTGTTATAAATTTATTAGTATACTCATATCATTTGTCCTTATTAGTGGTATACAATTCACTCCATTTGAAACAATATATTAATTTGACAGATAGTATAGCTTTATGCAGCTTGCCATGTATAGAGGAATAATCAGTTAAATGGTATGATCTTGTGCTTTCTAGAAAAATGGTTCAATCATTCTTTATTGGTTTGCTTCTTTTAGAAATTAACAATTTTCACAATAAAGACGAATTGTGTTATATTAGATTCTCCAGTATTATTTGAATTCATTAAGGTTTATTCAGAGTCTGTTATCATAGCCAAGGCTAAGATGGCGCTAGCCGGAGCCTCGCCCTTTTAGGAGACAAGCGTTGTCTCATTTAGAGAGTTTACCACCTTAAGAGGCTTGCCAAGTCTCATGTTAGAACCATCGCCCTTACTAGTTGAAGACCAACTTGGTCTGTTAGTTGCCTATAACCCTATTTATCATTGCTAGGGCAATGATAGGGATACTTGGAGCTTGTCTATGTGTCTAGGAGACTTGCCCAGTCTCACTAGCACCTCTTATCTCATCTTCTTCTAGGAGTCATATTTTGACTTATTTGCACCCCCTCATAGAGTGTGAGTCATACTTTGACTTATTTGCAGCCCCTCATAGAGTGTTAGTCATACTTTGACTTATTTGCACCCCCTCATAGAGTGTTAGTCATACTTTGACTTATTTGCACCCCTTATAATGTTGATTGTTTAGGAGTCTATCTCATAGACTATTAGTTTGTCCTCTAGCTTAGGAGTTTGTCCTTTAGTGTTGTTGTCATTTCCCTTTTCCTTAGAAACTTGTTTAGCCTTGTTAGAGCTTACATACTTGGGATCTTAGATTTTATAGTGGGGCACTAGTTTACTAGTTTGGGATCATTTCATTTTGACACTACTTTACTTGTTTTAGGGTTTCTCCTTTAGCCCTAGGGATTTTGCCATAGTGTGTTGTTTTGTGTGTTCCCTTTGGCTAAAAGGGTAAAAATATTTTAAAACCTCAAAAACATCAAAAATTTCAAAACTCAAAATCATTAAAAACACTTTAAAAACGGAAAAGTGACCGTACTCGGTCGAGTAGATAAGCTTATCTACTCGGTCGTGCTAAAAATAGTGGGGGCCCACATTGTTTGGATGATCCAAACCATTCATTTGAAGGTGTCCACAAAAAATCAGATCCATAGGATCATCCTAACCCATCCAAATGTGGAGGAAAAAAATCGACAGACACAGTTTGTCCACAAATCTGCCCATTTCCCCCTCCACTGTTTAATGGGTTAGGATGATCCTATGGGGCTGATTTTTTGGGGACACCCTATCTAGGTAAGGACCCTTCAAATGAATGGTTTGGGTCACCCAAACAATGTGGGCCTCCACTGTTTTTAGCCGACTTAGTAGATAAGCTTATCTACTCAACTGAGTATGCTCACTTTTCCCCTTTAAAAATTCAAAAACATTTGAAAACATTAAACTTCAAAACTCATTTGAAATGTTAAAGATTTTAGGAGTGTATTAGGAAAGTTTGTTTCTGAACTATGTTGGCTTGATTCTCTCCCACGACGTACGTTGGCAGCTCGAGATTTTTATCCCAAGTCCAGTCAAACCTTTAAAATGAAATCATTTTAAACTTTTTGAACAAATAATTTCAATTGTTTTTGAAAAGATCTTCCTCTAGAGTTAGGAGTTTGTCCTAGATGTTTATAGTGTTTTAGAGTTTGTCCTAGAGTCAGGAGAGTCCTAGAGTTAGGAGACCCTGTGTGGTCAGTTTGACTATATAGCTTGGCGCAGAGTCAGCTGATGACTAGACTAGGACACACTTAGTTAGCCTATTGTTTTCTTAGAATACAACCTAATTGCACATAGGATGTAGGGCCCACCTGCATTAGTTTAGGGCTAACTTGCATGTAGTTAGGTCATATAGAAAGTCCTAAAATTCACAATCAACTTCAACTTAAATAATAGCATTCAAGAAACTTTAAAAATCAGTTCGGTCCTTTAGGTCGAGTCTAGTTTAGTGGTCTAGGTACAATAGGCATTGCAGCCTAGAATAGGCCACAGGAACTACGTAAACCTTGATTCTAAAAAGGGACTTGGATACGTAGGCAGCTTGGATGGTTGGTCATCCAAGTTCAGGGGATACGATTGCACATTTTTTATTTGTTTGTTTGTTTAGAGTTTTAGGAGTCAGTAGTCTGGTACATGTCATTGTGTATTGCATAGGTACATGTTAGTGTGTTTTCTTCTCTTTTCTTAAGCGTTTATTTTCTTTAAATACAGTTTCTGTGTAGTTGTATATATTCACACATGTTTAGCTGTAGTTTATTTGCTTATTCCTGCTTTGCTCATATATCTCTTTATATGCTTAGTTATAGCATTTCATACTTATTTTATCCAGTTTACTTGATTTATTCACATGTTTAGTTATAGCTCTTTATAGCTTACTCATTTATTACCTGCTCACTCACATGCTTAGCTGTAGCGTTTATTTACTTGTTTATCTATTTAGCTATAGCTATTTACTGCTTTTCTTGCTTATCTTATCTCATCATTATTTGTTCATCATATCTGCTATTACTTGTTTAGTTGTGGCTATGCATGTGTTTGTTTACTGCTTTCTAGATGTGATGAGTTAGGATTAGATGTGATGTGTTAGGATTAGTGGAGATAAGTAGCAGGGTTATCTGATATTGGATTAGTTCTAGTCTTCTCCACCTCTTTGAGAGATGGCGGATTCTAGTGTTTATTCCCATGTCAGGTGACACTGATATCACCTCTCTTTAGGACTTGAATGTTTTATTTTTCTTTTACCCATCCCCGGGTCATGCATGTTTAGGTAGACGTTTTCTTGGGGATGCCTGTTCCCATTTCACATGATTTTTGTCTAAAATTCTTAGAAAATAATAAATAAATGGCATAAGAGACCGAGTGCGCTCGGATGAGTAGGGTGCCTAACACCTTCCCAACTCGTAATCAGGCACGGAACACGGACCCTATATATCTCTGGATTTATCCATTGCACAAAGCATTTGTTTTGGTTCTATGGCCTATCAATGGATGGCGACTCTTACCATTTTTAGGTACGTCTTGATTTGGGGCTTTGTTCTTAGATCAAGAGGTATCTCAGATATCGCCATAGGGCGTTTTATTTCGAGAGTTCCTTGGTAGAGCTCTCCTTCACATGTGGAGATCTAAAGGACCGACGGGGACTCGCTCCTCTCCGCTTCTCAGATCGGGGTCCACAGTAGCATAATTAGAACTATTCCATTCTAATAAATGTAAGACAAAAAGAAAAACATGTTCAAGGTCTTAGAACCTGAAAAATTGAAAGAAAAATGATACTATCCAAGAAGAGATAAACTGAACTGAAGAAAGGGTCTTTGCAAAATTCTTGTAAATCAGAATTTGTATCTAGAAACTGTTACACTAAAAAAAAACATTTTCAACATATAAAGGGGCAAAAGACCTCTGTTTGTTTTGTGAATAAACGAAAATATTAGCTAAAAATGCATACAGTTCATGATGGAATTAATTTTGTCCTATAAGCATATTATGCTATTCACCAAATGAAAACTACCAAATTTTCTTAAAAAGAATGATCCCAGTAAAATTTTCACGAATAAACATTCTGTTTTACTGAACTTCAAATAAGTTTCAGAACCAAATAAGTTTCAAGTAAACCTTAAGCAAGCAAGTTGCACATTACAACTAATACTATTCAATGAATACAAAATGAAACCAGCTCTATCTACTCACAATCTTCAAATGATAATCCAATAAGCACTTTTATTACATGTAGTACTTTTATAGAAAAATGTCAAACCAATTGTTTTTGGGAAAAGATAAAATCTAATCCTCAACAATAGTCCTATACACCATTATTTTTGACATTTAAAATCAACTCTAGCTAGCCAAACATATGAGTAATATTCTTACTCTTTTTTTTTAATCCTATCATAATTCACCAGTCCATATGTGAGTAAAAAAATTACACTGGCTAAAACAGTTCTAACCTTCTATCCAAGATTAAAAAAAAATTGTTCACAATTGTAAACATGCTACATGATGGAGATGTATGTGTGTGTGTGTGTGTGAGAGAGAGATAGAGAGTTGAAGTACGAGAGAGAGATAGATGTATGAGAGAGAGAGAGAGATGGGGAAGAGGAGGCGTGTATGGGAGAGAACAATAATCATTCTCTCCCCCCCACGATTCAATATATTATGTAAATTATTACATAATGACAAGTATACCCTTATTTGTTACATAATGACAAGTATACCCTTATTTGCATCTTAACACTCTCCCTCAAGCTGGAATGTATATATCGTACATTCCAAGCTTGTTATAAGAATCTTTCAATTTTGCACACCCTAATGGTTTGGTAAACATATCTGCAAGCTGTGGGACCCGATCCCGCGAGAGGGGTGGGGCGCGTGCCGCCACGCTCTCTCTTGGTCTCTCGTACCCACGCGATTGGCGTGTGCTCTTTTATTATTGATTTTAATTCATCTTTTATGTGAACTTGGGACCACTAAGGCAATCCGAATTCCACACAAAAGAGACTGACAGAGTCGCCACCTAGATGTGGGATCTAGGACCCATAATTAACCAGAAATCTAGACTCGCTACCTGGTTACAAGAATAGAAGGTATGGGGATTTATCCACCACATGCACCATTCCTGTCCGATAATCGGTCTTCGATTCCAAAAGCTAACTCTTTTAAATTTATTTTAAATGGCTCATTCAACTCTCTATTAATGTGCTAACTACGGGACATGCATCCTATGATCTAATTTCAATGTGAATCCTAAATGTGTATCTTGATTTCTTAATTTGTCTGGATTCAATCTAAGTGAAAGTTCTCCTAAAATTCTAATTTCATGAAAAATCCTAAATGATTTGATTAAGCATTTACAAGAAAATTAATATACAAAACACCACAATTTGTTGTGGTGCCGACTCGCGGTTGGTATGCCATCAGACATCCAAGCTGCCTACGTACCCAAGCCTCACTGGGATCAGAGTCGACGTAGTTCGGTGCACCTAAGCTAAGCTACTTATGCCTAACTCAACTAAGACACCGACCTAGACGAGATTGATTGTTTCAACAGCTTTAGGAGAAGTTATTTAATTCAAGTTGAGGATTTTATTATCTTAGGATTTCATTTAAGATGCTATATGATTCTTATCTAAATGCAAGTTGTTCCTTAGACTAATGCAGGTTAGCCTACATCTTAGTTTACTAGGCTTGTCCTAGGAAAAGATTGGGTGACTAGTGTAACTAGACCTATGGCACGGTTGCTATCCATAGCAAGCGTCCGTGATGAGGCTGAACTCCTAACTCTAGGACTCCCTAAAACCTAGAACACAACGTGACGTGAGTGTTCCTAAGGGGCTCTAAAGGATCATACGATGGGAGACCGCAATCCAACGGTTCCAAAGACATGGATTAAATCAATTCAGTTTGTTGAAATGAAAGATTTTCAGTTCTTTAAAAGGTTTCTGATTCCTAACATCTAAGGAATACCAAAGGCTCTAAGGCTTGATAAAATTCATGCTTAGATCGCATTCATGAAAGGGAATCGTGCGCTCTCACCTCGCACAATTTAACATCTAAGTTATAGTACGTTATTGCCTGGCATGTTTCTCAGGATTTCCGTGGACAGTAGACCTCGGAGCCAATATCGTACTATAATTTACATGCTCAAATTGTCAAGGATTGATCACAATTAGTATACGATTATGAATGCGATTTCAGCCATTAAACTATCACAGCATCAGGATTTTACCAAGGAAATCAGTGATTCCTAAGGTTTCTATTTTGATAATTTAATGATTGAATATGTGATGGAATATTATGATCATCTGGAAATTTTTAAAACAATTTGATTTTAATTCGATTTACTTAAGGATTTTAAAAGGTTTCAATTCAGATTGTAGATTTACACATCAACATATAGCAAATCTTTCCAGAACAAGATGAAATTTTTACAGTAACTTCTCCTTAATTAGATAAGATTACTATAAAAATTTCATAGATTTTAAATGTGTTTTGCTATTAGTATTTTAATGTTGAAAGTTTTTGTCCAGATTGTAAATTAACACAGTAACGTATAGCAAGTCAATTCAGAAAAATATGAAATTTCTACAGTAACTTTATTACAATTAGAAATGATTACTGTAAAAGTTTCATAAATTTTAAGAATGATTTACTATTAATGTACGATTTTACAAATATCTATCCAGATTATGAATTAACAAAGAAACACATAGTAAATCAAATCCAAATCAGTTTAAACTTTATGAAAAACATGTAATTCCAGTAATAATTATCAAACAAATATTTTCAGAAGTTTTCATTGCAATTTACTATTTTTCTCAGATTTAATACAGCATGCATGATTTGACGTAAAAATCATAAACAAATATCCAACAGCAACCAAAAATCTTGAAAAATTCACAGGAGATTAGATTAGATTTAATTTGCTTCTCATCCAAATTTCACTTGTGAAAACCTTATAGATTGTTCGAAAATTGGTTTTTCCCAAAAATACCCCTAGAGTTAAATGAATTTTTAAACCCTTTAAATCAAATCAAGAATTCATCAAAAAATTTGTACTAATTAAAAATCTTAAAATTATGTTATGTTTAAATTTTCATTGATTTTGGATCTGTTTTGACATCTTTTTAAATTCAATCTTTAGAATTTTACCCCTTTGAGGGTAAAATTCAAAAGGTCAAATCGCGGTCAAAACGAAGTCAAAATTCTTCGAAATTCCAGATTTCTACACTTTTTAATGTGCAAAACACTCAGAGATTGAAAAATTCAAAAATTTGTAAAGGTTTGTAATAATTGCTTTGTAAATTGGATTTTAAACCCTTTTCTTTCCGAAAATTCAATTTTAATATAAAAAATAGATTTTTCAAGAAAAATTTCAGATTATGAAATAACTTAAATTTGATCTAATCTCCTTAAAATTTCACATTCAAATTCTTTAATATTCGTGACTTTAAAAAAAAATCACAAATTCAATCCTAGCATGCTTCTAGTTTAAGATATATGAAAGAGGGTTTTGGAATACCAACCTTGGTAGCTCTCCTTGTCTCTAGGGTAAGTAATCCTCGGATATACGCTTTGTCTTACCCTTTCAATTAACAAAGAAAACCCCAAAGAATATCTCCAATATGTTGATTATGTCGAAGAAATATGAGAATTCTTTTTGAAGAACCAAGTAGAAGAGATGAACACCAAAAGAATGGAACAAAATTCCAAGAAAGGAGCAAGAGAGATGGATGAATTTTCAGATCTTCCCCTAGGGTTGGATAAGTTTCAAGAAGAATGCCAAAGGTTGTGTGTGCTTGCTTTTATAGAAAAGATTAGGGTTGAGAGAAAATTAGTAGTTTCCAATGTGAGAGCTTCTTTCTTTAGCATGTTTCCAATTTGTGCTTCTTGCTTCCTTTCTTTCTTGTTTCCAAATTTAATTAGATTCTAATCTTAATTTCTTGTCAAATAAGACATGCTAAATTACACAATATAGATCATTCAAGATTAATCTAGAAGCCTTCTCACATAGGAAACTAGCTTTTATGAATGATTTTCGTCCAAAGAGGGCTGTCCACGTTTGAGCTCATTTTCGAATTATTTAGGGGCTGATTCAGAAAAAGTGATAAACTAGAAAGTTGTAGATCTTTTCGAGACGTTCGAAACAAGTATAATTATGAATTTTTTGAATGAGAAGGTAAAAAGCTATGGCAATTTTACTAACCTGACTTTACTAGCCCTTTCTAATTATAACTCTTCTTTTCTTTATTATTTTTTTAAAGCAAATATGATGTCACCAACCACCTCATCCCATGTTGGACGTTTTTGCATGTGGCCTCCCCGTGTGGGGCACCCACTTATGTGGCCAACCCACATGGGTGTGTCCACATGGACCCCCACCTCATGGGCTTTAGCCCAATGGGCCATATGACATGCATTTCGGGTTTTTTTTCAATGAAAATTCAATAAAATCCTTTAAATTCAAATTTTTTCATTGATGAACTCAACCCATATGACATTCATGGTGTACCCTCGACATATGGTCCAACCATCCCCTTTAGAAAAATAATTTTTCGGACCAAAATACCCTTATTCGATCAAAACACCCAAAAGCGACCAAAATGACCTTAAATTGGATTGCCCCCAAAGGGGAAAGTTAAAAATAGAAAGTCTTCATGGTCAAACCTAAAAAATAGAAAGTTTTTAAGTTTGCTTCTTTTGGTGGGCAATATCAAACATGATCATTTGGTACCCCCTGAAAATATCTAAAATGCCCTTCGCACATAAAATTTCCAAGTTAAGTAAAACCCCTGAGAAATTCTAAATTTAGCAGGTTTTCCAAAATTCATGAAATCATCTATAATCTCTCAGACACATTTCGAGAATCAAAAGAATAACAAAGGAAAAGACCAAAATACCCCTGAAGTGCAAAAATGGGCAAAAATGAGGGAAACCCTGGAAATTCTAAAAATAGCAGGTTTTTTCACTTGCTTGAAAACTTGAACTTTCATTTTCCAGATACCATTGGAACACCCTAGAAACCTTTAGGATTGCGAATCAACTTCCAAACACCTAAAATGAGATGAAATCTACCCTAAAATGCATTGATGCCTAATCTATTGCGGAATATAGACTCGAGACTTGACAAACTACCGAATCTTTTGCTTTTTAAAGCGTAGCAAAATGGGGGTGTCTACACAAGCTGATCTGCAGATCGAGTAAACATTGTGCAAATATCACCACTCTGAATCCGATGACGAATGAAGTGACAATCTACCTCAATATGCTTGGTTCGCTCATGGAATACCAGATTCGTTACAATATGAATTGTAGCCTTATTATTACAATACAACTGTGTTGGAGATGTTGATGAGAACCCAATCTCTGATAAGGAGCGAAGCCAAATTAGCTCCCCACTCGTATAGGACTAGCCCTATACTCAGCCTCTGAACTCGCCTTAGAAACAACATCTTGCTTTTTACTTCTCCATGACACCAAATTGCCTCCTACAAACGTGCAATATCCGGTAGTTGATCTTCTATCTGCAAGAGATCCCGCCCAGTCTGCATCACTGAATTCTTCTACATTTTCATGCCCATATTTTCTGAAACACAACCCTTTACGTGGATTACCTTTCAAATATTTGATGATCTAAATGACAGCTGTCCAGTGGAAGTACGTGGAGAACTCATAAAGCGACTAACCATACCCACTGCAATTGACATGTCTGGCCGGGTGACAGTCAGATAGATTAACTTACCAACTAGTCTTTTGTATCAACCAGGATAATCAAGTACTTCACCCTGATCAGGAAGAAGTTTAACATTTGGATCCATAGAAGTAGCTGCAGGTTTTACCTCCATTGATCTAATCTCCTCAAAAATGTCTAATTTTCTTTGTGACAAAGAAAGTCCATGGCATGAGCGTGCTACCTCAATACCAAGGAAATATCTGAGCTGACCCGAATCTTTGGTGGAAATTCCCTTCGGGGAAAGGATTTCAATTTTTTGTATCACAGATCTATCATCTCCTGTAATTACAATATCATTGACATACACTAAGTATATATCCAGTAGTGGACTTGTGACTGAACACAGAATGATCGACAACACATTGCTTCAACCCAAAACGCAAAACTGCAGTACTGAACTTCCCAAACCAAGCCCTCGGTGATTGCTTCAGACCATAAATCACCTTCTGAAGACGGCATACTATGGAGCACATCTCTCCCTGAGCAACATACCCAGGAGGTTGCTCCATGTAAACTTCCTCAAAAAGATCACCGTGGAGGAAGGCATTCTTTACATCAAGCTGATACAGAGGCCAGCCACGATTAACAGCGAGAGAGATGAGTACCCGTACTGAAGGAATTTTAGCGACGGGAGAAAAGGACTCCTGATAGTCGACGCTAAATGTTTGAGTATACCCTTTTGCAACAAGGCGAGCTTTGAGACGCTCTATAGACCCATCTGGAAGATACTTTATGGCAAAGACCCAACTGCACCCAACAGGTCATGCTCCGGGAGGGAAAGTAACCAACTGCCACGTTTTATTCGAGTGAAGTGCAGCCATCTCTGTGTCCATGGTAGCCCGCCATCCAGGATGATTTAGAGCATCTGTAATTGATGTAGGCAAAGTAACCGAAGACATACTAGAAACAACTGAATGAAACGATGGTAAAAGATGATCATACGAAACAAACTTTGAAATGGGATGTGCAATAGTACAAGATCGAGTACGGGTTGTAATGGGTGAATCTGAAGTAAGAGAACAAATACCTGAAGTAGGACAATCTGATTGCGGAAGATGATCAGCTGGCTGAAAAGGTGCCTCATTCGTAGCAGTGGCCGGAGATAGTGTCTCATTCGTAGGAAGAACAACTCGTCGAGGTCCCCTAGTATAAGTTTGCAATTCCGACTCAGTAGGTTTCCCTGTAGGACGCGGTGCGGGTTCGGGAACTGCTGTAGAGATGGTAGAGGAGAACTCATAACTATAGGAACTGGCATATTGGATACGTCAACCGATAAAGGAGCATGCTGTAAGGGCTGCATCTCTCCAATGAATCTTAGGAACTTTCATCTGAAACATTATGGTGCGGGTCATATCAAGTAGGTAGCGAATTTTCTTTCAGCAACACCATTTTATTACGAAGTATATGAACATGATGACTGATGAATGATACCACGAGATGCAAGCAAATCATGAAATCCATTATCCATGGAGAAATATTCCTTAACATTATCAGTGCGTAAACAATTAATGGAACATTTAAACTGGTTAACCACTTCAAAATAAAAATTATGAAAGGCATTAATGACTTGAGATCTATTTTTAAGTAAAAACAACCAAGTGGCACGAGAATAATCATCAAAAAATATGATAAAATAATTAAATCCATTTAATGAAGTAGTTCTCGAAGGACCCCAAACATCAGAATGAATAAGTTCAAAAGGATGAGACACTCGATTATTAACTCGAGAAGGGAAAGACACACGATGGTGTTTTCCCAACTAACATGACTCGCAATAAAAAGACGGAATAGACTCTGAAACAAAAGAAGTTTTCCTAAGCATGTCAGCAGGTGGGTGTCCCAAACGACAATGCCATTGTGTGGATCTCGATCCGAGAATGCCGAGGGACGGATCCCGTTACATCCTTTGGATCTCCACATGTGAATGAGAGCTCTACCAAGGAACTCTCGAAATGATGCCCTCACAGCATAAGTGGCAATATGTGCGATACCTCTTGATTCAGAGACAAAGCCCAGAACCAAGATGTACCTGAAAATGAAGAAGAGTCGCCATCCAGGGAAGTCGGCCCTGGAACCCATAAGATATCCTGTGCAATGGATAAATCCAGAGATAATTTGATCCGTGCCTGGTTACGAGTTGGGAAGGTGTTAGGCATCCAACTCGCCCGAGCGCACTTGGTCTCCTATGCCATTTTTATTATTTTTGAAGAATTTTGGGTGAAAATCATATAAATGGGAACAAAACATCCCTGAGAAGACGTCTACCTAAGCATCCATGACCCAGGGATGGGCAAATTAAACAAACAAGTCCTAACTCATCACATCTAAGAAAGCAGTAAACAATCACATGCACAGCTACAACTAAGCAGATAATGACAGATAAGATGGATAAGTAAATGCTACAGCTAAGTATGTGAATAAGCAGGTGAAACTGCACAAGAGATGTATCTAAAGAGTAAACACTCATGATAAAGAAGTAAACACATGAACATGCACCTCACTACGCAGAAGATAATGCTAAGCACTAAACAACCAAAGCAGTAGAATAAACAGACTAGCATGCGAGCCTATGCAAGAGATAATGTAAGAAAATAATAATCAATCACATGCTAGAAAAATAAGCAAGCTAAAAGTAACACATAAGAAAGCAAAGACAAACACACAATAAGCTAAAAGATGCAAAGAAAGAAAGGAATCGGAAAATCAACGGTATGCGAGGACCAAAAATGCCATGAAAAGGAAAAAGGGGACTTACGATAGGCTCAGGGAGCGATTCTAAAGGAATCCAGCCCAGCGATCCTGATCCGCTAAAGATCACACAAGTTTCGTGGTCGTCATAGCCTATCGTTGGAGTCAACGAGGACAATCCCTGTGAAGGGGCAACGCTATGTCGTCGCTTGTCCCAAAACCCGATAAAACGTCGGAAAATCGATGAAAACCGAAAAATTGATGAAAATAAAAAAACCACGATCAAAATCGAAAATGAAATGGAAAGGGGGCTCCGAGTGACCTGGCAATCACCATCCTTGCCCATTTTTAGTTTTTGAATTTTTTAGTTTTTTTACTTTAAAAGGTTTGAAAAGGTTTTATTTAAAAGATTTATTTACAAAGTTTGAAAGAATTTATCAAAAAGGTTTTGACTGGACTTGGGATGAGGATCCCAAGCTGCCTACGTATCCTGTGGAAAGGGATCAAGCCAACGTAGTTCGAAAACAACATTTTTGAAAAACGTTTTTGTTATTTTTTAAGTGTTTTTATTATTTTTGGATTTTTATTATTTGATTTTTATGTGTTTTTTTGTTTATCCCTTTTGATTGAAGGGGGTTTTGGCTCAAGAGGTTGCCGTCCGTCATCGCCTGAATCCAACAAAGTGTTCCCAAAATCGAGAGAATCCCGAAATGTAAAAAAAATCCCGAGGAACATGTGGAAAGTAGAACCCGAAGAAGGGAGAACCCTTAGACCCTATAAGTAAAAATGACCTAGGGAAGATGGAATCCCTAACCTTGTGAAGATCGTAAGACATGAGAAGCGACAAGAGAAAAAGGAATGACCCTAAAAGGAAGGAACCCCCAACCCTGCGGAGGCCCTAGGACAGAAAAGAAGACAAGAAGGGAAGGGGTTGGCTTAAGAAGCATTCCGTCATAGCCTTGATCACGAGATAAAGTACCCCAAAAGTTGATGGAATCTCGAGACTCGAAGATGATCCATAGGAACGTGCAAAGAATAATCTCGGAGAATTGAATCCGGTTGCGAAATGAGGAGAAGATCCCGAAATCCTCTAAGAAACCAAGAGCCTGAGAAGATCCCCCGAACTTTACGTAGATCTTGGGTGTCGAGGTGAGATTCAAAGGTTTCCCACACATTTAAAGCACCCTCACCCAAGGTGGTTAAACCAACACAAAGCCGGAACTCACGAATAAATCCTATCACTTCAACCCTGAAATATACACATTATTAATGGGTCATGATGAAATGGGACCTAGAGGGCAGTGGGAAAGAATTTCATAAATGGAAAAGCCCATTCGCACCAGCAAAGACACTCAAATTTTGCACAATTATCAAAATCTAGTAGTGTTAACACCGACATTCAACATCTGATATCGACATTACTTTGTACCATTGTTCAGTACTTTAGGACAGTAGAGGGTTAATCACAAACATGGAATTTTGCACTAGGCAGTCTTGCACTCAACAACTATGGCCAGAGTAAATGGGTGCTGACATGTATACTGGTCATCATTTCCCAAGAATCATTTGGAAAGGGTTCGGTTCATGAGTGAAGTCAAGGTATTCACACCATACAGTTCATGAGTTTTGATCATCACCCAAAGACAAAAATCAACAGGAAGCTAAGATGATCGACATGCCTATGAATTATGGTAATATAGGTAATTGTCTAAGATAGCAACTGAAATGCATCTCCTGGAATCCAACAAAATGCAAGGAACTATCAAAGGACAAGCTGGGTAATACCAATTAGAAGATACTAAATGACAATAAGCACGAATGACATCGATTAGAAGCTTTGGATACATCTGAATTACGATGCAAGATAATCTAAAATGCAAGTCATATATTGGAACTAGAAGCAGAAAAAGAAGATGAGATCAGTAAGTCCTTTCCTGCAACTCCGTGAAGTCAGTCTTACAAATGAATAGGAGACAAGGAAGAGACATCATGATCTTATGCAATCATCAAGATCGGGTGAAGCTACTGTCCATTGCTTAATGAGACGTATTTACATAGGGGCCTCATTGTTCTAATGATTACCCGAAACTCATTTGGTTCCTCATTACTCGAATGTTTGTCAGGGGCAAACTAAGCTCACGCAATCAATAAAACATGACAACCTTGAAATTGAATCATAAAGGGGACAAGAGGAAGGAAGTCCCTGCTATTTCAAGAATTCCGCCCATGGGGATTCTCCCAGGATTTGCAAAAATCCAACATTTAAAGCCACTGATCATGAGAGAAATACACATACAGCTCAATGGATTATCGAACCCATTAGCAATCACAAGTCTGCTAACCACTAGCAATGAGATGTTTATGATATAACAAGGAAGATAAAAGATTCATAAAAAGACAATTATAAAATTTGGAGCACAAATCCATAAAAGCTATATGTGAATGTAAATCATGACAGCAAAGCATTTGGAGTTTTTGCACCATAACACAAAGTTGAAAATCAGATGAAGGTGCCATGACAGAACACAAAAGCGTGATTAGAAAATGACCTAGTAACTAGGGAATCATAAATCAAGTTAAAAAGAATCAAAATATCAGTGAAGAAGAATCGGCCATTACTAATTCACTAAAGGAAGAGAGACACTGAGAAGAATTCGTATACCTGTAGTTTTCAGCTTGGAGTGTCTTGGATTCATGAGATCGCAGCCGGGTCAGATGGATGCCATTGGAGGTACAAGTGATGGCAATCTAGCATGACGATTCGCCGGAGTTCATGATAATGATGGAAATTGCCAGAAAATGGAAATGATGGTGGTACTTGGAGGTTGAAGACGAGGAAAGAAACTCACTGGAGATCAGACGTGATGGGGTTTGAGGTGAAAATAGAAAGGGGTTTTCGAGGTTGGGATCTTGCCCAAAGAAACAAGGTTACGGCTAGGAATTTGGGGTTGAGGCAATGGGTGGATCTAAGCTTTAAAATGATGGTGGATGGATGGAGGTAGGGGTAAAGAGGTTTGATGATGGGGTTTGCACAGGTGGTGATTGTAGTGATGATTAGGCCAGCGGCAATGGGGCGAGAGTTGATGGAGAAGATCACCAGCCTCTCTTCCTCTCTGCAATTTTTTCTTCTTCTCTTCTCTGCCCCTCTCAGATCTCTTACTCCCTTTGATTCTTTCTCTCAATTTTTTCCCAAATGAAGACCCTAACTCCCCGTGAGCTCTCTCTCTCTCTCTCTCTCTCTCCTGTGTATTTTCTTAAACGAAAAATGGAGGGGGGTTTGGGTCATGGAAATGGCAGCTGGGAATATGATGAAGGAATTGGGTCTAAATGAGGGTTTTGAAGTGGGTTTGGGAGATGATTAGATGGGTTGGATGATGTAGGTGGTCGGATTCCGGCGGGAACAATCCGAGAAGACGAAGTGGCCGGCCAACCCCTCTTCTCTGCTGATTTTTTTAAAAAAGGGATAATTACATTTACACCCCCTCTAGTTTCTGACACATCCACTTCAACCCTTGTAGTTTAAAAAGTGACAAAGACATCCCCTCTAGTTTCATTCTGTTTAAGGTTTGCCCCCTCAGCTGAAGGTTCGTCCATAGATTGAAGGGTTAGGATGATCCGATGGAGCTATTTTTTGGGCACACCCTATCTATGTCAGGACCCATCAAATGAACGCTTTGGATCATCCAAATAATGTGGGCCCATACCCGAATCCAAACACTACCAAACACTTTGGATTCGGGTATGAGCCCACATTATTTGGATGATCCAAAGCGTTCATTTGATGGGTCCTGACATAGATAGGGTGTGCCCAAAAAATCAGCTCCATCGGATCATCCTAACCCTTCAATCTATGGACGAACCTTCAGCTGAGGGGGCAAACCTTAAACAGAATGAAACTAGAGGGGATGTCTTTGTCACTTTTTAAACTATAGGGGTTGAAGTGGATGTGTCAGAAACTAGAGGGGGTGTTAATGTAATTATCCCTAAAAAAAAAAAGGGGGAGCCAGCCCTGATGCCCTAATCGGTTGCTTATGTAGCTAAGGTTATGAATTCGTACCCCCTTTTTCCCTACGGACAGCCCCTATCTAGTGTAATTATGAGTACTCTTTTGCACTATAAGGGGGTGCCCGGGCAACAATAATGGTGAATAAGAAAAGAAATAATATATTCCACTCCTTCTTTCTATCTTGGACAGCCCCCTTGGGTGTATTTAATGCACCATTGGTAGTCCAAGTAAGGGAAAGAAGTGAATGTATTATTGCCTCTCCTTAGAAGGAAATGATATTGGCACTCCGATGATTTGATATTTTTGTTCATCTTGTCTTTTATTAATGGAAAGGCCACTGATGATAGCACTACAATGTTTTGATAATGGCACAAACTTGGCTTGTCTTTTCCTCAATTTTTGCCCATTTTACCTGAAATTTTACACGGACACGCTCGGGAATTGGAATAATCCTTGGGTAGCCTTTCAAACTCTAAAAGACAAGATGAGTCAATGGAAATATCCAGGGTTGTACAATTAAGCCTCGGAACTCGGGGACTCAAATAGGGTACCAACACCAAAAACTCATGGGTATTTTGTGATTTTTTGTAAATTTTAGAAAAATAAGAGAAAAGGGTGGGACATTGAAATGGAGGTTTCTAACACGGTTCTGGGGATCACTTGGGCTTTGCGGAGACTTCAAAATGTTCTGTGAATGGACCATTTTCGGATTTTTCAGGTTCTTTGGCATTCAGGCCTCGATTTTTTAGAAATTTTGATATTTGGTCTCAGAATTTTATTCGACTTCGGGGCTTTATTCGATTTGGGGGCTTTAGGGTCTGGTCAAAATTGGGTGTCTACACATTGATAAGCATCAACTGAAGTATGAAGTGCGACACCAGCTCCAGTCTGGTCAAGGTAATAGAGGCCCTCAATCTCACGGCCCAAGCCAATCCTCGTCCCAGTCTTCATGTCTTCTAAAACACAATAGGAAGAAAAAAGGGAAACATTACAATTTAGAGATTTTGTTAATTGGCTAACAGATAACAAGTTAACATGAAAGAATGGGACATAAAGAACATAAGACAATTGAAGACTCGTTGAGGTGGAGACTACACAAGGGATGTAGTTCCATCAGCTAAAGTAACAGTACGAGGGCCCATAGAAGGAAATGACTGGAAAGAAGAGAGAATGTTAGGATTACCAATCATATGGTGGGTGTGGACCCCGATCCGAGAGAGGCGGGGGGAAGGGCCCCCCACGCGAGTCTCTGGATCATCCACGTGAAGGAGAGCTCCACCAAGGAACTCTCGAAAGAGTGCCCCTCACGGCATGAGTGGCGATGTAAAGTGAGATACATCTCGACTCGGGGACTAGCCCGGATTCGAGGCGTACCTTAAACAAAGAAAGAGTCGCCATCCAGGGAAGTGGGCCCTGGATCCCATGCTGTGCTCTGTCGCAACAGATAACCAGAGATACAAAAGTTCCGTGCCTGATGACGAATGGGGAAGGGGTTAGGCGACTCCAATTCGCCCAAGTGCAAGCACCTGGTCTCTGTAGACACCCCATTTTGACCGGACCCTTTTCCCCAAAATCGAATACATTTATGAAGTTGAGTCGAAGTGCCGAAATGAAATAAACCCGAAGAGTTCTCATTGATGGATAATTTTCGAAATCTCTTGAAGCTTGAATGGTCCCCAAGCGCCAATTGAGACCCTTGTTCAGTTGCCCCAATATCCTTGACCATTGTTATGAAGCTCAAATGGCTTTAATGTTGGTACCCCATTATTCGAGCCTTGAATTGTTGTCTTTGATACCTCGCTCTTAAGTGTGCAATTCAGGTCATCTCAAATTAAAATTCTTATGAGAAAATGAGCTTAATCGGCCCGAACCCGATTCGATTTTATGTTAAAAGCATAGCTTGAATCCCAGAAAATTGGCATGAGTGGTTCCCGAACCCATGTTTGGGGTGTAGGACGAGCTTAAGTTGAAATATCATAGAAGGGAGGTGGGATATCCATCAGGAGAGTGCCAATACCAATCCTTTGTGTAGCAAAAGAGTGTTTAAATGTTAATCCTTTTCCCTTACCCAAGGTCACCCCTAGCCAGGAAAAAGGGTGTCAAAATTCATGTAAAGTGGCTGTCCCAGGGAAATGGAGGGGGTGTATTAGTATAACATTTCCTTTAAAAGGGAAACGAGCTAGGGTTAGAGGAGAGGATTTTTTCTAAAAAAAAAGAGGGGGAGGGCAGCCGCAAGAACGGCAGCTGAGGGAGAAATACAGAGGGAGAGAAAAGGCCAGTCTTCGCCCACCCGCCGCCGCAACTCCTTCTCCTCCAGCCGGCATCCATCATCTACACCCTAGCATTTCCCCTCTCATCTTCTCCGGTTGAGCTCCGGCTGTGCTCCGGTCAAGCTCCGGCTGTGCTCCGGTCAAGCTCCGGCCGGCCATTTGCAACCCCGATCATCATCCTCTTCCTTTCACTCACCATCTAGTTTCTACCCTCATCTTCCTCCACTACAATCCAAGCTACCACCAAACCCCATTTAACCCAAAACCCAAACCTTCTCCTCTTCTCCACCAACCCATTCCCGCCGGCCAGCCACCTTTGCCTCCACCTCCATCCCACCACCTGAAACTCCCAAACCCATTTCCACCTTCAAACCCATCGGAATCCGGCAACCTCCACCATTTTCTCCGACCACCACCTCCGATTACTCTCTCCTCCGACCACCATCCCCATCTCCGGCCTCCATTTCTCGTCACAACAGCCATCAAAACCCATATATACCAAACCCATATTCCATCTTCCCCGAGAAGCCAAACCCATCCCCGCCGGCGAGTCCGCCACCCACCTTCTCCATCTTCTTCTTCACTCCACCACCACCACAACCACTACCTCCATCACTTCTGGCCACCACTCCATCCCATTTCTCTGCAAACCCACACACAAACCCCATTTCTCCGACCACGCCATTTTTACCCCCAAACCCACTACCATCAACCCATTTCCGGCAAACCCTCTTCTCCGGCTCCATCACCCTTATCCACCGAGCTCCGACGAACCCACCGGAATCATCACCATCAGCCATCACCACCATCGCCACTACCCTTGTCGCTTCTAACCTCGGTGGAAACCCAAACCCATTTTCAAAAAAAAAGAAGAGGAGAACAGAGTAGCAGAGTAGCAAAGCAGAGAGAGAGAAAAAGAGGGAGAGTGTTGTCTTCTCCGGCCGAACTCCTTGTCGGCCGGCCACCTCTATTATACCATTGCCATCCCTACTTTCACCTATAAACCCTTCTCCCATCATCTCTAATTGAACCCATTTCTCATGTCCTTTACCATTTCATCACCGGATTTCTATTTTCTTCGGCAAAACCCTAGAATCCGGTGGACAGCCATTAGATTCGAAGATCTGCCCTCTTTTTCTTCACTATCTTCATCTAGACCTTAGCCCCATCTTCATCTTCTCCCATTTTCTTTTAAACCCCTAATCAGCCCAAAGGAAAACCCTAGATCTAGCATACCTTGACTCAGATACATCTGTTTTAAAATCCGAGGGTCTGGGACGTGGATCTCGGTCGTTTGCTTCTCTGATTTCTCCATCACTAATTGCTTTGCATCGGTAATTATTCCTTGTTAATTGCACTGTTCAGTTAACATTTATGTTTGTTGCTGAGATTGACTTTAAAATCATTAAACTTGTTCTTGTTTTAATCTTTTCCTTTATTGAACAAGGTTTGGTTCATGATCTGGTCATTACCTGGTTGTTTTGATGAAGAAGCATTAATCTCTGGATAGCATTCTAGTAGTAGATCTTATCTTCTGGTTTTATTTGGATGAGTTGAATAGATTTGCTAATATTTGTGTCTGTGAATGGATCTGCTGATGTTTGTGGCTCTCAATTCTCTTGATCTGTGATTCTCGATCTGATTCAATGATAAGTGGTTTTCTAAGCTTTTAAACTATGTTTGGAGTATGATTTGAGCATTCGTTGATCATTTTGTTAAAAAGTTTAAATCTCTAAACATCATTATAGTAGTAAACTTTCTCTTTTTTGTTTTATTTGGAAGAATTGAATGGATCTATTAACATTTGTGTTTGTGGATAAATGTTCTATTTCGTATGTTGGTTTCAGTTCTCAAGATCCGTGATCCCCAAATTGACTTGATGATAAACGATCTTCAAAGCTTATGATGATTGATGGTTAGAGCATGATGTTTTTTATTATTTTGTTGGAATAGGTTCAGTCTTTGAGCAGTATTTTGAAGAAGATTTCTCTTCTAGTTGTTCTTTTCTTTGGGATTTTTGCCCCCCCCTATTTTGATTTCTTTCCCCTTAGGCTTTAGGGATCCCGTTTCCCTCTAAATTACTCTACCGCGATATGGTGGGTAAGGAGGCTCTTCTATCGGATCCCCTTTAGCCGAAGGGTGTTAACACCTTTTAATCGTCAAAAATATAAAAAACACATCAAAAGCATTTGAAAATCATCAAAAACCTTCAAAAAAATCTTAAGTGTTAGTTTTATAGCGTAGTTTGAGAGTTCGTTTCGAACTACGTTGGCTTGATCCTCTTCCATGAGGTATGTAGTGCAGCTTGGGATCTTCATCCCAAGTCCAGCCAAACTTTGTAAATAAATATACTTTAACCATTTTTCTTTAAAACCGTATTTTCAAAAAGCTCTTACTTTAGAGTTAGGAGTTTCTCATAGATAGAGAGTTTCTTTTAGAGTTAGGGGGTTTGTCTTTGATTTGTTGTGTGCTTGTTTGTGTTTGTTTTAGAGTTAGGGGTTTGTCCTAGAGTTATAGGAGCGCCTCCGTCCGGTCAGTTGACGATCCACATCGCCGATTGATGATTAGAATAAGATGCGTTAGTGATCCCATTGTTTTCCTTAGAAAACGCAGCCTAGTTACACATAGGTTGTAGGAACCACCTGTATTAGCTTAGGGCTAACCCGCATTTAGCTAGGGCATATAGGGTGTCCGGGTGTCCTAAAATCCACAATCCACTGGAATTTAAATAATCGTTCAAGAAGCTTTAATAACTAGTCCGGTCTTTTAGATCGAGTCTAAGATAGAGGTCTAGGTGTCTCAGGCATCATAGTTTAGAATATGTGCGAAGAACTACGTTGCCTTGATTCTCGTGGAGGCGGGGATACGTAGGCTTCTTTGGATGAATACCAGACCATCTGAGGACTCGGGCTAAATCGTTTAGAGTCTTAGGATTTGTTGTGTTGTTATATTGTATATTTTGTTGTGTTTTCTTACTTTCTTGTGCAGACCTTTACCTTTAGCTGTAGCATGCATGTGTTCGTCCACCAGAACTTAGACCCCTGTTAGGCATGTCACTCATAACCTGGTTGTCATTAGGTGACACATCTTTTATCTTACTTTATGTGTGTTTATTATTTCATCCCCGAGTCATGCATGATTAGGTAGACGTTCACTCGGGGATATTTGTTCCCATTTCACATGATTTTTACCCAAACTTCTTCGAAGTTAATGAAAAATGGCATAAGAGATCAAGTGTTCGCACTCGGGCGAATTGGGGGCGCTCTTCGGACCTTCTCCATTCGTCATCAGGCACGGACCTTTTGTATCTTTGGTTATCCATTGCAAACAGAGCATTTGTTTTGGTTCCATGGCGCATCCATGGATGGCGACTCTGAGTTATTTCTAGATATATCTTGGTTTCGAGCCCTGGCTCCGGATCAGGATGTATCTCATTCTTTTTATATCGTCACCCATGCTATGCTGTGAGGGTGGCATCCGTTTCGAGAGTTCCTCGGTAGAGCTCTACTTTCGATGTGGAGATCCAGAGAGTGTTAGGGACTCGTTCCCTCATCGTCCTCGGATCGGGGTCCACAGGCTCTTATGCCATTTATTATTAACTTTGAAGAGTTTTGGGTAAAAATCATGTGAAATGAGAACAATCATCCCCAAGAAAACGTCTATCTAAGCATGCATGACCCGGGGATGGGCAAAAAAATGAACATCCAAATCCTAACTTATCGTATCTAATCCTAACTCATCACATCTAAGAAAGCAATAAATAATCGTATGCATAGCTACAACTAAGCAGATAATGATAGATGTAATGAGATAAGGAAAGCAAATATCTAAGTTTAGACAGATAATCAAGATAAGATGAATGGATAAACGCTATAGCTAAGCAATCAAAGCAGTAAAGTAAACACACTAGCATGTGAGCCTATGCAAGAGATAAGACTAAGAAAATGGCAATCGATCGCACGCTAGAAGAACAAACAAACTAGAATGCATGAGAAATCTAAGATAAGCACACAGCAAGCTAAAAGGTGTAAGAAAAGAAAGAAATCAGAAAATCAACGGCATGTGAGAACAAAAAATGCCAGGGGAAAGAAGATGGAACACACGATAGGCTCAGAGGGCGATTCAAAAGGAATCAAGCCCAGCGATCCTAATCTGCTGAAGATCGGACAAGTCTCGCGATTGTCATGACCTATCGTTGGGCTCAGCGAGGACAATCCCTGTAAAGGGGCCACGCTACGTCATCGCCCGTCCCAAAACCCGATAAAACGTCAGAAAATCGATGAAAACCGGAAAATCACGATGAAAACTGGAAATGGAATGAAAAGAGGGCTCCGAGTGACCTGGCAATCACCATCCTTGCCCATTTTTGCTTTTGCTTTGAAATGTTTGAAAATATTTATTAAAAAGTGTAAGCCCAAGGGTCTACTCTCCTATCTTGTTTTGATGATTCTAAACATAATTGATTGTGTTTTTGAATACTAATCAATTTGCTTTGAAGTGTTGTGTTTAAGATAGGATTGATCGTTGAAGAAACCAACACTCAACTAGGTCATGCTTAAAGGTGTACCAAACAAGAGCCAAAGGAGCTAAGTGTAGCTCACATCATCACTCAAGCAAGCATCCAAAGATGGAAGATCATTTGAAGACCAAAGCTAAAGAGGGATCGAAGATTGCATAGGTATCATTGTACATCCTTTCTCTTTAGATTTTCAAGTCAAGGCAAAACGTTTTCAAAGTGTTTTCAAATTGTTTTTCAAAGAACACTTAAGAACTTAAAATGGATTA
Organism: Tasmannia lanceolata; assembly: GCF_043159265.1. NCBI lineage: Eukaryota > Viridiplantae > Streptophyta > Magnoliopsida > Canellales > Winteraceae > Tasmannia > Tasmannia lanceolata. Next base: position 5,092,898 of record NW_027518701.1, on the reverse strand, counting down.
GTGAATGGTTATGTGGTGGACCAACATGTTGGGACCCTCATAAACATTCCAAAATAATCATAGGAGTTGAGTTCCAAAAGCTAAAAAATCAAACAAGCAATAAAAATAAAAAACTGCAGATTTTTAGGCTTCTCGGAACTCCGAGATTTTTCTCGGAGCTCCGAGCTCGGAACTCCGAGAGTTCCCTCGGAACTCCGAGAGTTCCCTCGGAACTCCGAGAAAAGGTCCAGTAGCGTCTGGACATTTCCTCGGAACTCCGAGAAAATTTCTCGGAACTCCGAGAAATGGTCCAGTAGAAATTTTATTTCTTCTGGCCGTTGTCTCGGAACTCCGAGAATATTTCTCGGAACTCCGAGAATGATTCTCGGAACTCCGAGAACCCTGCGACAGCTCAGAATATAGCCGTTGGGATTTGAATTAATTCTTGTATTTTGATATTTCCACCCCCAAACGGTCATATTCTTTGGAGAGGCTATAAATACAATATGTAGAGAAGTTTTTCTCACTCTCTTGATCATTGGAAAACATCATTGAGCATCAAAGAAAACTTGCAACCTATTATTGCTTGAGATTTTGTTTTTCCCCAAACTTGCCTTGCAACTTGCAAATCTATTTGAGTTGGGATTTTAGAGCTTTCACTTGCAACCATCATTGAAGAGCAATCAAGGATCTACAAAGAGCATCAAGCTTTCAAGAAGAAGCCAAGCTATTCAATCTTCATATCTATATAGGTGGCTAGGGCATTCCGTTTTTAATTCCCTAGAGAGCAACCGCTTAGAACTCGGCGGAGAAGGAGAGTCTTTGTAAAGGTGTAAGGGCATCCTTGTTTAATATCCCTTGGAATTGTAACCGCCTCGGAGCCGGGCATCGTGGAGGTCTCCAATAGTGGAATCCCTCAAGTGCGACCTTGAGTAGAGTGGAGTAGGCCGTTGGCCGAACCACTATATATCGGTGTGTCATTTCTCACTCTTGCATTTCCATTATTGTTTGGCTTGGCATTTCACTTTGTTCTTTCAATTATATTTGCACTAACCAAATATTTAATTAAGTGAAGAAAAATTCCAATTAGGGTTCATAGGTAATTTTCAAAAGGCCTAATATTGAGTTAAATTCAATTCACCCCCCCTCTTGAGTATTTCAATTGGTATCAAAGCCTCGTCTCTAATTTTTAGAAAACCCTAACCGGTCTAGAGTAAAGATTCTAAAATGGCAAACTACCCTCAACACCATGAAGGTTATTCAAACACTAGGTCACCCTATTTTGATGGAACAAACTATGGTTTTTGGAAAACCAAAATGAAAATCTTTTTAACCCAAGACTATCAAATGTGGAGAGCAATTAATAATGAATACATCTTACCCACAAGAAATTTAAATGATTGGACCGAAGCCGAACAACAAGCTTCGAATTATAATGCCAAAGCCATGAATTCTCTTATTTGTGCTCTATCTCCCGGAGAATTCAATAGAGTATCAAATTTGAATTCGGCTAAGGAAATTTGGGACACTTTAGAAGTCACCCATGAGGGAACCAATCAAGTAAAAGAATCTAAAATGAACCATCTTTTTCGGCAATACGAACTCTTTCAAATGACACCCGATGAAACAATTGCCGACATGTACACTAGATTCACCAATCTTGTAAATGGATTAAGGGGTCTTGGAAAACAATTTTCCAATAGAGATTTAGTGACTAAAATCCTTAGGTCCCTACCTTTGTCTTGGGAATCCAAAACCTCCGCAATCACCGAAGTCAAGGACATGAACACATTGAACCTAGATGAACTAATAGGGTCCTTGATCACCCATGAAATGATTTTCAAAACAAAAGCACCCGAAATCGAAACTAAAATCGAAAAAGGAAAAGGAATTGCTTTTGCTTGTAATGTAGGTGAAAATGAAGATGCAAAGGAAGACATGGAAGATGAAGTTGCCCTCCTAACAAGAAGGATCAAATTCTTGCAAAGGAACATGGGAGGCATGAGAAATAGAAGGACAAATCTCCCATTCAAGAAGAAAGAAGAACTTGGTGATGTGTCTTCTCAACCCCGATGCTACGGTTGCAAGAAGCTTGGACACATTCGCCCGGATTGTCCACTCAACAATGAACCCACTTCAAACAACCGCTTCAAGAGAAGAGAAGGCAAGAAAGGAATGACCGCCACATGGGATGAGGAAATTGATAGCGAAGGCGAACAAAATGATGGCGAAGATTGCTTGATAGCAAGGAACGTATGCTTCATGGCCTCAACAAACGACAACAATGAGGTAAACACTTTAAATGATGTTATTGTTTTAAAAGAAGTTCTTGATTCCCTACAAAATGCAAATGATGAACTTGAAATTCAATTTGATAAAATTGCATCACTTGAAAATTCTCTTGCTAACATGACAAAAGAATTTGGTTGGTTAAAAAAGGATCATGAATTTTTAGATGATAAGAATGAAAAATACAAAGTAGAAATTCATGAGTTAAATGCTTCTATCAAAATCTTAAATAAAAACCGACAAGAACTCTCAAATGAAAACAACAATCTAAAGCATGAAAATGGTAGATTATCTTTTGAGTATGATGAACTAAAGAAACTTTTTGAAAAATTTGAAAATAGTTCATTAAAATTGGATAGGCTTGTAAATCTTCAAAGAATGTCAAGTGACAAAAGTGGACTTGGACATAAATGGAACACCACAATATCCAACTATAAAACTAAACTTGAAAAGGTTTCTTCTAGCGGTACCAAAATTTGCTTTTATTGTGGTCTAGAAGGTCATTACAAGGTTGCTTGCTTACATGCTAAACAAGATAAGATTAAGTTGAACTCTAATGTGAAAACAAATGAACATAGCAAGATTAGGAAGATTTGGGTACCTAAGGGATCTCACTTGCCTATTCATATGTAGGTATGCCTTAAAAGCCATAACAAGAAGAACACATGGTACCTTGATAGTGGATGCTCTAGACATATGACCGGAGACCTTACTCAATTCGCATCCCTATCGCTCAAGGATGGTGGAGACGTTACCTTTGGAGATGATAAGAAAGGAAAAGTCAAAGGTGAAGGCACCATAGGTAACTCTACCTCTCCCATACATGATGTACTATTTGTTGATGGCTTGTCCCATAATCTTATTAGCATTAGTCAATTATGTGATAATGGTTTTGAAGTTGTCTTCAATCCCGATAAATGCATTGTTAAAAATAAGATAAATGGAGAAGTAAAATTCATAGGGTCTAGAGACAATAACATTTATACAATTGGACTAGATGATCTTAGACTCCAAAATGTGACTTGTCTAAATGCCATTAGTGAGGATTCTTGGCTATGGCATAGGAGGTTGGGTCACGCCGGAATGGATCTCATTTCGACCCTCTCCTCAAAAGAAAGTGTTAGAGGATTGCCTAAGTTCAAATACATCAAAGATCACATTTGTAGAACTTGTCAATTAGGAAAACAATTGAAAAGCTCATTTGCACCTAAAAATATGATTTCAACTTCCTACCCCTTGGAGCTACTTCATATGGATCTTTTTGGACCAATGAAGACTAGTAGCCTAGGTGGAAAGAGGTACGTGTTTGTAGTTGTGGATGACTACTCACGATTCACATGGGTCATATTTCTAGGACATAAAGATGAAACTTATGAAAACTTTCTTACATTGTGCAATCAAATTCAAAATGAAAAAGGTATTGCCATCTCCCACATTAGAAGTGATCATGGAACGGAATTTGAAAATGTACATTTTGACACTTATTGTAATGAACATGGCATAAAACATAATTTTTCCGCACCTAGAACACCTCAACAAAATGGAGTAGTAGAAAGAAAGAATCGAACTCTCCAAGAAATGGCTAGAACTATGTTGCATGAAAATAATCTCCCTAGATATTTTTGGGCGGAAGCGGTTAGCACCGCTTGCTATATTATAAACAGGGTATATTTAAGGCCAATTTCTAAGAAAACACCTTATGAGCTTTGGAAAAACTTGAAACCAAATATAAGCTATTTTAGAGTGTTTGGATGTAAATGCTTCATTTTAAACATTAAAGAAAATTTACACAAATTTGATAAGAAGTCGGATGATGGAGTATTCTTAGGGTATTCGTCACATAGCAAGGCATATAGAGTATTTAATCGAAGAACCCTAGTTGTAGAAGAATCCATGCATGTGACATTTGATGAAAGAGAGCCAACACCTCAAGAAATGCCACATGATGAGGATGAACCCATTGAACATCTTTTTCCAAAATTGAGTGCTCCTCCTCATGCATCAACAAGTCATACATTACCTAGTCAGGAAGTAGAAAATGAAAATGATGACTCATTGCCTAGGGATAGGAGAACATTGGTAGATCATCCTGAATCCCAAATTTTAGGTGATGCCACATTGCCAGTAAGAACTAGATCATACTATCGTAGTGTGAGTAACAATTTGGCGTTCCTATCCGAATTAGAACCAAAATCCATCAAGGAAGCTGAAAAAGGATGAATATTGGTTGATGGCCATGCAAGAAGAGCTAAGTCAATTCGAAAGGAACAAAGTGTGGAGGCTAGTACCTAGACCTAGTGATCATCCAGTCATTGGCACGAGATGGGTGTATAGAAATAAATTGGATGAAAATGGAATTATCACTAGGAATAAAGCTAGGCTTGTAGCCCAAGGGTACAATCAGGAGGAAGGGATAGATTATGATGAGACATTTGCTCCTGTTGCCCGTATGGAGGCTATTAGGATACTTTTGGCATATGCATATCATAAAGGATTTAAACTATATCAAATGGATGTCAAAAGTGCCTTCCTAAATGGCTATATCCAAGAGGAAGTGTATGTTGAGCAACCTCCAGGTTTTGAAGACTTCAAACATCCAAATCATGTCTTCAGGCTTGATAAAGCTTTATATGGATTAAAGCAAGCTCCTAGAGCTTGGTATGAGAGGCTTTGCACTTTCTTAGTTGAAAAGGGATTCGAGATGGGAAAGGTGGATAAAACCTTGTTTATCAAAAGAGAAAATCATGATATCCTCCTTGTCCAAATCTATGTGGATGATACCATCTGTGGCTCAACTAATCAAAAATTGTGTGATGAATTTGCAACCTTAATGAAAAATGAATTTGAAATGAGCATGATGGGAGAGTTAACCTACTTCTTAGGACTCCAAATTAAACAATACAAAAATGGAATATTTTTAAATCAAGAAAAATATACAAAGGAGTTATTAAAGAAGTATGGCATGGATAGCAGTAAGACATCAAGAATTCCCATGAGTACTTCTGCTAAGCTAGAAAAAGATGAATTTGGCAAATCTGTGGATCAGAAATTGTATAGGGGTATGATAGGTAGTTTGCTCTATTTGACAGCCAGCAGACCAGACATTATGTTTACTGTCTGTCTCTGTGCTCGATTTCAATCGGATCCTAAAGAATCTCACCTATCAGCAGTTAAGAAGATCTTCAAGTACTTAAGAGGAACCCAAAGTCTAGGACTGTGGTATGAAAGATCATCTTCCTTCACTCTCATCGGATATTCAGATGCAGACTTTGCTGGATGTAGAGTAGATAGGAAAAGCACTAGTGGGACTTGCCAATTCTTGGGTAAATCACTTGTTTCATGGTTTAGCAAGAAGCAAAATTCAGTAGCTCTGTCCACAACAGAAGCAGAATATGTGGCAGCTGGAGCTTGCTGTGCTCAAGTCCTATGGATGAAAAGCACATTGATGGACTATGCAATCAAAATGGAAAATATTCTCATCCAATGTGACAATACTAGTGCTATAAGCTTAACAAAGAACCCCATACAACACTCAAGAACAAAACATATTGAAATCAGGCACCACTTCATTAGAGATCACTCACAAAAAAGGGATATTTGCTTAAAATATATCAACACTGAAGAACAATTAGCGGATATCTTTACAAAACCCCTTAGTGATGATAGAATTTGTTATATCCGAAGTGCCTTAAACATTTGGAGTGCGGATCAAATTAAAAAAATTGCCAAATAAATACTTTGTGCCTTTAACCAGCTTACCTATATAGTATTTATATATATAATCTTTGTTTGGTAGTATCTGCATGAATGAGATGTCAAATTTTTAATCTTAAAAATCACTCAATTGATATTCTTAGCCTTCTTAGTTTTTCTAAGTTGGAGAGGTATCTTCACTTTAATTAAAATACCTAACATCTTGACATATGTCAACATCTCGATCATGAACAGGTATATGTGCATTACTTGGTTATATATTTTTATACCATAAGCATTGATTTAGGGGGAGTTATCCACTCCTAAATTTTTTTTACACCCTTTCTGTCGATGACAAAAGGGGGAGAAGTTTGAAATTGATTATCTATTCAATTGACTATGGAGAAGTATGAAATTGATTATCTATTCAATTGACTATAGAGAAGTTTGAAATTGATTATCTATTCAATTGACTATATGCACCACTTGCTTATAACTTGTATCATTTATATGTGTGCATATATTGAGGGGGAGTTCCAGTATTCACTTGCCTACTATGTCACTCCACACACACCTCATAATCAATTTTGTTTGTCATCATAAAAAAGGGGGAGATTGTAAGCCCAAGGGTCTACTCTCCTATCTTGTTTTGATGATTCTAAACATAATTGATTGTGTTTTTGAATACTAATCAATTTGCTTTGAAGTGTTGTGTTTAAGATAGGATTGATCGTTGAAGAAACCAACACTCAACTAGGTCATGCTTAAAGGTGTACCAAACAAGAGCCAAAGGAGCTAAGTGTAGCTCACATCATCACTCAAGCAAGCATCCAAAGATGGAAGATCATTTGAAGACCAAAGCTAAAGAGGGATCGAAGATTGCATAGGTATCATTGTACATCCTTTCTCTTTAGATTTTCAAGTCAAGGCAAAACGTTTTCAAAGTGTTTTCAAATTGTTTTTCAAAGAACACTTAAGAACTTAAAATGGATTAGTGAATGGTTATGTGGTGGACCAACATGTTGGGACCCTCATAAACATTCCAAAATAATCATAGGAGTTGAGTTCCAAAAGCTAAAAAATCAAACAAGCAATAAAAATAAAAAACTGCAGATTTTTAGGCTTCTCGGAACTCCGAGATTTTTCTCGGAGCTCCGAGCTCGGAACTCCGAGAGTTCCCTCGGAACTCCGAGAAAAGGTCCAGTAGCGTCTGGACATTTTCTCGGAACTCCGAGAAAATTTCTCGGAACTCCGAGAAATGGTCCAGTAGAAATTTTATTTCTTCTGGCCGTTGTCTCGGAACTCCGAGAATATTTCTCGGAACTCCGAGAACCCTGCGACAGCTCAGAATATAGCCGTTGGGATTTGAATTAATTCTTGTATTTTGATATTTCCACCCCCAAACGGTCATATTCTTTGGAGAGGCTATAAATACAATATGTAGAGAAGTTTTTCTCACTCTCTTGATCATTGGAAAACATCTTTGAGCATCAAAGAAAACTTGCAACCTATTATTGCTTGAGATTTTGTTTTTCCCCAAACTTGCCTTGCAACTTGCAAATCTATTTGAGTTGGGATTTTAGAGCTTTCACATGCAACCATCATTGAAGAGCAATCAAGGATCTACAAAGAGCATCAAGCTTTCAAGAAGAAGCCAAGCTATTCAATCTTCATATCTTATATAGGTGGCTAGGGCATTCCGTTTTTAATTCCCTAGAGAGCAACCGCTTAGAACTCGGCGGAGAAGGAGAGTCTTTGTAAAGGTGTAAGGGCATCCTTGTTTAATATCCCTTGGAATTGTAACCGCCTCGGAGCCGGGCATCGTGGAGGTCTCCAATAGTGGAATCCCTCAAGTGCGACCTTGAGTAGAGTGGAGTAGGCCGTTGGCCGAACCACTATATATCGGTCTGTCATTTCTCACTCTTGCATTTCCATTATTGTTTGGCTTGGCATTTCACTTTGTTCTTTCAATTATATTTGCACTAACCAAATATTTAATTAAGTGAAGAAAAATTCCAATTAGGGTTCATAGGTAATTTTCAAAAGGCCTAATATTGAGTTAAATTCAATTCACCCCCCCTCTTGAGTATTTCAAAAAGGTTTGACTGAACTTGGGTGGACCCAAGCTACCTACGTACCCTGCGGAGAGGGATCAAGCCATCCGTAGTTCGGACGAAAATGTGAGAAATATTTGTAAAATGGTGATTTAAAAAATGGTGTAAAAAGGGTGACTGGACTCGGGATGCCAGCTGCACACCTGAGCTGCCTACGTACCCCTCAGCTAGGGATCAAGCCATCCGTAGTTCGGACTAGATTTTCCTAGCTACTCCTAATGACTCGAGATTTTTGAGATATTTGGTTTTTTCAGATGTTTTTAATGTTTTTGACTTAAGAGGATAGAATCCTATCATCATAAGGGTAGGATAGACTCTAGATATCCCGCAAAGGTTGGACAGCATCCTATACTCTGCGGGGGAAATGAACAGAATCACAACTCTGCAAGGGTTGGACAACATCCTATACCTTGCAGGAGCGGATAAAATCACATGACTTGATGAGGGGATGGACAGAATCCTAACCCCTATGATGATAGGACAGACTCCTGAAAGACTGAAGGACTGACTCCTATGCTGAAGACTGACTCTGAAAGATGGAAGGACGGAACCCTAAACTCTCTATGACAGACTCTAAAGAGGAAGAAATCCCTTAACCTGCGGAAACTCTAAGGCAGGAAGGGAAGGGGTTGGCTCAAGAAACGTTCCGTCATAGCCCGAACTCGAGAGGAAAACTCCCTAGAATGAATAAACAAATTGAGTACAGGTGCTAATCCCAAACCTTAATGAAGGTTTTCAACCAGGAAGTAATCCCTAAGGCTAGTGAACAAGGCCAAATCATTAGCCTGGAATCATGAAAGTAACAAAGGAGAGGAAACAATAGGGGTTCCCAATAAGTGCCAGAATCGAAGGCAGCTTCCCAGGGAAATCAAATGCGGAGGCCTAATCTTAGATCTCATTGGTTCAAATAGATACATCCACAGTCGAAGACTACTGGGAAATTTGAGGAGTAATTACCCATCTTCAAGCCCATACTCACATTAGCGACTAAAGCTGTTTAAATGAAAATTGCAAGCAAGGAATAAATCCTATCCTCAAGTCATAAGAATGCACGTAAGGAATTTCGGGATCCGAAAAAAAAATGAAACCAAAAGGTAAGTCATAACTTTGGCAATTCTTATGATTTTAGCGATGAAGCATGAACAAACCCAAATGTTTGAACCACCATTTTACACACAGATACAAGGAGAAATAGGCCCACATACAAACTTCAGTCTCAGCAGTAGATATCTGACATAAAAGATCAATAAAATCAAATCTCTGATCAAGTGAAAAGTATTGCAAATATGGGTACCTTGGACCGAGATTAGCACTTCTAAGACATTTTTCAAGGTAAACATTGGACTAATACCAAAATTATCACCATTTTTCTTCTTTTGAAATGGGAACGTATAACCACCCAGAATTAAACGAAACCCATTTAAAAGAGAATCTACTCATCCCTGCTCAAATTGTCCCGATGTTGGCCGAATAAAGACCGGAATTAAGAACAAGCAAATCAAACCCAACAATCAAAACTTCCTGTAACTAATTCAAAGTAATTTGAAATACATGGGTTTTTTAAGAAATCAAGTAAACCAGGCAATTGATTCATTCCCAACTTATAAGTGAAGCATCTCAAAAGACAGTTGCACACAGGAAGTAAGAAAAGATAAATTCAAAGGGCACTTACAGAGGAAGAGGGAAAGCAATATGAGTATTTCTTCCTTTAATCTCCTTCTTCTCCCCGCAAATCCTCGAACCAGCGGCTTGCTTTTCTTCTCGAACGAAGATGGATTTGAAGAAATGGGTTTAATGGAAGATGGGTTCTGTGGAGGTGGAGGGTTCGGAGCTGGTGGATGATAATATGGTTTGGAAGTAGAGCGTGGTTGAAATGATGGTGAAGATGGGCTATAAAAATTGGAAATGGAAGAGGTATAAAGGGAAGTGGGTTTTGATCCAACGAGAAGGTGGCTGGAAGTTGAGGGGTGGGAGAGATGTGGTTGAAGGAAGAAGAAGAAGAAGGAACTGGTGATGAGGGTTTGGCCGGAGGTGGTGGTACGGGCGGCAGCTTGGGAGGCCGGAGCTCCGGCGAGACACCGGAGAAGACAAGGTCGGGTCGAGCTCTTCTCTCTCTCTCTCTGTTTTCTCTCTTGGGGATGAGGAAGAAAATGGGTTCCGATTGGGGTAGAAATGAAGAGGGTTTGAAGTGGTTTTGGGTAGAGATGGGGGTTATGGAGGCTCGGTGGAAGAGGCTTGGTGGAGGTACGGCCGGAGAAGAGGAAATGGATGGGGTGGTGGTGGTCTGTCGGATTCCGGTGGGCGGCTGAGATGGTAGTGGTGGTGGTGATGAGATTTAGGGTGGAGATGGTGGCCGTGGATGGTGGCTGGTGGAGGCAAAGGGGGAGGCACGGCCGGAGATGGAAGAGTTTGGGTTTTTAAAATGGGTTTGGGGAAATGGCAGAGATGGCCGGTGGGGGGAGGTTGCTGAGAAGGGGGTTTGATGGTGGTGGTGGTGGATTGGGTTTTCGAGAATGGGTTTTGAGAAAAACGGCTGAGGTGGAGAAGAGGGAGGAGATGCAGAGGTGGTGGAATAAAATGGGTTTTGATAGAGGGTTCTGTAGGAACGAAAATGGAGGTGGGGATTGTGGGTGAAAGGGGACGATGGTGGTGGAGGTTGAAAACGGGTTTGGGGAAATGGCAGAGTATGGCTGTGGATGGTGGCTTGCCGGATTTGCAGAGGTGGCTGCTAGGAAGGTGGTGGTGGATTTTGGGTTTGGAGAGGATGGGTTTTCAAGTGGGGTGAAATGGGTTCGGATGGGGTTTAAAAATGGTTTGCCGGATTCCGGTGAAGGCAGCCGGAGAAGATTGTGTTGGTTGAGTTTGTTTTTTTTTTCTTTTTTTTTGAAATGGGTTTTTTGTTGATTAGTGGTGAGGTGGGTTTCTTGGGAAGAAGTTGGAAATGGGGTTTGAAAGATGGAAATGGGTAGAGATGGTGGGAAGGTATGGATGGAATGGTGAAGATGGCGTATGGTGGCTGTGGATGGTGGCTTGCCGGATTTGCAGAGGTGGCTGCTAGGAAGGTGGTGGTGGCGGCTAGTGGTGGTTAGCTTGCTGGAGAAGATGGAGATGAGGGTGGGCTTTCTCCCTTCTCTGCTTCTCCCTCTCTGTTTTTTCCTTCCAACGAAAATGAGCTGCCCCCTTCTTCTCTTTTTTTTTTGTTTTTTATAACTAGGGTTAGGGACCTAGTTCTAATCCTCACCATCCATTTCCTTCGATGGCCTAGATCACTTCTCCTTGTGCTAAAATTTGAAACCCTAAACATGTGCTTTCCATCATGGCCCTACACTTGTCTTTCTTTTGATCCTAGGGTCCTTGCTCATTGCTTATAGAGGAAGCAATGAGAACATCCAAGAATACCCTTAAAGATGGGTTTATTTCCTTCTTGCCCAACACCTCTATTTTGATTTTTTTATTAGAGAAGAATGATATACCTGACCCCCCCTTTTTGCTCTAGACAGCCCCATCTAGTGTGTTTTAACTACTCTTATCTTTACAGGGGGGTGGCTCGGGTAGAAAAAGGAGGCGGAATAAATTTTCTTCTTCTTTGATTTGCCTATGGCAAGCTAGTATTGGCACACCCATGCCCTGCTAATTCACCCTCCCTTTTCATATTTCTTTAAACTACGCCCCGCTCGAGCTCGAGACATGGGTTGGGATGCGACTTGGGTCGATTCATGAAATTCGGGTTGAGATTTTCAACTTGCAATCGGGTTAGGCTCGGATTAATTCCATTCATTTTCCGCCTGACCTTGGCCCGACTCGACCCAATCTATAGACATGAGCACCAGATATCAATACCAACAATTCAGGGTTCAAAAATAAAAAGGGGGCCGATATCAGAGGTGAAGGTTACATTGGTAATTTCACCAATTCCGGGGACATGAGAGTGGGGATCAGGGCTTCAAATTAAAGGGGGTTTCTCGGGTTATGAACATCGATCAAAGGGCCTGGCAACGACAGTATTTTTCAGGTTTTTCAGGTTGGTTTCGCACTTCGAGACCTTGTTCAACCTCATGATTTCATTCGAATACGCGGGTTTAGGGCCCTGTCAAAATGGGGTGTCTACAGATGCCCCTCTTTGGCAGAGGGCGCTTGTCGCACGAATGCCAAAGCCGAACAGACAGCCCATTTTGACTGGCCCAAGGCTTCAAACAAAAGAGATGTAAGAGGATAACAAGGTTGATTGACGAGACAGATTCTCATCGGATCAATAAAAAAAGAAATGATAAGATGAATTGACGAGACAGATTCTCGTAAAGAAAACTAAGATGGTAAAATATTGAGACAAACTCTCAATGGAATAGTGAGACAGACTCTCACTGAATGCACAATGGAATGATTAGACAGCCTCTAATTAAGCCACTCAGGGTTTTGAAGATTACAAAGTGGAATGATTAGACAGTATCATGATCATTCCTAAATTAGGATCTGAGAAGACGGCATCTTGACAGATCAACACAGCGGAATGATTAGACAGTCCTCATGATCAAACCTAAATTAGGATCTGAGAAGACAGCATCTTGACAGATCGACAAAGCGGAATGATTAGACAATCATCAAGATCAAACTTAAATTAGGATCTGAGAAGACAGCATCTTGACAGATCGACAAAGCGGAATGATTAGACACTTATCATGATCAAACCTAAATTAGGATCTGAGAAGACAGCATCTTGACAGATCGACAAAGCGGAATGATTAGACAGTTATCATGATCAAACCTAAATTAGGATCTGAGAAGACAGCATCTTGACAGATCGACAAAGCGGAATGATTAGACAATCATCATGATCAAACCTAAATTAGGATCTGAGAAGACAACATCTTGACAGATCAAAAAAATAGAATGATTAGACAATCATCATGATCAAACCTAAATTAGGATCTGAGAAGACAACATCTTGACAGATCAAAAAAACGGAATGATTAGACAATCATCATGATCAAACATAAATTAGGATCTGAGAAGACAGCATCTTGATACATCGACAAAACGGAATGATTAGACAATCATCATGATCAAACCTAAATTAGGATCTGAGAAGACAGCATCTTGACAGATCGACAAAGCGGAATGATTAGACAATCATGAAGATCAAACCTAAATTAGGATCTGAGAAGACAACATCTTGACAGATCGACAAAGCGGAATGATTAGACAGTTATCAGGATCATTCCCAATTTGAAATTTTGACTTGAAAAACGCGTACAAGTTTCTCAAATCTTGATTTGTCAAGACTGTCATCTCAACTATCAACGCATGCTAGGTATCTTTTATGGTCTTACTTTCATCAGGACATAAAAGATGCCCCTAGTATAATTTCGCTTCCAATTGAGGAGTCTTAACAAAACTCGAACGGATTCAAGCTTTCTTTCATGAAATTTGGGTTACAAAGATTTTGAAGGCACCAAAGACTGCTTCTCACTGAAATGTCTGATACTTTTATGCCAATAGCAGGACTTCGGGCCTCAAAGGCTTTCAAAATGCACAAGAGACTGATTCTGCCTGAAACACCTTCAATTTTCTGCCAGCTGTCAGAATTTCAGGTTACAATGGTTTTCAACTTCCAAACAGACTGATTCTGCTTGACATATCTACACCCTCCTGCCTGCTACAGGAACTTCAAATGGGCCCGAGAGTTTGCCGCGCTTCGAAACCGGGTGTAAGCCATTTCGCCTTCTGGAGATGCGACTTCATTTTCTGGTACCTATTACCCTAGCTTTTGAAAGGATACTGGACCAAACAGGTCATTTTGGGACACACCTGACTCGACTGAGTACATGACTCTGACTTGACAAAGAATGACCTTGACAATAGCTTGACAAAGGACTTTTGGTGGGTACACAAACGAGTTACAAGACTGACTTTCAGGAGAGACTGAATCTGCTTCTTAATTTGATAATTGTTTTAAGATGGTATAGCTTACCACTCTTGGAATTCTTTGAATACCGAGTTTTAAAGTGATTCCGCCTCTTTCTGGTATTTAGTCATGGTTATTATACCCTTGGGATTGCTCGGTTTTAACCCCTAACTTAGAGGAATATCAAAGGAAGCCTTGCCGGCACTATTCAGACCCTGAAGTGATGCTGATACAGGTATGAAAGTCTTGCTAGCTTCTGAAATTTAGTCCTTCGAGAGAAGTCACTGCCATGACCAGATTGCCCTTTTGGGTTTTCAATCTGGCGGGCCGCTTGCCTTAATTTTTGCCTGAACTGCCTGCCATTGCAGGTTTTCCATCCAGCAGGCTCTGCACCCTAATTTTTGCTTAAGCCGCCCTTTCGGGTTTTCAGCTTAGCGGGCGAATGACCCTAACTTTTGCCTAGACCGCCCTTTCGGGTTTTCAGTCTAGCAGGTCTAAGACTCCATTATTTTTTTTATTTTTCTGTTTCTCCACAAACCTTTGCCTTATCACACCAGGAGGACTTCTAGGTGGGTTAGGGTTCGAAAGAATTGGATTAGGGTGCCTGCATTGACTGGACCGAATCTGGACCCTTCCAGATAGCCTACATACCTCCAAAGGGTGAGGATCAGGTCCGCGTATTTCACCCATTGGGGACCTTGGGTTGAGATTGTTTTGATTTGACTTTTTCTTTTTTCTCTTTTTGAAAGTTCCCTCTTTTTTTTTTCTTTCTTTTCAACAACTTTGAAAGATGTGACCGAACCAGACTTTGTCAGGTTGCCTACGTACCCTGTGGAAAGGGATCAGGTCATGGCGTAGTTCAGGCTTGTATCTTTTATGACGCAAGTCATAAAAGATGCCCCTGGTTTGAGGGTGACAAAGAAATTTTGATTTTACTTATTGCTCAAAGGGTTTGCAAACGGTATTTGACTTTCCCCCCCTTTTTTTTTCAATTGGATTTTTGGATTTCAAGCTCAGATCGACCAAGGACGGCCTCCTGGTGTCTTAAGCATAATATTTTTTTAGCTGATCAAGGTTTGTGGGTTCTGTTAGTTTTTCACCATTTTGATCAAGGAGTCTGACGGCTTTTCCAGGCATTACTTCATCGACAATGTAAGGACCTGACCAGTTTGGTCTGAACTTCCCTCGGGGATCATAGACCGGTGCCCTGTAGGATTTCAAAACGAGGTCACCCTTCTGGAGATCTCTGATCTTCACCTTCTTGTTAAAGGCTTTCTCAATTCGACGCTGATATCCCTGGACATGATACAGAGCTCTGAGCCTCTTCTTATCAATCATCTGTAACTCCTGATATCGGGCCCTTGCCCACTCTGATTCTGGCAAATCAGCTTCCATCATTACCCTTAACGAAGGAATTCTCAGCTCAACTGGTAGGACCGCTTCCATCCCATACATTAATGAATATGGCGTAGCTCCCGTAGAGGCCTTGATCGACGTTCTGTAAGCCCACAAAGCATATGGTAGCTTATTTGACCAGTCCCTGTACGTCTCTGTCATCTTGCTGATGATGGTCTTGATGTTCTTATTTGCGGCTTCAACGGCTCCATTTGTCTGAGGCCTGTATGGTGAGGACTTGTGATGCTTGATCTTGAACTCCTCACATAGGTGTACCACTTCTTTCTTGAAGTGTGACCCATTGTCTGAGATCAGCTCGTGCGGTACCCCATATATGCAGATGATATTCGTTCTAATGAATTTGGCAACTGAGGCTGAAGTCAGCGATGCGAAGGATGCGGCTTCGATCCACTTAGTGAAGTAATCGATGGCTACCAGGATGTACTCATGCCCACTTGAAGATTTCGGAAACACCTTTCCAATAATATCGATTCCCCAGATTGAAAACGGCCACGGCGAAGTCAGAGAATGTAACTCAGAAGGCGGCACATGAATGAGGTTGGCATAAACCTGACATTTATGACACTTCTTCACGAATGCAAAGCAGTCAGCTTCCATGGTTGGCCAGTAGTACCCAAGTCTCAGGATCTTTCTTGACAGCATTTTTCCGTTCATGTGAGGCTCACAGACTCCTTCATGCGTCTGCTCTATGAGATTAGCTGCTCGATCTTCATCTACACAAAGAAGCTGGATTCCATCAAATGACCTCCTGAAGAGCTCATTGCCACAGATAATGAAGTTAGCCGCCAACTTCTGGAGAGACCTCCGCTCTTTTCCTGAAGCTTCAGGGGGGTGCCCTTGGCCTAAAATAAGATTCTTTATATCAGTGTACCAGGGCTTTCCATCTGGACATCGGACTGCTATCTCTATAGAGTTCACATGCGCTGGAGCCCATTGTAACCGCACTGCTAGAGGCTGAACTTCCATTGATGCAGAGATATCTAACATTGAGGCTAGTGTAGCCAAAGCGTCCGCGAAATGATTTCTCGTCCTCGACAGATGAGTAAACGTAACATCCTTGAATCTCCTGACCAGGGAATCCAGATGCGTGTGATACGGGATCAATCTATCCTCTTTTGTTTTCCATTGACCATTGATCTGACAAATGATCAAGATTGAATCCCCGAAAACATCTATCTCTTGAATATGCAAAGCCAAGGCTGCTTCGAGACCAGCGATGCATGCCTCATATTCGGCCTCATTGGTGGTGCACTTGAACTGCAATTTGATGGATACGGGGATGTACTCTTTCTTCGGAGATATCAGCACTGCCCCAACCCCTTGACCTCGGTTGTTCACAGCACCATCAAAATACATCAACCATCTGGTGCTTTGAACCTCATCTTCTACAGCCATGATCTCTTCGTCAGGAAAATCTGCCGTCAGAACTGCATTCTCATCTACAGGCGCATCAGCCAACTGCTCAGCTATCACACGCCCTTTAACTGATTTCTGGGTAACATAGGGAATGTCGAATTCCGACAATAGCAGCAACCATCTGGATGTTCTCCCGGTGAGGGCGGGCTTCTCGAACAAGTACTTGAACGGATCCATGCGTGAGAGTAAGAGAACCTTGTTCGATAACAAGTAATGCCTAAGCTTCTGAGTTGCCCAAACCAATGCCAGACAAGTCTTTTCCAAGATAGAATATTTCATTTCGTACTCTAGCATCTTCTTGCTGATGTAGTAGATAGGCTTTTCTTTCTTAGACTCAGGGTCTTGCTGGGTTAACATGCAACCCATAGCTGTATCAGTGACAGATAGGTACAGCAACAGTGGCTGGTCCGGAATAACTGGTGACAAGACAGGAGGCAAAGTTAGACACTGCTTGACTTTCTCAAATGCTTTCTGACACTCATCATTCCACTTCTTCGGAGAATTTTTCTTCAGCAGCTTGAAAATGGGTTCACACGTCATTGTCAACTGATTTATGAACCTTCTTAGGTATTTAACCTTTCCCAGGAAACCACGGATCTGCTTTTCGGTCCTCGGTGGCTCCATCTCTTGGATTGCTTTGATCTTTTGAGGATCTACCTCGATTCCTGTTTCGCTAACCATGAACCCCAATAACTTCCCTGAAGTGACCCCGAATACATACTTGCTCGGGTTCAAGCGAAGCTTATACTTCCGGATCCTTTCAAAAAACTTCCTCAGGACTACGGCATGCTCTGGTCGAGTCTTAGATTTAACAATCATGTCATCGACGTAAACTTCGACCTCTTTGTGAATCATGTCATGCAATAAGGTGGTAGCCACCCTTTGATAGGTTGCCCCAGCATTCTTCAGCCCGAACGGCATCACTCTGTAGCAATATGTACCCCATGGAGTGGTGAACGCAGTTTTTATAATGTCCTCAGGAGCCATCTTGATCTGATTATATCCGGAAAACCCATCCATAAAAGATAACAAAGCATGACCAGCTGTATTATCCACCAGGAGATCGATGTTTGGCAAAGGGAAGTCATCCTTGGGACTCGCCTTGTTCAAATCTCTGAAATTCACGCACATTCTGACTTTTCCGTCTTTCTTGGGCACCGGTACTATGTTAGCCAGCCATTCTGGATATTCAACCACTTGAATGAAGCCCACATCTCATAGCTTTTTGACTTCATCATGGACCTTCAATTCCCATTCTGGTTTTAATTTTCAAAGTTTTTGCTTTTTGGGCTTGACACCTGGGATTAGGGCAAGACGATGCTGGACGATGTCTTCGCTTAATCCCGACATGTCATCATAGGACCAAGCAAAAACTTCTTTGTATTCCTTAAGCAAAGTGATTAATTCTTCACGCTCCTCCGGGGATAACGTTTTGCCAATCCGTATTTCCCGGATTAAGGTTTCATCACCTATGTTGACGGTTTCAATTTCTTCTTCAAGTGGTTTAGCTCGACGCTCCTCCTCCTGAGTAATCATGTGTTTGATCTTAGGGGGAGTTTCGCCGGCATCCTCATAAGAGGGGGAGTTTTGATCATTGTTATTAGTTTTATCAATTTGAGAAGCAGAAATAGAGACATGAAGATACTGAAACGAGTCTTTTACTTCATTCATAGAATCAGAATTTACATCGTTGATCAATTGGCCCACAGCAGGCTTTACAGTATGCTCAAAAGAAATGTTTGTATCGTCAACTGAAATGTTGACACCTGACTCAACTGGACTATGTATGACTTTGTGGTATATTCTATAACAGACTCATCTTCATAGACAGCATCTAAACCGGAGGACTCGCTGTCTACACTAGGAATGCCTAAGATTCCTAAGGTACCTGCATCCAAAGAATTGTTAGAAATAACAGACTTTATATTTGACTCGGAAACCGACACATACTCAGAAACTTTAGACTCTTTTGGAGGAATATGACCATACTGAAGAACTAATTGAGGAATGACCTGAGAGGTCCAGTTATCAAGGGGTACCTCAGCTGGGGTAATTCGGCCCTTAGGGCTCAGGATGCGCGCATCTTCTCCGATCACGGCAATGACCGGTGCCTCAACCTCGAAGAGGGAGTCTAGAAGTTGCGGCTCTAAGTTCTCAGCCCAATCGGATTCTTGCTTTTCGACAGCTGTAATCTGCCCATGGAAGTACTCATCTGGCAATTCGTCAGCGAAGAAAATTTCAAAGCCTGGCAGCTCTTTCCCAGACTCATCAAACCACGGCTTGGGGAAACCACAGAACGGGCGATCAGCTCCTTCCTTCCTGTACCTACCATTCATCAATAGACTGAACGGTCCCATAGGCAGCTCTAGGCCCCGACGACGCAGCTCTGCCCACTTCAGCATGTACTGCTTCCTTTCCCTGATCTCCTTTCGGGTGGGTTCATATCCTAACCCAAACAGATTGTTCGCGACCTTCAGTTCCGGCCACTCAGTTAAACCTTGCAGATTTCTCCCTAAACCAGTTCCAGGAATATACCCATATTTGCGCATTATTCATGCTACTTGCGCATTTGTACTAGACACAAACAAAATTTCTTCGCTCATAGCTTCTTCCATAGTAATGGTCGAAACTTCAAGCGAAAACCCAGTCAGACTGACATCTATGGTACTTGAACCGATCTGCTCTTGGGAAATCTGTCCAACCTCTAGTTCTGGATCCCCTCTAACTGTGATAATTCTGTTATTCTTGATGAACTTGAGCTTCTGATGGACAGTGGAAGGAACCACTCCGACTTTGTGAAGCCAAGGTCGGCCGAGAAGGAGAAAGAAGGAGGTCTTGATATCTAGAACTTAGAACTCTACGTCAAACATTTCACCCCCAATCTCAATTTCGGTGACCAGAGTTCTGATGACGTCTCTCCTGGTCCCATCGTAAGCCAGTATTCCCTGCTCTGACGGAATATAGTCATTTGGCCCAAACCCCAGGGCAGTAGCGGTGCTCAAAGGACACACATTCAGGGCTGACCCGTTGTCAACCAAAACCTCTGGTACCTTCTTCTTACTGCACACGACGGTAATTCTGAGAGATTTTGTATGATTCTTACCTTTTGGAGTCAGATCTTCATCAGAGAAGGACACGGTCATAGCTGCTCTGGCCATAGATACGAGTCCAACCAGCTCATCAGGGGTTATATCAACGGACACCTATGCTGTATTCAATTCACGAAGTATGACTTGGCGGTGCTTAGGAGATGACATTAACAGACCCCAGATGGAAACATTAGCCTGAGTCTTCCTAAGCTGCTTCAACAGAATGTCTTCATCTTCTTCAGGACTCAACCTCTGATTCTGGTTTTCAATAGCCCTGGCAATCTCAGCGGGATTCTCTGCTCTCAGCTCGGGAGGCTTAAAGACACGTCCACCACGGATAACATGGCGAACCTCATCACAGGGATCGTTCAACAGTAGCAAGTCTTCATCCTCAAGATTAAGGACATATGGGACTTCACTTTTCTCTTCCTCCCCCTCGAATCTGAGGACATAAGGACATTCGGAAGATTCCCCAACCTCTTGCGTAGAGGATAAGACATAAGGCTTTTCGCATTCAACTTCCTCATCATCGGATTCCCATCTCAAGATATACGGCTCATCAGAAATAACGGCACATATACGAGAATGATCCAGGACAACTGCTTCAGTAAGAATAGCATAGACATTCGGAGGGGGCATAGCATGCGTTGGCAATGGATTCCTGGTGACATTAGGAAGAGCTTCCACTTCGATTTCTTTTGCCTCAATCTTATTCTGGCTTTAGCGCCATACATCTGTCAGTCAAATGCCCAACACTCTGGTGATATTCGCAGTACTGATATTTTCTCCAATATTTCGGTAGAGGATTTGGGGCTTCCCGAGGTTCTAGCAGAGTGATCTTCTTGTCCCTCAACAGCTTTTTGAGAGCTACAGACAGGGAATACGGTAAAGGAGTGAATTGCCTGGGTTCGTTCCTCTCCGGACGGCCTCCCTCGGGACCTTCTTTCCTAATTGGACGAGCAGTATTCATATTGTTAACTTCCTTCGGAGGCGCCATAGGCCTTTTTCTCTCTCTGACATCTGAGGTGGAGGCCCTAGTTCTCAGGCCGCCCTTAGCCAATATATCTTCGATTCTCGTCTCGGTCTTGATCAGGCAATCAAAATCATTGAAGTAATGGATTGACATATGAGGAAAGTAAAAAGGAGAAAGATTCTTGATCGCGATCTTGATAAGATCTTCATCCGGTAACTTGTTGGTCATTTGCACTGCCTTTCTCCTCCATCGCCGAATGAAGGAAGTAAAGGTCTCATTAGGTCCTTGCTTCAGCAATTTTAGGTCCCTCTTTGTCACGTCAATCCCCTCTTCCATGGAGAATTGCTGGACAAACTTGTTAGCTACACCTTCAAGGGTCCTGATTTCTTCTGGCTTTAGATGCAGAAACCACTTCTTGGCTGTACCGGTTAACGTTCTAGGGAACACCAGAGCAATCTGTTCTGGGGACAAGCCGTGCTGCTGCAAAAGAGGAAGGATAGACTTGAGATGGCTACGAGGGCACCCCATTCCGCCGTATTTGTCAAAGTCTGGCATTTTGAACTTGGGCGGAAGTACGACCCCTGGAGCTATCATGAATTCAGACATATTCAACTTTTTGGGACCTTGGCACTTCATGGTTTCCATATCCCGGGTCAGCTTCTCAATTTGGTCAACCAATCCCTGTGCTTTATCAGGATTTCCCAGGTTAGGAAGACAGTTCTCTTCTGCGTATTGGCCCTCATCAAAGTCTTCGAATTCAGGCAATACAGCTGGCCTGGGAGAAATAAGAGGGACGGAAGGTAAAACTTGAGGCTACTGATGGGCAGGCTCTTTAGAGGTAGAAAGACGGTCATTTTTCAAGAGGGCTATATCATCCTTCATGGCACTCAGCTGAAGAAGAATAGCCTTCATCATTTCATTTGTATCAGGACTGTTGTTTCCGGTCTCTTCCATTGATTCAGATGCGAATTGAATTGGTGAAAGAATTTCTGGAAGACTAAGGAGAAGCGGCGCAGGAGAAGTAAAGGATTCTGGGGAAAAAGAAAGTCTACTCAGCATGGAATCTGAAGACTGACGGGACCAGGCCGATTTTGAATTGACTTTCTTGGGAGCGATGATGTCCCGTTAAGACTCCTGAATGGAAGTTAATTAGATTGCACATTTGATAATTGAAATCAGGTAGCTTCCACAAATAGAGAGAAAAGAAAAGAAACACACTTTGCATTGATTATATCAAGACAGGTTACAACGACAACGATTGGCAACGTAAAAAATGATGAAACTTTGAATCGCCAACTGTTTATAACATGTATCAAGTAAAACTCTTTTCTTTATATTTTCATCTATAATGAGACCGGGATTACAATCTTTGATTTTGATATGTTCAAGTAAAACAAATGAAGACAGTAAAGAAATGATAATCTCATGTCGAAAATACTCATGGTTCACCAATCCGAGCTTTTCGGTTTGCAGGCCCTCCAGACATTCCTCCCTTCTGAAGTTTAGACGCGAAAGCAGATCTCCTCTCCGTGATTTTGTCTCTCCAAGCAGCTACTATGGATGCAATGAGATCAGGAGTAAGGTCTTCACAGCTAGGTGGTGTGATAACCTTAGGAGTACAAGAGCTTGCAATAATCTGGCAAGGGAAATACAAAGGTGCATAGAAAGATGATTTTTCTAAACCCATAAGATAGACAAATGAGTATGGGTAGGTGCTTGTGATAATTCTTGGACAGGATTGACTCACCCAATGAAATTGGTCTTCCCTTACATTCTGCAGCCAATGGTGCTACTCATTAAGCTGGGGTTGCTTAATCTTTGTCTTCCAAGAATGAAAACCCTTAAGAGTGTACTCAATGCTGTTTTGTGGCTGAAGGATAGTGAGTTTCTCACATAGCCACACATATAATAAATTAGCACATCCGAAAAAATTATCCTGCACCTTTTTACTAGCAATAAGGTCTAAGCCATAAAAGGTTTCGGCTAGCATTGTAGGGACAGGATTTCTCCCCTCATTTATCTGATCTACTATCGTCAACAAAGTGAAAGGGGCGGCATTGGAGTCTCTGCGAAGGACATGGCGCGCAAAGACAGCAAAGACTAGGGCATTACGTCGACATTCCTGAAAACGGGAGTCAGTAGGATCAACGTTTTTGGAAAACAACTCAATGAGGGTCTGAAATTGCATATTTTTCTCTGTTAGGCAATGCAGAGTTTTCACAATCTTATTTTCGAATAATCTGCAAAAGAGATCATGAGGGGAGTCTACGCTCGAAGGTCGGATCCAAAGTCCCCCAGGAGGAAGCTCTAACAAGGCACACCAGTCTTCAAATATAGGACAAAGTTCAAAAGACCCAAATCGAAAGACATGGAAAACAGGGTCCCAAAATCCAGCAGCTGCTTGAAGAAACTTCCAATTTATACCGCGACTATTCAGATGAGTAAATGAACCGATGAAATGCTCAGCCACACTCCTTTCTTCACATCTTAACGGAAAAGATTTAACAGTCTCAGCTATCCATTTATCTAACAAATTATTCGCCATGATCAGACCTAACATTCAAATAGGACGAAGATCAAGGAGGAATAGGAATAACTGCGCGCAGACAAATGACAAGGCTAACTCGGCAATCAATTATATGAAAAGGATACCGTCTGTGACAATGAATTTTTCATCAAAGAGGGGTAAAGAATAGATCAGAAAAATAGACCACGGCCATAAGATGACAGAAGTAGGTCATAAACCGGATCTAAATCTGGTGCTGAATACCAATAACAACTTTACGATCAAGAGGATAAGAATGGTAGACCATGGCCATAGGGACAACGATAAGCTATCGGCTAGATCTCGAGGTCAAACAGGTATACAAACAAACATATATCCTGATGAATAATAGATATACAAATTGAATCTATGACACAACAAAAGACTAGATATACAATCAGAGGGTAACAAATAAATTGTGACCACAAGAGAGACACGTACATGCCACTAACCTAGTGGAGACTAAAAGGATGTAAATACGACTGATCAAACTAGAAGTTCTCCCTAAAATGGGTTCTAAGCTAAATTAAGGCTATACATGGGAATCGAGACAAAGAAAACTGACTCTAAAGAATAGCCATCAGGCTCAAAATGTGTTGCGAAAAATTCAACAGCATAACGGCTAGACAAGAAGGTCAAGATAAGGTAAACTCATGATTTAACTAACTCTAAAGAATAGCGTTTATGCTTAACATGTTGCGCGAAAAAATCGGCAGCATAACGACTAGACAAGAAAGCCAAGGTAGTGCAAACTCATGGTTTAACTAATTCTAACGAATAGCGGTCATTCTAAAAATATTCTGGATAAAATCCGACAGCATGACGACACTAGAGAGGATTCCCACAACTCAACTAAAGGTATACGAATAACGGTGATAAAATCAACTCATAATCGATAGACAAAATATGGTTATCAAAGAAAGGTAACCAAATGAGGGGCTGACCATAGGTGAGAACACATGACAACGGGTCAAATCCTATAATTGATAAATCAAAGGACAGATCATGACCAAGGTAATGGTGATAAAAACAACCGACTAGATCTAGATCTGGATAACGAATGGATATAACTGATTGAAAAGAATAAGGAACTCTAACTAAGAGGAGAACCCTAATATACATAATTAGTATATATATATATATATATACATATATACATATATCCTAACCAGGGGCACCAGCCCTAAATCTAATCTAGCGGAGTCAAGGAAGTCTCGACTCAAGACAGACTGATGAGTGTACTAAGACCGTGCTGTAGCCATGTAAAATGAGCTACCCTAGTCTACAAATGGGACAAAGCTCCTAACTCTAAGCTTTACATGTGTAAACAACACATGTTCGACCCTTATATGAATGCAATATACTTATATAAACACGGGTACTTCCTAGTTGAGTTTCACTAGGTCAGTAAGTATATACATAATATATATAAAACAAAGTAGGGCCCCTGACTCAATCTATCGGGTACTAAGCGTATGAACCATACTTAATATGTATAACACAAGTACGCCCCATGTTATACATAGCATGCTTAATTGCTCATCGGCTGCTGTAGACAAAAGTACGCCCAATGTCTACGGCTGCAGCACCGGCGCATAGCTTGGAAATAGATTCAACAGTACCATCAGGGTGTAATAACATCCCAGTCGGGCACGCATTGAATCTATCCCGTGGAGCCAATAATGAAAAACAATGAAAGACAATGAAAGAAATAAAAAATAGGACAATGCATACTGTGCAGTGTGTGAATCCCTTGTTTTAATTACGCACCTACTGGTGCCCCTGGATTTCTAACGATAAAGTTCCCATTTAACTTGGTTTTGACCCAAATTTCTTGAAAATTAATTAAAATGGCATTTTTACAGAGTTAGGCAATGTTTCAAAAAATCCCCAGCAGAGTCGCCATCCTGTGGACCCCGATCCGAGAGAGGCGGGGGGAAGGGCCCCCCACGCGAGTCTCTCGATCATCCACGTGAAGGAGAGCTCCACCAAGGAACTCTCGAAAGAGTGCCTCTCACAGCATGAGTCGCGATGTAAAGTGAGATACCTCTCGATTCGGGGACTAGCCCGGATTCGAGGCGTACCTTAAACAAAGAAAGAGTCGCCATCCAGGGAAGTGGGCCGTGGATCCCATGCTGTGCTCTGTCGCAACAGATAGCCAGAGATACAAAAGGTCCGTGCCTGATGACGAATGGGGAAGGGGTTAGGCGCCCCCAATTCGCCCAAGTGCAAGCACCTGGTCTCTTATGCCATTTATTATTAACTTTGAAGAGTTTTGGGCAAAAATCATGTGAAATGAGAACAATCATCCCTGAGAAAACGTCTATCTAAGCATGCATGACCCGGGGATGGGCAAAGAAAATGAACATCCAAATCCTAACTCATCGCATCTAATCCTAACTCATCACATCTAAGAAAGCAATAAACAATCGCATGCATAGCTACAGCTAAGCAGATAATGATAGATATAATGAGATAAGGAAAGCAAATATCTAAGTTTAGACAGATAATCAAGCTAAGATGAATGGATAAACGCTATAGCTAAGCAATCAAAGCAGTAAAGTAAACACACTAGCATGCGAGCCTATGCAAGAGAAAAGACTAAGAAAAATGGCAATCGATCGCACGCTAGAAGAACAAACAAACTAGAATGCATGAGAAATCTAAGATGAGCACACAACAAGCTAAAAGGTGTAAGAAAAGAAAGAAATCAGAAAATCAACGGCATGTGAGAACCAAAAATGCCAGGGGAAAGAAGATGGAACACCCGATAGGCTCAGAGGGCGATTCAAAAGGAATCAAGCCCAGCGATCCTAATCTGCTGAAGATCGGACAAGTCTCGCGATCGTCATGACCAATCGTTGGGCTCAGCGAGGACAATCCTTGTAAAGGGGCCACGCTACGTCATTGTCCGTCCCAAAACCCTATAAAACGTCAGAAAACCAATGGAAACCGGAAAATCACGATGAAAACCGGAAATAGAATGAAAAGAGGGCTCCGAGTGACCTGGCAATCACCATCCTTGCTCATTTTTGCTTTTGCTTTGAAATGTTTGAAAATATTTATTAAAAAGGTTTGACTGAACTTGGGTGGACCCAAGCTACCTACGTACCCTGCGGAGAGGGATCAAGCCATCCGTAGTTCGAACGAAAAGGTGAGAAATATTTGTAAAATGGTGATTTAAAAAATGGTGTAAAAAGGGTGACTGGACTCAGGATGCCAGCTGCACGCTTGAGCTGTCTACGTACCCCTCAGCTAGGGATCAAGCCATCCGTAGTTCGGACTAGATTTTCCTAGCTACTCCTAATGACTCGAGATTTTTGAGATTTTTGGTTTTTTCAGATGTTTTTAATGTTTTTGACTTAAGAGGATAGAATCCTATCATCATAAGCGTAGGATAGACTCCAGATATCCCGCAAAGGTTGGATATCATCCTATACTCTGCGGGGGAAATGAACAGAATCACAACTCTGAAAGGGTTGGACAGCATCCTATATCTTGCAGGAGCGGATAAAATCACTTGACTTGATGAGGGGATGGACAGAATCCTAACCCCTATGATGATAGGACAGACTCCTGAAAGACTGAAGGACTGACTCCTATGCTGAAGACTGACTCTGAAAGATGGAAGACTGACTCCTATGCTGAAGACTGACTCTGAAAGATGGAAGACTGACTCTGAAAGATGGAAGGACGGAACCCTAAACTCTCTATGACAGACTCTAAAGAGGAAGAAATCCCTTAACCTGCGGAAACTCTAAGGCAGGAAGGGAAGGAGTTGGCTCAAGAAACATTCCGTCATAGCCCGAACTCGAGAGGAAAACTCCCCAGAATGAATAAACAAATTGAGCACAGGTGCTAATCCCAAACCTTAATGAAGGTTTTCAACCAGGAAGTAATCCCTATGGCTAGTGAACAAGGCCTAATCATTAGCCTGGAATCATGAAAGTAACAAAGGAGAGGAAACAATAGGGGTTCCCAATAAGTGCCAGAATCGAAGGCAGCTTCCCAGGGAAATCAAATGCGGAGGCCTAATCTTAGATCTCATTGGTTCAAATAGATACATCCATAGTCGAAGACTACTGGGAAATTTGAGGAGTAATTACCCATCTTCAAGCCCATACTCACATTAGCGACTAAAGCTGTTTAAATGAAAATTGCGAGCAAGGAATAAATACTGTCCTCAAGTCATAAGAATGCACGTAAGGAATTTCGGGATCCGAAAAAAAAATGAAACCAAAAGGTAAGTCATAACTTTGGCAATTCATATGATTTTAGCGATGAAGCATGAACAAACCCAAATGTTTGAACCACCATTTTACACACAGATACAAGGAGAAATAGGCCCACATACAAACTTCAGTCTTAGCAGTAGATATCTGACATAAAAGATCAATAAAATCAAATCTCTGATCAAGTGAAAAGTATTGCAATATGGGTACCTTGGACCGAGATTAGCACTTCTAAGACATTTTTGAAGGTAAATATTGGACTAATACCAAAATTATCACCATTTTTCTTCTTTTGAAATGGGAACCTATAACCACCCAGAATTAAACGAAACCCATTTAAAAGAGAATCTACTCATCCCTGCTCAAATTGTCCCGATGTTGGCCGAATAAAGACCGGAATTAAGAACAAGCAAATCAAACCCAACAATCAAAACTTCCTGTAACTAATTCAAAGTAATTTGAAATACATGGGTTTTTTAAGAAATCAAGTAAACCAGGCAATTGATTCATTCCCAACTTATAAGTGAAGCATCTCAAAAGAGAGTTGCACATAGGAAGTAAGAAAAGATAAATTCAAAGGGCACTTACAGAGGAAGAGGGAAAGCAATATGATTATTTCTTCCTTTAATCTCCTTCTTCTCCCCGCAAATCCTCGAACCAGCGGCTTGCTTTTCTTCTCGAACGAAGATGGATTTGAAGAAATGGGTTTAATGGAAGATGGGTTCTGTGGAGGTGGAGGGTTCAGAGCTGGTGGATGATAATATGGTTTGGAAGTAGAGGGTGGTTGAAATGATGGTGAAGATGGGCTATAAAAATTGGAAATGGAAGAGGTTTAAAATGAAATGGGTTTTGATCCAACGAGAAGGTGGCTGGAAGTTGAGGGGTGGGAGAGATGTGGTTGAAGGAAGAAGAAGAAGAAGAAGGAACTGGTGATGAGGGTTTGGCCGGAGGTGGTGGTACGGGCGGCAGCTTGGGAGGCCGGAGCTCCGGCGAGACACCGGAGAAGACAAGGTCGGGCCGAGCTCTTCTCTCTGTTTTCTCTCTCTCTCTCTCTCTCTCTCTCTCTGTTTTCTCTCTTGGGGATGAGGAAGAAAATGGGTTCCGATTGGGGTAGAAATGAAGAGGGTTTGAAGTGGTTTTGGGTAGAGATGGGGGTTATGGAGGCTCGGTGGAAGAGGCTTGGTGGAGGTACGGCCGGAGAAGAGGAAATGGATGGGGTGGTGGTGGTTTGTCGGATTCCGGTGGGCGGCTGAGATGGTAGTGGTGGTGGTGATGAGATTTAGGGTGGAGATGGTGGCCGTGGATGGTGGCTGGTGGAGGCAAAGAGGGAGGCACGGCCGGAGAAGGAAGAGTTTGGGTTTTTAAAATGGGTTTGGGGAATTGGCAGAGATGGCCGGTGGGGGGAGGTTGCTGAGAAGGGGGTTTGATGGTGGTGGTGGTGGATTGGGTTTTCGAGAATGGGTTTTGAGAAAAACGGCTGAGGTGGAGAAGAGGGAGGAGATGCAGAGGTGGTGGAATAAAATGGGTTTTGATAGAGGGTTCTGTAGGAACGAAAATGGAGGTGGGGATTGTGGGTGAAAGGGGAAGATGGTGGTGGAGGTTGAAAACGGGTTTGGGGAAATGGCAGAGGATGGCTGTGGATGGTGGCTTGCCGGATTTGCAGACGTGGCTGCTAGGAAGGTGGTGGTGGATTTTTGGGTTTGGAGAGGATGAGTTTTCAAGTGGGGTGAAATGGGTTCGGATGGGGTTTAAAAATGGTTTGCCGGATTCCGGTGAAGGCAGCCGGAGAAGATGGTGTTGGTTGAGTTTGTTTTTTTTTTTTCTTTTTTTTTGAAATGGGTTTTGTGTTGATTAGTGGTGAGGTGGGTTTCTTGGGAAGAAGTTGGAAATGGGGTTTGAAAGATGGAAATGGGTAGAGATGGTGGGAAGGTATGGATGGAATGGTGAAGATGGCATATGGTGGCTTGCCGTAGAAGATGGAGATGAGGGTGGGCTTTCTCCCTTCTCTGCTTCTCCCTCTCTGTTTTTTCCTTCCAATGAAAATGAGCTGTCCCCTTCTTCTCTTTTTTTTTTGTTTTTTATAACTAGGGTTAGGGACCTAGTTCTAATCCTCACCATCCATTTCCTTTGATGGCCTAGATCACTTCTCCTTGTGCTAAAATCTGAAACCCTAAACATGTGCTTTCCATCATGGCCCTACACTTGTCCTTCTTTTGATCCTAGGGTCCTTGCTCATTGCTTATAGAGGAAGCAATGAGAACATCCAAGAATACCCTTAAAGATGGGTTTATTTCCTTCTTGCCCAACACCTCTATTTTGATTTTTCTATTAGAGAAGAATGATATACCTGACCCCCCCTCTTTTTGCTCTAGACAGCCCCATCTAGTGTGTTTTAACTACTATTATCTCTACAGGGAGGTGGCTCGGGTAGAAAAAGGGGGCGGAATAAATTTTCTTCTTCTTTGATTTGCCTATGGTAAGCTAGTATTGGCACACCAATGCCCTGCTAATTCACCCTCCCTTTTCATATTTCTTTAAACTACGCCCCGCTCGAGCTCGAGACATGGGTTGGGATGTGACTTGGGTCGATTCATGAAATTTGGGTTGAGATTTTCAACTTGCAATCGGGTTAGGCTCGGATTAATTCCATTCATTTTCCGCCTGACCTTGGCCCGACTCGACCCAATCTATAGACATGAGCGCCAGATATCAATACCAACAATTCAGGGTTCAAAAATAAAAAGGGGGCCGATATCAGAGGTGAAGGTTACATTGGTAATTTCACCAATTCCGGGGACATGAGAGTGGGGATCAGGGCTTCAAATTAAAGGGGGTTTCTCGGGTTATGAACATCGATCAAAGGGCCTGACAACGACAGTATTTTTCAGGTTTTTCGGGTTGGTTTCGCACTTCGAGACCTTGTTCAACCTCAGGATTTCATTCGAATATGCGGGTTTAGGGCCCTGTCAAAATGGGGTGTCTACAGTGGGATGCTCTTGAATCAATAAGCCATGATTCAGAAGAAGTACGAGAGAGAAAACCTGAGGGGCTACCTTTACGTGCAAACATGGCAACCGGCTGCTTTCCTTTGTCCCTGAGACGTACAAGTTCATCATATTCTGCACGAGGGACTACCACGGTGTCAAGAGTCATTGATAAAGCAGCAGGGGAGAAAAGACTCTCAGAAGCAGCAGCAGAAGGACTCACAGGTCTGGAAGGACGAAGCTCAGGATGTAAATCATAGCACTACTCAACACTACGTCCATCCATACGACAGTGAGTGCAGTAACGGGACCCACGTCCACGACCTCCACCATCTTAGCCTCCCCCTAAATCACGACCACCGCCCGGCCACGGCCAAGACCACCACCATCTCGGCCGCGGCCAGAACAACCACCTTCACTACCACAATCAGCCCCAACATATGTCACATGAGCAGACCCATCCACCATAGGGTCACTATGCTGAACCACTTGCATACGTTGAACACGAGAGAAGACATCAGGCCCCCGCCCCATTGAATCAAGAAATCGAACAACTCGTAGCTCCTCCTGGCGCTTTTTAAGAACAACATGATCAACGGTAAGGGGCAACAATAAATCAAGCTCCTGACATAATGCAAGGTAATCACTATAGTGAGTCCCCACTGGCTTGTCGCCTCTTTGAAAACTAAACCACTCTGAAAAATGATCACAGATATGAGTCAGATTAGTCGCCCCAGAATTCATCGTAGACGTCTACTCCCAGATTTCCTTTGATGACTGAAGGTACATTAAGGAAGTAGCAATATTGGGTTCCATACAACCCTAGAGAAAGGAGCGAACCACAGCATCATCTTCGTGCCACTGATTGTACGTCAAGTCAGTGCTAGCCAGAGGTGGGCACTCTAGAAACCTGATTTTCCTACGTCCAAGTAGATAAGTGTAGACAACCATCTTCCATGGGGGTAATTTGTCCCATCCAGCTTAATGGAATTCATTTGAAGGGGAGGTTCCACATGGGAATAACTAGACTAGGCATTGTACGATGAAGAGCGAACCTCATCAACCTTGACGGCAGCAAGTTGCTGTGATGATTGGTCCGTAGAATCTATAAGAAAGGCACTAGCAACACCAAGAGACAACCAACAAGTCTACCAATAACAACAACACCATGAATATCCTTCAAAGGGTCACCCAACAGCTGTCTCGGTAACCACGATAGCACCAACAAGAATCACGAGAACAAAAATAACCTCCAACACAGCCAACAACTACTAATGTGACCACCAACAACCAATCACCACAAAGGTAATCACCACAATAGCACCAGCCACAACTAACAATACCTCCAAAAAGTCAAACAACAACCATGTCGATCCCCAACAGATCGATCACCGCAATAGCATCAATAATAATCAACAGTAATGTGAACACAACCCATATATCAAACCATCCACCAATATACTTGTACCTTCATCAACATCCGGATCCTGGGCACATAAGAGTTTGAAATAACACCCAAACATATGAGGAAAATAAGAAGGAACCACAGAGTAACTTTCCGGAGCCAACAACACGATAAATGGAGAGGGAAAAATAAATGGAGAGAGTACATTTAGATCATAAAGAAAAAAGGATTAGGGGCTGATTTGAAGTAGACATGATTTAGGAATAAGATTTGAACACAAATAAGAGTCTAGGGTTAGGGTTATGATCAAGTACACCAAGGGTTAGGGTTTGAGAGAAGAAAATGGGATAGAGTGGGCGAAAAATAATAAGGGTGGGGTAAAGGGCTGCCGGCTAGGGTTAGGGCAAAAGGAAGGGAGCGGTTGGGATTAGGGATAAGAGGGTGAATGGAATCAGGTTTTAGGAGAAAAAAAAACAAAAAAAAAGAAGTGTAGTTGGCTAGGGTTGAGAAGGAATACTAAGATGGATGAATATGAGAGAAGAACGGATACAAAAGTGTACCTTTGAGAGATCCACCTTTGGCTCTGATACCATGTAAACATGCTACATGATGGAGATGTCTGTGTGTGTGTGTGTGTGTGTGTGTGTGTGAGAGAGAGAGAGAGAGAGAGAGAGAGAGAGAGAGAGAGAGAGAGAGAGAGAGAGAGAGATGGAGATGGGGAAGAGGAGGCATGTATGGGAGAACAATAATCGTTCTCTCCCCCCCACGATTCAATATATTATGTAAATTATTGCATAATGACAAGTATACCCTTATTTGTTACATCATGACAAGTATACCCTTATTTGCATCTTAACAACAATCAATAGACATAAAGAATTCTTGCTAAGTAAGCATTTTAAAATAGGTACCTCACAACAATCATGGCATATAATCACCACACACCTAATAGTTGAGATCAGTCTATGTATTTATAAAATTAAATTCCCCTAATCCAAATGATGCTAATGCCTATGATCAGATGATGAATTATAAACTCATCAGAACAATTTATGACAGAAAGTAGCATGTATCTCATTGTTTCTTTTACAAAATCTAAGAAACAGTTGAAGATTTTTAACACTTGAATCAAAACCTCAAGAACTGAGCAATAAAAATATGTTAAATAAATTTTAAAATAGGTAAACATAATCATAAATCCAAGTATATAGCAGAAGAAAAACTAGAGATACATATGATGAATAATATTCAGAGAACATAAAAAATGAAGTACCTGATGACGATCAATCACTCAAGCTATCAACAGAACTTTTCTTAAAATGAAAATGCTAGAATCTTAAAATCTCGCCAGGAGCTGCTGGTTCTAATTTCAAATAGAATTTCAAATGGAAGATCTGATGAACTGGTTAGGTTTAGAGGTTTTTAACCTAATCTAAAGTAAAACAGCTAGGTTTAGGGCTTCAGAAGAAGTTACAGTTTAAGAAGAATAGATCTAGATTTTTCATAGGGTTTCGAAGCAAAAAAGGAAGAAGAAAAAGATCAGCTGAAGTCTTATTGAATGATCGGAGAAGAAGAAGAACGGTCGGAATTTGGCCGGAGGTCAGCCGGAGAAGACCTATAGAAGAGGAGAAAATTGGAGAAGAAAGGTTGGAAAGGGGAAAAAAGAATTAGGGTTTTCTCTGTAACTCTCTCTCTCTTTTGATGAAATGAAAAATGAGACCCCCCCCCACCCGAAAAAAAAAAAAAAAAAAAAAAAAAAAACCCTCGACTCTTATTTTATAGGGAAGTGATAAACGTGCACCCCCCTCTTCTTTAGATAGCCACCTCTTATGCATGACATATACTTTTTCTTTACAAAAGGGTGGCTCAGGTAGAACAAGAGGGGTAATATTTGAGTCTTTTTTTTGTTGTATGTGAGGGTTGGTAATGGCACTCCCAAGTTAGATATTTCACGCCCCTTCTACATAGTATGGAATTACAACAATGACGCAACTTGACTCGTCTTATTTGTCAAAATTTTTTTGATTTTTCCTGAAATTTTGTAGGGACTTACTTGGGATCCTAAGCTACTCTAGGGTTTATTTTGGGGCACTAAATCACCTATTTGATGGACTTTTATTCATCTCACAGGTTTAGAGTTCTGTCAAAATGGGGTGTCTACACCAATCACTGATTTTTCAACTATGCATTAAAAGCAAAAAATTATATGTTCGCCCTTTTTTCTACTTGGTACAACCTCTTTAGTGTAAAGGAATAGTGATATTAAATACATTAGAGGGGTTGTTCGAGTTAAAAATGAGGCTAGTGTATCACTTCCACTGAGTCTTCATGATGTGGACCCACAATCTTTTTTTTTTATTACTTGGACCCACAATCTTAGTGGTCAAAGAAAGAAAGTGTTATACTTGCACTACGTGTTTTACCTGGCACAACCTCCTTTAGTAGGACTGTAGAACTTCGGTTTTCGGTAAAACCGAAACCGAAAACTGGGTTTCGCATAGTTTGACAACCGAAACTGAACCGAAATGACCGAACTATTTCGGTTCGGTCATTTCGGTTTGGTCGGTTAATTTAGTTTTAACCGAATAATGCACACCCCTAATCACAATATATCCCACTTTGCTTTATCTCACAATTTTTTATTACATTGCACTCATCAATATTCTCTTTTGTCCCATTGTATTCATTTCACTAGCACCATACATATTTCCATGTACCACTTTTCATATAGCCAAGTGATAATCATACATATAATTATCTTTATCAATTACTACAAAATATTGATTCAAATACCACATCAAAACATTACAAACATTACATGGCAAGACATTTTACTACTCTTGAAGTATCTCATGAGACCATCAACAACAATACCTCACACATTCACGAAATACCACACAACGAGCTTAAACAAATTATAAACGATAACATAAAATAAAAAATTGCACACAAAAATGGTGTCACCCAATTCACATCAATTAATTAACTATGCTGACTTCCGTATCCTAAATCTATAACCTCCGTTACATTTCCACCAAATTTTATAATCTTTCAATTCACTTTATATAATGGAACCAAAAACCCATGTCACAACTTAAAATCATTTTTAATCAAATGTATGACAATTCAAAATAATGATCCACTCCTCTTACAACTATTTACTCAAAGTTTAATTGATCTCGCCTTCTTTTGGTTCGTACACCTACCTAGTCAATCAATAACTTCTTTTCACAATTAGCCCAACTTTTCATTGATCACTTTGCTTATAACATAGATGCCGAAATCACACTTGACGATCATTTAAACACGAAACAAAGGCACAACAAACCCTTTACCATATTCTATGCCAAGTGGAGAACATTAACAAACCAACTACCATGCCATTATCCCGATTTGTTTCCAATTTCCAGCTTTATTCGCTCTCTTATGCCTGAGTTCCGTTTTCACCTTTCTATTCTTTGTCTTACGTCATTTTACAAAATTATCCAACACAAAATTGCCATTCAAAAAGCTTTTGAAGCTAGTGGGACCTTTCCTTTCACACCTAACATACATCACTCACTTCGTCACACGCAATTAACACCATAAGCCAACAAACAGTATATACACCCACACAACTGGCAAAAGTAAAATCACCTCTTAAGCCACTCAACATCAACTGCACGGACCTCTTCCATACTCTTATGGCCCAAGATATGATCCAACAACCAAAAATCAAGCCTAATGCACCCAAACATTAAAATTATCACGAAGATCAATAATGTTGCTTTCATAAAACCCAAAGTCACTTAATAGAAAACTGCATTGCCTTCAAGTACTTTATTCAAGATTTAATTACTAAAAATAAATTAGTTATGGACGAAACCCCTTCTACACCCATTATCACTCAAAATAAATCCTTACTTCCTACTCTAAACACTTCAACCAAACTCCATTAACAACATCATCAGTCACTCGCACTGCCCTCATTCACCTACAACACATTCAAATATCTTTCAGTGCTTACAAACACAAGCATCATTTCAAAGAATTCCTCTACTCCACCTAGTCCAATTGTCCTCCTTGCATCGATCTTCTTTTAATGAAATTCTTCAAAACCCATATGTTTCACCCACAATCTCACCATTTGATTTACAAAACATTACAAGATTTTCAATAGATTTCCTTAGAAGTCCTACAATTAATAACATTCAAGTTAGGTCACAGCCACAAACCCATACACCAATTTCCACATCCATCCCTCCAATTTCATCATCTCCACCATCTACTATACAAACCCATCTCTTTCAAACTACAAAAATCATAAAATATATCAACATAAGAAAATGCACCAGTTGCATGTTTCATCTCCTCATCCTAAACACACGCATTTTACACAAAAATAAACTCAATCCTCCCATACACAAACTTCCACTACAAATCCGACACCCATGATCAACATTACATCTCTTAGAACTCATACACATACTACTCATAAAGTTCAAAGCACACCAATAAGACACAACTATCACAATGTAACCACGAGCTATCACTCTCCATTTTCTATGCATCCACTATATCATTGGCCTAGTATTTCACATACAGTACCTCACAATGCATATCCACTTATATTTCCTTATCACCCATTACATATGCATCCACAAAATCTCACTAGTCATCCTTATGCTGATTAATTACATTCATAGCATTATATTTTGACACGCCATTTATTCATATACTATTTATATTCTGTACGCTAGGGGCATAATCCATATTACAATGCTTCGATATATTTGACACGCTCACAAGCTGGATGATCTAAATTGTACTTATTCTACTTGTTTATACTATAATGTTGCCCCTCGATATGGTTTGGTACGACCTTAACTACCAGGTTACTTTCGATACGGTCTAGGACGACGTTAACTACCACGTCGCCTCAAACCCAACTTATTTATATTTTTCATTTAAATTTTCTCTTCTCAAGAACCTTCTTGCATACATAATTTATCTCATTTGTATTAAATCACACATACTTGGTTTACTTACTCACATGGTATTGAATACACCACTATATTTCTTGATTTTTTTCATGACTCATTAGTTTTACCTTTCATATTAACTAAGGCAACTCCATTATAAATATTCTATACTTCTTAATTCATTTTTTCACCATTTTCTCTTATTATTCTCATGCCCTTAACTTTACTATATATTTGCATTATTTCCTCAATTCTACTCAGTATTTCACATATTCATTTATCAAACCTTTCATTGCTTGCTTTTCTATTGCATTCTAAGAACCGAAATTCTCATACGCCGTTTTATTCGACTTTGATCTTCATTTTTTTATTTGCATCATGGCATTGAAAAGACGAGTACAGTAGATCAAGCCAACTCTCTTATTGTTCTCACCTATAACGCTTATCAAATCAACTGAAGATCAAATTCAATGGGATGCTGGTAGATGTTGTTGCCCATATCCTTCTCATTTCTTTATCACTCTATTCACATTGCCTATTCGTAATTCCTTTCACTTTTTATTCTTTCGCGCCTTTTTCTTGTCTACCTCATGTTTTCACATGGAGAGGGGCATCATATAGGCGTTTCATTCTTCCATTTACACTTTATTCAAAACTGAAAACATCACTCATGTGTTTACTTCTTTGCCACTTGTTGCATACAACAAGCGACAAAGAAGGGCAAATGTAAACACCTAAATTTAAAAAATATATTTAAATGGAAGTATACAAAAAAATAAAAAAATTACCTAAATAAAATATATTTAAATATCATTAATATTATGCGAAAATCGCAACAAACTTCTCTCCCTTTCTCCCGACGTCTCTTTCTTCTCCACCTCCACAAAAGAGACAAAAAGTCTCCATCTTGGAACCACTTTTTCCCCTTCACACTCTCCTACTACAAGACAAAATACACACTTCTCTTCCATTCCTTCACAAAAGGACAAAAGCTCTCTTCCGTCAAGAGATGCAAACATTTTACATTCGCTCCCACTTCTCTCACTTTATACAAGTCTAGCATCATTTTCTTCACAATAGCTTTCCTCTCTCCTCACTCACTATCCTCTCTTCTACAAGACAAGAAAGAAAAAGTCTATAAAATCCCATTTTTCTCTCACCAAGAGTTCTCACTTTTCTCCTCATTCTCCGCAACAAATACAAGAAAACAAGAAGAGACAAACTCTGCTCTTCTCCTCTCTATTGTTTGCCTATACAAACGAACCACATCACTTCATTATTTTCCATCTATTTCCTACGATGATTCATACCGGGGCAATGATGTCACCCGTAGACATCCCTACGATCTTCACACAGGGGGGATGCCCCTCTTGATCGTTGCACTGTCGGCTCTTGTAGACACCCCATTTTGACCGGACCCTAATTTCCCAAAATTAAATAAAATTTTGAAACCCAAACCTGTGAATTGACCCAAGTCACCTTTTTAGAATTAGCACAAGGCCGAATTCCATGAAGGTGGTTGTCCATAGAAATAGATAGGGGGAGTGAATATGCTTTTTCCTCAAGATTTGTTTTTATCTTTACTACCCCCTATTTGTAACAAGAGTGGTGACAAGTATACTTCATTGGGCTACCCATTAAGAAGCAGGGGGTAGAATATTTCATTTTTCTCTTTTCCTATATAAATCATCGATTAGGGTAGAATGGAGGGGAGCCCATTTTCGTTTGGGAAATCAGAAATAGGGTGAGAGAGAAGAGCCGCATTTTTCTGCCAAAAGAGAAGAAGCAGAGGAGATAGCTGAAAGGGAAAGAGAGAGGCCGGTCATCTTCCCCGGCCTCTCCCTCGCCGCCGATCGTCTCCATCCCCTCCATAGTCACCCGTTTTCTCCCCTAAGCCACCACCGTTTGTACCTTCATCCACCTTCCCTATTTTTACCCTTTTCCCATTTCAGCCTATAACCCCATCAATAACCTCCATTGATTCCGGCGAGAATCTCACCGAAATCCGACCGTGCTTACCCCATCTAACCCACTTCTAACAGACCCCATTTTCCCCTCTCATTTCTCATTTTCATCACCTCTATCTCACATCCTCACAACCCACTTTTCATTTCCCACAAATCTGACCTCATCCCCTTCTTTGGAGTAGCCATCGCATCTCCATCAAACCCTACGCCATCTTTTCTTCTTCCATCGCCTCCCCCCATTGTCTCTACCCAGAATCCGACCACCTTCGCCTCATATCTCCGGCCATCATCACCTCCACCTTCTTCTCCCCACCTCCGGCTAAACCACTGACCCACCTTCCAATTTCCAGCCACTTCGTCACCGTAACTCGATTTTGGTTTATTTTGGCCAAACATTGGTTCATTGGAGAAGGTTTATATTTGACATGGCTGCAGAAGGTGATTTGAGGAAGTTGGGTTGGGTCCATTGAAGTGGGTTTCTGCTCATTTTGGGAAGAGAAGAAAATGAAGAGGGTTTCCAGCACCTATTGCTGACCATCTTTGCCTATTCCGGAAGCATAATTTGGTAATTCAAGCGGAATCCGACGTGTCCTACAATAAATTGTCACTACTATTGTCATCTAACTCCGATCACTCTATTCTTCTCATCATCATAACCCTCATTGAATTTCATTGGCAGATTCAGGTGATCCTCTCCCCCTTTCATTTTTACTTATGATTGGATATAGGTCAAGACAATGATGCAAATTTTGGCTCTATGTATTATTTGCTAATGATTTTTTTCAAGGAACTAAGACTCCCCTTCTCTGTTCCTTACGGAAAATAGTATAATCATGTTCTGTCTTGACAATTTGCATAAGCTTGCCTTGTGTTGCCAAGGAAACAAGATAAGATCGGTGTGATCATCGAAATTAGATAAGGCCCAGGTTGATATTCGTCTATGGATGGCTTGATCAATGCTACTGTGTATGTCCAAATGCCCAAAATTAACTTCTTTTTTCTTACTTTTAATTGTGTCATCAAAAGCTGTTTCCAGGTTGTAGGAGCATTTGATGGTTCTGTGTAGAATAAAAGAGAACGTAAGTTGACACCATTTAAAAAAAACATTGCCGTGAGGGTATCATTTTCCATGAGTCATTCCCAGTTTTTACACAATACAGTTTAAGATATACTCCCTGTTTTATGTACATTTTGAGCCCACAAGTCAGCCACATTTTTAAGCACATTTCACTCCCTGTTTTTAAGCACAATTCAGACCATGTTCAGTCCCAGTTTTTCCAAGTCAGCCTCAGTTTTGTTTTTTGCACAATTCAATTCAGTAGTAATGCACATTTCAGCCCTTTGTTTTAGCCCAGTTCAGCCCCATTTTAAGCACATTTTAGCCCCTGTTTTTAAGCACATTTCACCCCATTTCATCCCTGTTTTTACACATGTTTAGCTCCCATTTCATCCTTGTTTTTACACAGATTTGTCCCCCATTTCAGCCCTGTTTTTACACAATTCAGCCCCCATTTCAACCTTGTTTGTACACAGGTTTAGCCCCCCATTTCAGCCCTGTTTTTACACAGGCTTAGCCCCCTTTTACAGCCCTTTGGAAATTAAAGACAAGTTAGTGCAAGTCTTCAAATAAGATCATGTTGATTTCATTTTTTTAAAGATAATTATAGGGGTTCAATAACCATTACCCAGCTTTGGTAATGGCATTACCTTTATTTTCTTCTTTAGTAACTGATTTTTAAAGGCCGTTCCAATATATGTGATATGCTATCTGTCTGGTCTGTATGGGGTATAATGATTGTGAAGCTAAGTGGTAGTGCCATCGCTAAAAGAGTGTAATGTAGATATCAGCTGTTAGATGATGATGTTGACACTATCATGTTTGATAATTGCACAGCTCCACCTTGCATTTTTCTGTTCAATGGGGTCGTGAATGTCTTGGAAATGATTATAGCATTTTGTTAGGTTTGTAAGTGCTAAGAGGAGAGGTGCCTTAGGAAAAATACAAAAATGGCATAATATTTCTGTTACTTCCCCAACTCGGTCTGCGAGTATTCTATCTTGAGAATGATAGGGAGCATTTGACACCCCTTTGAATGCTTAAAGACAAGTTGAGTTCGTACAATCTTAGGGATAAGGCCATGGTGATACTATTCCAATCTTTCGACATCAGTTCTTTAAAATGATTCTCGCATGGACATAAATTGCCTTTCCTCTTTAATTTGCTTGTGATAACCTTTTGGGAATGGCAATGACCTTTCGGTTGTACAACCATGCTTTGGTTGTTGCTATATGCCCTAGCTTGCTTGAACTCTTTAGTTGGATTGTGACAACTCTTAGAGTAAGAAGCTTTCTTCTAAATACTTGCGTGTTCATGAGTAAAGTTAGAATGTAATCATTGAACCTGTTGAATGTTGAGATTTTCATCATATCATTTTGAGTAGTGTTGATGTGTTCGTGACTTGCATAGATTATCTCATTTCAGGCTATGGATTTGTTCTTTGTCTTGTTTAGACTATCAGCTAGATCCATTTCCTTGTTTATTTCAATGATTGACTAGAGTTATTTTTAGCCGTGCCGAGTTGTTGAGATAAGCTAAAGGGTTGAAGCAAGTGGTGTAGGGTTTATCATTCAAATTTAGCTAGGGTGGAATGTTTCTAGAGCCCACCATTTTAAGAGTCAGGCTATGCCTCATGTAGAAAGAGTTATACCTTTTTGAGATATGCTTTGTCTCATTCGTGAGTCACTCATAGAAGATTACTCAAGTTGAAGACTAACTTAGTCTTTTATTTGCTTAACACCTATTCTATCATCGCAAGGGCAATGAAAGAGTCATCTGGAGCCCTCATTTAGGAGACCATTGTGGTCTCATTAAGGAGTTATATTAGGAGACATGCTTTGCCTCATTAAGGCGATCCTCCCTTGGAGATAAGCCTTGTTCATTTAGAGAGTTTCCCCGTTAGGAGGTATACCTTGCCTCATTTATAGAGCCCTTATTTGGAGATAAACCTTGTCTCATTTAGAGAGTTTCCCCGTTAGGAGGCTTACCTAGCCCCATGTTAGAGCCCTTTCTTCTAGCGAGTCTTTGACTCATTTTTCGCTCATTCTTGGTAGCATTATTAGAGAGTCATTGACTCATTTGTACCCCTCTTTAGTATTGAGTTGTTACTTCATCTTGGTTAGAGACTAACTCAGTCTTATTAGAGCTTTGCTTACTTAGGATTTTAGATCGTTTTCTCTGTTCTTGGGACATTTGTTTACTTGTTGTAGATTGTCTCTTTGAGACGCTAATTGCTTGTTCAAGGTTTCCCATTTAGATTTAGGGCTTTGTCCTAGTTTGTGGTTGTGCCTGCATGTTCCCTTTAATAGTGAAAACTTTTTAAGATCCAAAAATATTGTAATCGTTTTAAAATCCAAAAAAAACTAGAAAACTTAAAAAAAAACATAAAAAACATTGAAATATCTTAAAATTCAAAAAACATTTGGAAACCAGAAAAATTCAAAATCATCTAAAATGTTAAAGTTTTAGGAGCGTACTAGGAAAGTTCGTTTTTCGAACTATGTTGGCTTGGTCCTCTTCCACGAGGTACGTAGTGCAGCTTGGGATCTTTATCCCAAGTCCAGCCAAACTTTTGTAAATAGCATTTTAAACCTTTTTGAATAAACAACTTTACAGCCTTGATTTCAAAAAGATCTTCCTCTAGAGTTAGGACTTTTATCCGAGATAGAGAGTTTTTTTTAGAGTTAGGGTTTAGCCTTTGATTTGCTGTGTGCTTGTTTGTGATTGTTTTAGAGTTAGGGGTTTGTCCTAGAGTTATAGGAGCACATCCGTCCGGTCAGTTGGCGATTCACATCGCTGACTGATGACTAGAATAGGATGCGTTAGTCCACCCTTTGTTTTCCTCAGGGCATACAACCTAGTTACACGTAGGATGTAGGAATCACCTGCATTAGCTTAAGGCTAACTTGCATTTAGTTAGGGCATATAGGGTGTCCTAAAATCCACAATTCACAGAAATCTAAATGATCGTTCAAGAAGCTTTAAGAACTAGTCCGGTTTTTTAGGTCGAGTATAGGATAGAGGTCTAGGTGTCTTAGGCATCCTAGCTTAGAATAGGCGCGAAGAACTATGTTGCCTTGATTCTCGTGGAGGCGGGGATACGTAGGCTTCTTTGGATGAACATCAGACCATCCAAGGACTCGGGCTAAATCGTTTAGAGTCTTAGGATTTGTTGTGTTGTTATATTATATATTTTGTTGTGTTTTTTTACTTTCTTGTGCAGACCTATTACCTTTAGCTGTAGTATGTATGTGTTTGTTCACCAGAACTTAGACACCAGTTAGGCATGTCACTCATAACCTAGTTGTCATTAGGTGACACATCTTTTATTTTATTTTGTGTGTGCTTATTATTTTATCCCCTGGTCATGCATGATTAGGTAGACGTCTTCCCAGAGATATTTTGTTCCCATTTCACATGATTTTGCCCAAAATTCTTTGGAGTTAATGAAAATGGCATAAGAGACCAAGTGCTTGCACTCGGACGAATTATGGGTGCTCTTCGGACCTTCTCCATTCGTAATCAGGCACGAGCCCATATATATTTCTAGTTATCCATTGCACAGAAGATTTGATTTTGGGGTTCCATGGCCTATCCGTGGATGGCGACTCTGAGTTATTTTAGGTGCGTCTTGGTTTCGAGCCTTGGCTCCGGATCAAGAGGTATCTCTTTTTTTTTATATCGCCACTCGTGCTATGCTATGAGGGTGGCACCGTTTCGAGAGTTCCTTGGCAGAGCTCTCTTTCATGTGGAGATCTAGAGGATGTAGGGACTCGATTCCTCATCATCCTCAGATCGGGGTCCACAGCTCTCTACGATCTTCTAATTTCTTTTTCACATCTATCTACATTGTGTACTAGACATTCCTCTTAATTTTCAATTATTCTCGCAACCATCTTCTTGGCTACTCAATG
This sequence comes from Tasmannia lanceolata, assembly GCF_043159265.1. NCBI lineage: Eukaryota > Viridiplantae > Streptophyta > Magnoliopsida > Canellales > Winteraceae > Tasmannia > Tasmannia lanceolata. The sequence continues at coordinate 5,048,962 of NW_027518701.1, read as the reverse complement.
TTTTCACATGAGGCATCCAAGAGGGGCATCCTATGGGCGTCGCTTTCCTTTAACCTCACTCTATTCAAAACCAAGGTTTTAAATTTCGACCGAAATCCGAAATTTCGGGTTTCGGTCGAGACCAAAACCGAAATTGGGTTAAGTCGAAACGTTACAAAATTTCAACCGAAATTTCGATCTCGGCCCGAAATTTAATGAATATCCCTAAAAATCTGATTTTTATTCGTTATTTAATATTATACCGAAATTACCGAAACTTCGATAATTTCGCTGAAATTTCCTATGGGATACAATATTACGTTTTCCTATTTCGACAGATTTCGATTGAAATTTCAAAATTTTGCCTGAAATTTCGGTTTCGGTGAGGATCGAAACGCATTTCGAAACCAAAATTTAAAACCTTGTTCAAAACTAATATGTCATTTACTCATGTGTTTACTTCTTTGCCACTTGTTGCTTATTAGTGACAAAGAGGGGCGAATGTAAACACCTAAAATTTAAAAAATGATTCCTTAAATAATTTAGAAAATCTTGCAAATATTTGAAATTATTGTAATAATACTAAAACAATCTATTTAATTCCATTTAACAAATTACATACTTAAATCAAATTAAAAAATTTTCCTTATTTCTTTAGTATCCAACCGTGTCTTTTCCATTTTTATTCAAAATAACTCCATTTTTAGCAAGTCTTCTGAAATACAAGGTGACAACCCAAGAGGGGGGGGGGTGAATTTGCTACTTAGAAATTTGGGGCTTAATTAATTGAGTTACTAAAATCAATTTACAAACTAAGCCTTAACAAGTTCAACCCTTAATCAATCAATAAGGATATTAAGAGTTAGGGTTTGGATGTTACTTTAAATATGCATTCACTAACCCTTGTTCAATTAAAACATAGACATAAGTTGGGTTAGAGATTACCAATCACCACAATGTGTAAATGAGAAGGAGAAGAAGAAAGCATCCACAAGGCACAAGATTTATAGTGGTTCGGTCACAACTTGACCTACTCCACTCTTCCAAGTTTTTCTCCTTGGGATTCTTCACTAACCAATAAGATTCTTCAAAGGGCGAATTTCAAAGCCATACACCAACTCCTTCCTCAAAGAGATAAAATTTCTCTGCCAACAATGCTATTCTTGAAATCCAAATGGGGCCTTAAGAAAAAATAGCATGAAGAAATAACATGATTCTACATCAGATGTTGATCTTACCGCCATTGACATTGAGGAAATCATCATCACAATCAGAGTCCAAGCAGGCTTAGTTATCAAAGAATGACTCTTCTTTACTACCTGTGAAGGCATAGACACATATAAATAAAAAAGCAACACAACACGAATTTAGGGAACCGGCCAAAAGTGAAAATGACAGGCATAAGACAGAGAATATTTGTGCTAGGACATAGACACAATTAAGATGAAAATGGCCAGAAACCAAATAAATGGTCAAACCAAGACTATTGCATAACTGGCAAAAGATTGACCATTTTCAGACTTGTATTTTGATTAGCATAGGAATAGTGAGAGTCTCAAACCAAGTGTATACAATTCATGGAAAAAGGGATTATGAATCACACATTACATATGGCCCTGTTGATTTTAGATTGTGACCGCCGATTGAAAGAATCATTAGTGCAGTACCTTGGTTCAAAGGAAGATTTAAGATATATTACAGCTGATGATGCAAAATAATTTTTTTTTTTGAAAAGATCCATTCTCGATATATGGTACAAGGAGTGTGTTGATGCATAGTTATTGGAAACCATTACATGGACGAAATTCCTATATGACCCACAACATTTCCCTCCCTCCCCAAACCCCTGTTTTGCCACTGTATTAGACTCCCTATGAACATGATAAAATGAGACCTCAATATTAGAGCAATGATCTAAATCTCCTGAACTGATTAGCAGCGGTTATAACCGCAGCTATTAAAACCGTTCGAAGACCAGGACTGATTAGCAGGCCCATTTAATAAACACGGCTCAAAGGCCTTTCCTGGGCCAGACAAGGACTGATTAGCAGGCCCATTTAATAAATGGGTTGGTCTTTGATAGAACCCAAACAGACTTGAATCTGGCACATTTTGCAGCCTTTGCAGTTCCCTTTTGGCCACAACATACATTGGAAAAAACCTTGACTAATTCAGGAGAGATTAGGCTCTTAAGAGAGAGCTTTTATACCTCACCGTTTATTTTCCTTTTTCATTGGAAAAAATTGGAAGGATAGCTATATAACCAAATATTTTGGGTCTTCATGTTTAGGCCCAACATGGTAACAAGGCCTTCTTCTTTCTTTTGTAACCAGGTCGAATTCGAGTCCAACGCACTAACACTAAATCCGGCACACAACACTTACAAAGTACGAGATTTTTAGGGATTGAGCCTCTAGGTCAATGGTTAAGGCTTTCTACTTCAACCTAGAGGCCAGAGGTTCAATTCCAGCTTACCTATGCAAACAAAGTATGAGAATTTTCAGTCTATAGCCAAACCAGCTACTATGTACCATAGCAAAGAGTCTTTGCCCTCTCCGAAACATGGTTAATTCCATGCTTTTACATAAGAAATTTCATCCCTTAGGTAATGAACTTTTCAAAATTGTATGATTTGTTATTCTGGAGCATCCCCTGGTGCGATCCCTAGGGGTGCAACTCGGGTCGGGTTGGGTCGGGTTGAGGCCAACCCGACCCAACCCGAGGAACCCATTTTTCCAACCCGACCCGACCCAACCCGACCCGACCCGATTTGTAATTTTCTCAACCCGACCCAACCCGATTTCACCATTTGTTTGATTTCTCCATTTTATTTTTGTATTTCCATCTCATCCTAGTCATTAGATGTTCCCCAACAAGAGGGTTAATTAGGACAACTTTCACCAAATTTTTTATTTCTTTCTAAATTTGAGTTATATAATGACAAAACAAATATAGAAGTAAAATTTTTATACATATTGGAATTGGAAATCGGGTTTCGGGTCGGGTCGGGTTGCCCGACACCCAACCCGACCCAACCCGGTTTCCAATTCGGGTTGATTTTTCCCAACCCAACCCAACCTGATTTAAAAAAAAAACCCAACCCAACCCAACCCAAATTCGGGTTCAACCCATCGGATTCGGGTTCAACCCGACCAAAGTTGCACCCCTAGCCATCCCCACAGTCAATTTAATAATAACAACTTGTTAAGATGGTGCATGTATAACACTTGACATAAAATCAACTCCCATGCTTATAAAATATTGTGCCTGACCACTAAATTTGTGTGAAAAATCCCGGACATGAAATCTGATCCATTAACACAATAGAGACAAACTAAAACTACCATAATAATTGCAAGAAATGCATTGACCCTAACACCATTGGCTGCAGGACGTGGTAATAGGTGGGACAGACACGACATCAACGACAATAGAGTGGGCGATGGCCGAGATGTTGCACAAGCCAGATATGATGAGAAAAGCTCATGAAGAATTAGACAAAATTGTGGGGAAAGATAACATTGTAGAAGAGTCCCATATCCACAAATTGCATTACATTGATGCAGTGATAAAAGAGGTTCTCCGTTTGCACGCGGTTCTCCCACTGTTGGTGCCTCACTGCCCGAGCCAATCTTGTACTGTGGGCGGGTATTCCATCCCCAAAGGGACTAAAATCTTTCTAAATGTGTGGGGAATACATAGGGACCCCAAAGCGTGGGACAATCCCTTAGAGTTCAAACCAGAGAGGTTCATGGAGAATACAAGGCGTGGGACCCACAACATGTCCCTCCCTCCCCAAACCCCTGTTTTGCCACTGTATAAGACTCCCTATGAACATGATAAAATGAGACCTCAATATTAGAGCAATGATCTAAATCTCCTGAATCAAGACATCAACCCTTCAAGGTGACATGTCACCTCTACTACTCCTTTGCTCGAATCCTAGCTCCCCAAGGAAACAGGAAATACCTTGCGAATGGTGTCATTTGCATATGCATTAAAATTTTGCCAATATATCCCAAAAAAACTTGTAAAATATTTCCCAAATACATTCCTCATTTGCCACAATCTGCCTTTTCCAATGTAGGTGTCCCCTTTTTTGCTCAACACGATGTCTTCAGCCTTCTCCCAAACAAGCTACAATGGTAGTGCAGACCAGTACATGTACTGGATGGTGTCATTTGGTTAGTAAAATCAGAATTTTGGACATCTGAAATTGTCCTGGGAATTGAAGAATGGACGTGTAAAAACCCTACGATTTGTGGAGGTAAAAATGGACGTGTAAAAACCTTCACAAATCTTTCCATTTTTTCCTCCACAGTTTGAAGGGTTGGGATCATCCAATGGAGCTGATTTTTTGGGCACACCCTATCAATGTGAGGGCCTATCAAATGAATGGTGTACATATATATATATATATATATATATATATATATATATATATATATATATATATATATATATATATATATATATATATATATATATATATATATATAATCATGTTTCCTCAATCACAGAAGGGTTACAATCTTCAAGAGCGCCCTTCATACAAACTCTAGCACAATATTCCAGGTAGCATGTATTGGGCCAAATATCCACGACAAGTCTCATGGTCTTATAAACATTGTAGATGTTTTATTGTAGAGTAATCTTCATCTAATTAGGTTAATATGTACCAACAACCTGAGAGGATTTTAAATAATTCCACCATTCACATGATGCATATATTATTATTGTAGTTACATGTATAATTTTTAGAGAGTATCTAAAGAGGCTTTAAATCTCCTTCGGATATTTACATATATCACTGCAGTGGCATATATTACTTATTTGCTCTGAGTGCATATCATAATTCTTTTTTCTTCCTTTCTTAGCTTCCAATCCAATCGATAGCAAGAAGGTACACATGAGCAGTGAGATGGGTAAGTGGTCCAAAGTTCCGAATGAGCTCTTAGCGATGGTCTTGAATCGTCTACCTCTCTTCATTGATTGTATCCGGTTTGGTGCTGTGTGCTCATCCTAGTATGAGGTCACCAAGGAAAATTGCCACTGGTTGGACTTTCAGGGTCAACTTCCACTTATGATGGTCCCTGATAATGAGCGTACTGAAACTCGTAGCTGCTATAGTATCACTAAAAATAAGCTTTACGATATTCAATTACCAGAATTCCATGGAAAATGGTGTTGTGGGTCTTCCAAGGGATGGGTGGTCACAGTAGATGAGAGCGCTAATGTTCATCTATTAAATCCCTTCACAAGTACCCAAATTCAGCTTCCCTCACTTGATAAATTTCCTAACAACCAAAATAGTACTGCACCTAATCAACCAAGGAACTACAGGTAGTCATTAAGACTCTTTTATCTGCAAATTCTATTTCAACACTAGACTATGTTGTTGTTACCATTGTCACTAATTAGCTGAAATTGTCGCCACAGGTATATTGTCAAGACTGCTTTATCGGTAAATCCTATTTCAACACAAGACTACATTGTTGTTGCCATTGTCACTAATATGTGGAAGTTGTCCTTCTATAAACCAGGGGATGAAAAATGGACTACTACAAACCACGAATGGGTTCATTATTATGATGTCGCATTTTTCAAGGACAAATTGTATGGAATCACCAATAGCAATGCTGTTGTAACTTGTCACTTTGCTTCCAATGATTTTCCCAAGTTTTCAGTAATTACACACACAAGAAAATGACGGAGCTTATCTGAGGTATCTAGTGGAATCTTCCGGGAGGTTCTTGAAGGTTTTAAGATTTATGGATTGGGATCCTATTGATAACGAAAATTTAGGATGGCCTAATAGGACGGAGGGGTTTGAGGTTTTTGAATTGGATGAAGAGAGAGGAAAGTGGATCGAGATTAATAGCTTAGGCGATCAGATATTGTTCTTGGGATTTAGTAGCTCTTTTTCTCTTTCAGCTTGTGACTTTCCCCAGTGCAAGGGAAACTGCATCTTACTTCACAGACGGCTTTGGAGAAGCACCAAAGCATGGTATTGATAATGGTGTCTTCAAGTTGGAGGATAAGAGTTTAAAACCATTTTTTCCTAGCTCTTTGACTTGGATTACGAAGCCCATTTAATTATTATTAGTTTCCTCTTTATCCTTAGTTTGGTAGGTAGTGTTTGATCATAATATAACCAAAGGCACTAGGTTTGGATTATTGAATACTTGTAAGCCTTGAGGGGCTAACAAGAAAATGGGACCGAACAGGAAGATTTACAAAGCAAGGGTATGTAATTTCAAAAAAAGGAAAGGTCAAGATTACATGTGATGTGTTATCCGCAAGTATATGTTATACAACAAGACCAACAAAAGGATGCTTTCTTTGTATGCTTTTATGCCAATGGAGTCCACTGAAGTTTATCCAAGAAACATAATACTTTAAGGAACCCGTTATATCAAATGTAATTAGAATATTTATGAACCATGAGGACATCAGAGTCTTAGCTATGCTAGAATGGTGAAGAGAACCGTATCAATGTTTCAAAAGAATGAATATATATAATTACTAGTATTCCGGGCCCATGCTATGCATGGGGTGTAAAATATTTGGCATCTTCCATTCAGAACATGAGGTCAAAATAGCGGGACCCCCCCCCTATGCAAGACCTCCTCTTACCCATTGATCTAAATTCTTAACCATTTCCAAATCCCCCGTCAACAGCTTGCATACCCACTGTCACTGGAAGATGGGTTTTGACCCAAAAACCCTTTCGATGGGGTTTCAATGAAGAAGACACTGCTCGTATTAGCATGAAACTCAAACCTTTCCTTGATATTTTCAATGCAAGCGAATAGCAAAAAGTACTCATAAACAACCGCCATAAGCAAGTGTATAATGACTGATCAGTCAACAAAAACTCAACTAAAATATGCATAAGCTAGTATTAAATAAAGGGTACCTTTTCATCCAATCTGTGAATAAAGCCTTCTGTAGCACTCTAGACCCTACCGAAAGGCAGTAGAAAATCTACATTTCCCCACCCTACCTGCACAGTGTAAGTATGTTAAGAAGCAAGAGAAATCTAAGAACACTCAACATAAACACAATAAACACATGAAGGCATACTAAAATATATGCCAAATTCCCAAATTTACACATGCTAGATACATGAATTTCAGGGAAAGTGAGCAAATGCTAATATTACTAAAAACTATCTATCTCAACATTTCTATATCAAATGCTAATGTTAATAGATGGGAACTACTTTTCTCATCGTAGATCTCGTGTCTGTAGGGAAAGTGAGCAACAACTTCTCAACTCTCGACTCATGACCCATCCACAACTTGATAACTTCTTATTTACACTGAATTCCTAAAGAAAACTAAAGGTAAAAGTTACATCATCAAGGAAACTAAAGAAAAATTACATCAGCAAGGAAACTAAAGAATAAACAATGCTGAATGCAATTCCTATCCCTTTGCTACCTGATCAGTTGTTCATATCAACCTCCTTATTTATGCACACTTAAGATATAAAAATCATTAAGCAAAAATAATATGACCACCAGCAAAATCATCCCTTTACTACCTCGTCCACACAAAAAATTTGGAATCGGATACAAGAGTTTAGCATATCCCCAACCACTGTTCACATGAAGATTATCTATAGTTTAGCATGTCCCCAATAATGATGTCACTCATCATCCATAACTACAAAAAACAGATAACATCCAAGTCCATAACTACAAAAAGGTACTAAAAACATAAAAGTAACTTAATTGTTCGGTGCTTCTTTAACCTGCAAAGAAAGTAAAAAAATAAAATAAAGAAAAGGATTAGTAAATGTATGATAAAAATATAAGGAATTGATATTTCCGCTCCCCTTTTAGACCAATCCACTCCAAGTTAGTGGATTGGTCTAAAAGGGGAGCGGAAATATCCAAAGCATAGGGAAATTGATATTTCTGCTCCACTTTTAGACCAATCCACTCCAACTTGGAGTGGATTGGTCTAAAAGTGGAGCGAAAATATCAGCTCCCCAAAATATATATTAAAAACCAAAATTATATCATAAACTTACACAAAAAGATGGCCAAACGACATGTCCTCCAGCCACGTCTCTAATAGTTTTTCATCGTCTTGATGGTCTTATCAGAAGTTCATCGCCCACTATTATAACCCTGACACTAACAAGAGAGAATCCTGGCCCAATCGGTGTGCCATCAACTATCGTCGTCGGATCTTCTCTCACAAGAAGTCCTTTGGCCAATTCAATCCCCTGTCGTGCCAAGCTCATCAAAATAACCTAGGCAACATTAAGGAAATGAAAACTTGCAAATTACACAGTCAATGATAGCAATCAAGTATTGGAATTAGCTGCATGAAAACTTAAAATCAATTATACCTCTGTGGAGGAGCAAGGTGGGTGACTTGCAGGGGGGAAGTCACATCTCGTGATGGAGTTGCATCGGCGGTATTCGAAAATTATTATAAAATAGAAACGTTATGTAAAAAAACTCATTTTACAAATTTGTATCTTACTGGCTACCACTGAAATTTGACATGAAATTCTGAATCTGCTGGGTCACCTCCTCCTTAAACTGGCAAAAATCCTCCCTAATTTGTTCTTTGTCATTTCGCTCTTCTTCAATCATTCTCCGATAATCCATGCGATTCGGTGATGGCCCAAAAGAATCAGTTGGGGTCGTACCAAACCCCATCATCCGTACCCTGCCATGTCTCTCTGATCCCATGAAATGGGCAAACGCGTCGTCTCTGGAAACTGCAACGTTGCTAGTGGAAGACTCAGGATTCTCCATCTCGTACTGTGTAAACTTTTTCTAAAAATAAGAAAAAAAAATAATAGAAATAAAGCTTAACATAAAACCGGCCAAATAAATAAAAAAATAGCATATAGTATTGGCACATTATATTTAATAACATACTATCAGATCCTCTGATGTTTTATCAACAATCTTCCCATTTTTCTTCGTATGAGTAAGCTTGAATAGTTCAGGGCGGCTAAGAACCTTGCCACTTCCTTTCCCCTGTCAACAGGGAAAAAAATTTATCATGTCAAAACCAATTTATAAATGAGGAATTAAATTAGAAGTTCATGAAATTACCAGATCATAGCGTTTACATGCGAAGCTCTGACTCCCATTTGTGTGCATCATCACTTGTTTGGATCGGTTAGCCTTGTTCGTTATACTGCGCTTCTGAAATTAGCAACCAATGTTAATTTTTTATATATTATTGTTAAAACCAAAATAAGATTGCATTTTACCTGACCAAGCGATGACTGCCAATGGGCGCAGACACCTGTCCACTGGTCACCAATTACTCTATCATCCGTGCATGGGAAACCAGGAACAAAGTAATTTTTCTCAAATAACACTTCCAATCTTTCCATTTTGTACCGATATTACTCAATGTCCAACTCTTATGCCTCTCATCAACATCATAATAATCCTAAATTGACATGTAAGAAGTCTTTCATACCATGGAATTATAACAAAATTTAAAATCAAAATAATACTAGCTTCCTAAAATAACTTGTAGGAAGTTAATAATACAATTTATTTTCATCGTACCTGAACAACTTCCCACGCATCTTCTTTCTTTTCGTTAGGCACTTGCCTCCAGTCGAATTGGTCAATTGGTAACTTAGCACCAAGTCTTGCTACAGTGCCCAAGAAATTTGTGAATGTTTTCCCTATTTTTCCTACGGGCTGGCCAAATTTATTAAACACTAGTCTCTTCCTTTGGCTCCTAGGGCATCCCCATGTATCTTTACAGTAAGTGGGACCACGTCTCTTCCTCGACCTCCTCGACGAGGAGGCAACATCCTGTGTCTCAGGAACAGAGGACGGCTGTGTATGCAAGTGCCCGACCTGGTCATCCAGATCCTCAGTCTGCTCATCCCCCTATCCTACCTGGGAATCATCATGTGTATCTTGGGCCTAAGAATGTGAGGGTGGCATAGTGAGATTACGTTTTCTCATGTCTGATCACCTGTACATGATTAACAATTGTGATTGATATCTTAAATAATAAGCATACAACTATTGTAAATTGATAACAATTTAACGATTTGACATTTAAGTGGAGATGATAATGTATCCATCAAATTTCAGAAGATAGCAGGTGTAAGTATTTTAGTAAACAAAGCCTATAAATTTAAGAACATTAAGAATAGAGCAACATTTAGTGATTCAAAACTCCCAAATATGATACCCCCTCAACCATTTCTTAGAATAAGAACATGTACAAGTGTTCCACTACACAAAGTCTACAAATGTAAGAACATTAAGAAAAGAGCGACATTTTGTCAAAATTCAAACAAATCAACCATCAAAGCAGTACACCAAATAGAGAAAGAGATATGATCCCGTCTATTTATCGTTGGCAAAGGGACTCTCATCGCCGTCACTAACATCTGAATCTGTATCACATTCTTCATCATCTGGTATTGCCTGGGTCAACCGTTCCAATGGTTCATCAATTTCTGTCCCTACTATATCTGTTCGTTCCCAGCTATTTACGTCTTCCAAATTTTGTTCCCATCTACCTCATACAAGGCCCTAGGTTTTGTCTTCACAACCACATGCCAGTCTTTGTTACCGGGGTGATCTTGCACGTAGAATACTTGCTCAGCTTGAGATGCAAAGACAAAAGGCTCATTTTTATAAATATGACGTGTCATATTTTTTATAAATATGATGTGTCATATCTACAATTGTATAACCGAACGCATCTATTTTTATCCCCCTGTTCGGTGATAGAACATCAAACTAATCACATCTGAAAAGCAATGCCTTCAGGCGTCCAAAGTAGTTAAGTTCAATGATATCTGTTAAAACACTGTAATAACTAACATCTCTTGCTATTGGAGTCTGATCCCTGGCACTTGAAAAACTTCTTGTATTTGCAGTGACAATAACTCCACAATTCTGTGTTTTCCTTTTCTGTTCGCGAGCCTTCGTGTGAAAGCGGAAACCTTTACTAATAAACCCTTTGTATTTTCTAGCGACGGGCGCTGGCCCCCCAGCTAACCATCTAAACTTTTCTGATATATGCTCACTCCTTGTCCGCTGCAAATTTTGAACCTATTCAAAATTTGATAATGATTAACAAAGACCAACGTGTATGCTAAACAAAGTTGAAGACTAGTTTAATGTGGGAGTGAGCTCACATGTGTGCCAAACCAAGTTGGAAAATTTTTATTGTGAATTTGCTCTATATCCCTTGCTCTAGCACGAGGATGCAACCTTTGAATATGGTTTACATGTTCTCTGCATAAGCATTAAAGTACGTAAGAGAAAAGAGTTTCCAAGTATTTACCGAATAGATTAAAGACAATTTAATTAGCTTACGCAATAAATGGAAAAACTGCAGGGCAGTTGAAGAGAACATAATGATGTGCCTGTTCAATTATGGTTTGATCTAAAGGGCGACTCTTAACTTCGCCTAGAGGGTGTTCTGCTAGTGAGAATATAGAAAATCCTTCTACCATTTCAACATGTGAATCTTCATCATTCCTTAACGGCCGATTCAACTTTGATTCAACACCTTCCAAATATCTTGAACAAAACGTCAAACATTCTTCTGCTAGGTACCCCTCTGCAATAGATCCCTTGGGACGACTTCTATTGCGAACATATGACTTTAATGTGAGAAGGTACCAACACAATCACAGCGTGCATTACTTTTACTAATATGAATTTATAGAAACCTTCAAGATCGAATCAAATTTTTTGATGAACTGTGCATACCTCTCTATGGGGTACATCCATCGGTATTGTACTGGTTCAGCCAACATTGCCTCATCCGCTAAATGAATAGGTAAATGCACCATAATATCAAAAAAGGCAGGAGGGAATATCTTCTCCATATGGCAAAGTGTTAGTGCAATCCTATCTTGTAGTTTGAGGAGGTCGCCTACATTGAGGACTTTTGAACATAATTCTTTGAAGAAGTTACATAGTTCAATCAATACCGAGCTGACGTTCTTAGGCAATGATGCGCGTATAGCTAATGGAAGTAGCTGCTGCATCAAAACATGACAATCATGACTCTTCAATCCCGAAATCTTGTGCTCTCGAACATTCACACGTCGTGAGATATTTGAGGAATAGCCATCTGGAAGCTTGACATCCTTCAGAATGTTGCAAAGAACCTCTTTCTCCTTTGGAGACATTGTGAAGCATGCTGGGGGCAAGTATGTTTTGTTCCTTATAGTAGTCACTAGGTGAAGTGTCCTTCTCAATCCCATTTCTTGTAAATCTAACCGTGCTTTTACACTATCCTTTGTTTTTCCTTCAATATTCAATAATGTACCAATTACGCTGTCGCAAACTTTCTGCTCAATGTGCATCACATCTAGGTTGTGGAGTAATAAGAGTGATTCCCAGTAAGGTAGACTGAAAAATATACTTTTTTTCTTCCAATTATGCTCCTTAGGAGGCTTCTTTTTTTTTCTTAGCAGCGGAGGTAGAACTGTTTTCCTCCAAGGGACTCTCCTCCTAGACCCTCTTCTTCCCACATTTACCTTGCTTCTTTGCACCGGTATCTTGCTTCTTGCCAAATGTGATGTTAATGCTTTGTATTTGATCCAGTACCTGTGTCCCTGTTAGGGGAATCGGAGCTAACCTCTTCTCCTTAGTGCCATTAAAAGAAGACTTATCAGACCGAAATCTGTGGTTGGCCTCTAAGAATCGTCGGTGTCCCATGTAACAAAACTTCCTTCCATGCTTCAAACGCAGAGAACATGTGTCCTTGTTACAAAAAGGACAGGCTAGTTTTCCTTTGGTGGTCCATCCCGACAAGTTAGCATATGCAGGGAAGTCGCTAATCGTCCACAAAAGTGATGCATGCATCTGAAATGTCTCCTGCCTCTATGCGTCATAAGTCTGCAAACCTGACACCCATAATTCCTTCAACTCTTTGATTAGAGGTTGTAAGTAGACATCAATGTCATTCCCGGGACTAGATGGGCCAGGAATTAACAATGACAACATTATATATGGTTGCTTCATGCACATCCATGGTAGAAGATTATATGGAATGAGCACAACGAGCCATGTGCTGTGAGTAATACTCATCGTCCTAAATGGATTGAAGCCGTCGCTTGCTAATCCAAGTCTAAAATTGCGAGGTTCAGAAGAAAACCACTGGTATATGTAGTCAAAAGTTTGCCAAGCCGTAGAGTCTGCAGGATGCCTTAATATATCGTCTTTGGTACGGTTCTCATAATGCCATGTCATGAAAGAAGCCGTTTTAGTTGACATATATAACATTTGCAGCCTTTGTTTCAAAGGAAAATGACGCAAAATCTTTGCAGGAACTTTTTACTCTCTTGTGGATAAATGGGTTCTCTGCTCATCTGAATTTCCTTTAATTGTTTTCCACCTTGAAGCCTCACAAATACGACATTGAGAATCATTGGAGGCTTCCTTCCAGTATAGCAATCATTGGGGCATGCATCTATTTTGTTGTAATGGAGGCCCAAATCCCTAATAATCTTCTTCGTTTCATAAAAGGACTTCGGCAATGCTTCACCCTCAGGAAGTACCTCTTTCAACAACTCAAGCAACATGGTGAATGATTTGTTGCTCAAGCAACATCATGAATGATTTGTTGCTCCACCCATTAAGACACTTTATGTGAAACAATCAAACCACGAAGGAAAATTTAGTGAACTAGCTTCCTGGGTATAATTCTTGCTCCGCATCTTGTAATAGTTTAAAAAACTTATCCGCATCTCCATTAAGCTCGTCCATACGTGCATCTGCTCAATGACCCTCCTCATCTAGTGGTCTATTATCATGATCATGGCTTGATCTTGGGTGTATATCATTCAATAGTTCGTGCATTTCATCTTGTATAATTGGTTCATGAGGTGCTTGGTATTCATTATTACTCATAGCACGAGATGACCCTTCCCCATGATTAACCCATCTACTGTAGCCCAAGAGCATCCCATTCCACAACAAATGTCCCTCGGCCTCTTCTCGATCAACCAATCTAACGTTGTTGCATTTGTTACATAGGCAGAATATCTTTCCTCCATGAGCTCCATGAGTAAATGTGAAGTTAAGAAATTGAGAAACTCCTTCCTCGTACGCCGGGTCATTCCTACTGTATCCAAAAGCGAACACAAATTAAACATATTAAAATTATAAATAATCAATCCAATTTCTTCCACATTTGAAAAACCTAAACGATATCATAGTCCTACCTTGGAAGTTGGATCCAACTTCGATCCATGACTTTTTGAGATTTTTCCGTAGATGTAGACCCAAAGCAGGGGAATCTCTATTCTATGGCCTATCCTATTATCTTTTGCTAGCCATACGCAGATGTAGACCCAAAGCAGGGGAAATCAACTCTCTTTAAGTTCTTTAGAGGCTCCTCTAGAGCCAAAGCTGCAGCTGAAAGACGATGAGTGCATATCCCTTTGAACTTTAACATCTTTTGATAAAGAAGATAAGTGATTTAAAGAAACCACACTGGGCCGGTGATGACAGATAAACACGTGGAAGCGATGTTTTCAGGTGAGTGATTTAAAACCACACTAGTAATTAAGCTCCTAGATTTTGTGCAGTTGAATTATAAGTTGTGCCTCATCTCAACAAAGTAAAGCTAGTAGAATTGAGTTGTTTGTAGCTTCTTAGTGATGTTCAATGTCAGAAATTAAATCCAATGGCTAGAATGCTAGTATGAATTAACGAGGCATCAGACCAAACATATGGTAGATGAATCTCACAGGTTCTTTTGACAAAGACTTCATCGTATAGCTTGCTAGTGGTTGAAACATTTTGTGTGGCATTGGTTCTTGCATTCATTTCCAGCTTGGGTAAAAAATGATGTGTTCTCTGCTGCCCTGGGTTTATTAGTACATCTTCAGTCTTATTCGTCTACTGATAGCACTTCTCTACATATCTGTGGATGCTAGTATACAGTGACAATGATTATGGACAGCTAGCCAGATTGCTTGTTGGTGCTTTTATATTGTGGTTGATTGTTTTGGGCAGAATTTCAAAATTTTGGTGCTAGTTGCTTATTTGCCATTGTTACTTGCTATCTTTGGGTAATTGTTCTTGCTACCGGCATCTCTTGTGATTGAATCATTCTATGGCGCCAAGAAGAGCAGCGGAATCAGATCTTAATGCATCTGGTTCCGAATCCAACCCGGAAAATACGGAAAGGCCTTCATCTATGGAACATATGATGCAGAAATTGCTTTTGGAGATGCAAAGCATGAATAAAAATATTGATAGGATGTCCAGAACAGCGTCTAGATCTCATTCTAGAGATAGGAATGATTCTCAAGAAGGGGAGTCAGATGAATATGAGGAAAGGAGGCAAAGGAGACCCGCTCCAAGGTCACATGCACCGCCACGAGATGACCGGCGATGGGAAGCCGGCATAAAAGTGGAAATTCCTGAATTTTATGGTAGCCTTGAAGCCGAAGAATTGTTAGATTAGATAAGCGCTGTAGAGGAAATTTTCAAGCTTAAGGGAGTACCTAGAGATAAACAAGTACCACTTGTGACTTTCCGATTCCGAGGTAGAGCCGTTGGATGGTGGTCGGCATTGAAGTATCGACGAATGGAACTTGAGGATCCACCTATTGACACATGGCTTGAATTGAAGAAGGAACTACGCAGTGAGTTCTTGCCCTTCAACTATCATCAATTTTTTTATAAAAAGCTCCAAAAGTTGGTTCAAGGAAACAAGACCGTAGCTGAATACACGGATGAGTTTTACAAACTAGTGGCAAGAAACAGATTGAAAGAGACACAAGACCAATTGGTAGCGAGGTATATGGAGGGATTGAGACCATCTATTCATGAGCAACTTGAAGTGCATGAGTTCCATACCGTCACTTCGGTCTTTGTCAAGGCACAAGTAGTTGAAGAAAGTCAAAAGAAGCAGGCACATAGAGCTGTTTTGCAGCCCGTGGAATATAGGACTGTTTCTCATGTTCCAAAACAAGTTGTATCCACGTCTTCCGCTACTACAAAGCCACAAGCTGCTGTCCCCACTGCTGTTCCAGCTACTTCTACGAGTGGTCATCGCCCTTTTACATGTTCTCAAGCTACCCAAGGCCAAACTTCCACTAGTAGGCCACAAGTGAGATGCCATGGTTGTGGTTCTTTTGGACATTACCTTAGGGACTGCCCTAAGCAACACCAACAAATGCTAGTACATGAAGATGATTTGCTTTTGGTTGGCGAAGATGGACAACTAGACCATGCGATGCAACAAGATGCCGAGGAAACTTATATATTGGGAGCCGATGAGGTCGGGCAAAGCTTGGAGACGAGGAGAGTCTACTTGACTCCTAAGCAAAGGCATGAAGAGCCACTTCCCCATTCTATATTCATGACTCGATGTACTATCCTAGACAAGCTTTGCAAGGTCATTGTAGACTCCGGAACTTGTGAAAATCTCATTGCTAGTGATGCGGTTCATCGGCTTGGTCTTCATGTCATCCCTCATCCACATCCATATCCAATGGTTTGGTTTAGCAATGCCGATGAGGTAATGGTCTCTAATCGATGTTTGGTATCATTTTCAATTGGAAAAGTTTATGAGGATGAGATTTGGTGTGATATACTTGACATGGATGCATGCCATTTGCTTTTGGGGCGTCCATGGCAATATGATCGTAAAGCGGTTTATGATGGCTTTGCGAACACCTATTCCTTTTACATTGGAAACAAGAAATTTTTGTTGGAACCATGTAAAGAGGGTAAAAAGTTCAGCCCAAGTGAAAAGGGCAAAGGCATAGTCACTCTCTCAAGGAAGAAGTTAGAGGAAAATGTGCAAGACACTAGTGGACAAGTGCTAGCACTAAGCACAAATCTTGTTGATAAGATGAAAAATGGCATTGAGCAAGAGTATAGCAATCTGAAAATGGAAGATGTTGACCAAGTTTTGAGCATGAATAAGAAAATGATTGAAGAAGAAAGTGTTGTGAACCTTTGGTTACTTCCCAAAGAAGCTAGAGCACTACTTGACGAATTTTATGAGGTGTACCCGTTGCCGGAAAGGACTTCATTGTTACCTACACACGAACTAAGTCAAGGGACTGATGTGCATATGGATTATATTTGTTATCACTGTTCTCATTGCAAGAAAAGAGCTAAAGCACAACAAGCATGTAAGAGAAGGTTTTCTTTGTTTGAAATGGCGTTTGCCAAGAAGAGAGTAAGGAAGAAGATTGAATGAAAAACACAATGAACTCGAGGGCGAGTTCTTCAAAGAAGGGGAGAGTGATGCAAGGGATCCTAGCATCATTCTTTCTAAGGCGAGATGGTGAACCATAGTATGGCCGATCCAAGGGCTGAGAATGACATGTTCCAAAAGTGGCCTAGTTTGACGCATAAGTATATTTTCACATGCATACCTCATTAGGACACCAATAAGTGCATTTGCATAAGCACAGTTAGGTTAGTATTACATTTCATTGCACTTAGATGAGCCCATTCAGTTTTCATTTGAATTTACATTTCACTTGTAAAGGGAGCTATAAATAACCTTCCCTCCTCATTTTCAATTATGAGACCTGCCATATTTTCATTTTGAAATTGGAGAGGAACTCTGCAGGAGAAGAAACTGATGAGTTTCTTCGGTGGTTGTAATTGAGAGATCAAGGGCAAACGAGCTGGAAATTCGAGGCTCTCTTCTTGATTTCTTCTTTTTCTTCTTCAAGCCTTACACAGCAAGGTTTTCTCACTGTAATCGATCGAGCAAGGATCCTTGTAACCTCATGCTTTGATCAATCCTGGAATTTTACAAGATTTCAAGAATTGAAATCCGTGTGATCTACTTGATTGTTTGAGAATTTCTTTGTTAGTAATTGCTAGCTGGAATTTGTGAATTACATTTCTCCTTGACTAAAACTAACAAAGGATGTATTGCATCTGATGATCTGTTGAGCTCTTTGTAAATCCACGGAGTAGCAAAAATTTAGCTCTGTTGTTGGTGCGTTGAAGCTAATGTGAGCGAAGGTTCTTCTCTGAGCTTCTATATCATAATTCTCTTTTAGATCTCCTCTTTGGTAAGGCCTCTTTTTCCTTGTTGAAAGAAAATTCGTGCTGCATGTTGCATTTTTAAGGAAAATTGGTCATAGTTTCCATCTTTCTACAAGTTTATCTCAGATCTGTATGTCCTTCCCATTTTCCTTCGAGATTAGAGGATTTATGCTAATAATTTGATCATGAACAAGCTTCGTTAGAGCTAGTTCTTTGATTGTTTGTTCCTCTGCTTTTGTCTTGAAATTTCCAAGCGCCAGATGTGTGAGCTGTTGGTTTTGAGAGTTACTTTGTTTGAGATGCTTGTGATGTTGATCGAGTACATGCAAGGTGTTTAAATTAAGTCCTCAAAGAGCAGACTCACAGTTTGTTTGGATTTAGTCTTGTAAACAAGGTTAAACTCCTCTTGCTAGTCATAGTTGTTTAATTATCATTCCACCTTATGGGATTGGCACTTAAACCATAAAATTTAAGTGGAATGACCAACAGTTAATTGCATAAGAACATTGCATTTCGTGTGTTAATTCTTTTGTCTCGCATCTAGCACCCCTCCACTAATTTACCCTGCATCAATATGCTGATGAGATTTGATAAGGATATGCTGTTCCAGTAGCTTTTCGTTGAAATCCTTGCAATCTCAAGCACCGAATCCGAAGAACAAGAAGACGAGCTTGAAAATCAAGCTAAAAACTCCCTGATTTTGAATCGAAACACACCGAAGGGATTTTCTCCAACAGAGAGTTCCCTCCAAATGAGATCCCCAATTTCTTCTCCAATCTCCAAGCTACAACCCAAAGGCTTGAGTCCCAAATGAAATTATCCAAAAAAACCTCCTAAAAAATGGAAATGATGGGGTTTATATAGTTACCCCTTAGATTCTAAATGACCTAACTACCCTTATTTAATGGAAATGCCTAAAATGCATATTAAAGGGCTAAAATGACCAAAGTACCCCTACTTATTGTAGACACCCCATTTTGATCGGACCTTTTTCCTCAAAGCTGGATAAATTCTTGAAATCGAATAAAATCCCAATCCCGAAATTCCCAAAGAAGTGGGCCCCAAATGCAGAGAAAACCTGGAATGGTACTAACACTTCAAAAAGACCCCCTACAAAATTACATAAAAATGAGCAAAAATGGAGATAGCAACAAGTTGAAGGTGTGTGGCTATCAAAATTAACGTTAGGTAATAATATCATTTGTAAATGAAAGGAGTGGTAATTTAGACAAGGGAGGTGTGCCAATATCAATCCCTTGTCCTAAGAGAGAAATGATATAATCGCCCCTTCTCCTTACCTGGACCCCTCTTGGGAGTGTACAAGAATAGTCAAAAATGCTTTGAAGGGCTGTCCAGGGCAAGGAGTAGGGGTGCAAATCTATCATTTCCTCTTTAAAAGAGAAAACGAGTTAGGGTTTAGAGGGGAGCCCCATTTTTCTCTGGAAAAGGGAGAAGGGTAGCCGCAAGAGAGAAAAAGAGGGGAGCCCCATCTTTGGAGCTGCAACAGAGGGAGAGAGAGCTTCATCCTCCGGCCTTCTTCCACCATTGAAACCCCTTCTCTTCTCCCAAACCCACCTCCGACCACCACCCCATTCCCATTCCCCTGTGAATCCGATAACCACCATCATCTCCCAGCTTCTTCTCCTACCTACCCTCATGACCACCATCTCCCTGACCCTAACCATTTTCTCCGGCGAAGCCATCGGAACCCCTTCTCCTAACAGCCACCTCCTTCGACCACCAAAGCCTCTCAACCACGAACCCCATCTCCATCAAATCCGCGGCCAAAACCCTGTTCACCTCCAACCTCCATGGATTCCGGTGGCTTCGCCAAGGTCTGATCGCTCCTCCACGGCTGCTAGCTTCATCTTCTCCGGTGACTCCTACCGAATCTGACCACCCACCACCATCAAACTCCATTTATTCCGACCACCACCCTAAATCCGATCAAACCCCCCCCCCCCCCCCCCCAAAAAAAAAATCTAACCCCATCTTTTTTCCTTCCCTACAAACCCACATCAACCACCCATACCAGCCAAGCCACCATCCCCATCTTCAACCTTCTATCTGTCAAGATCCACCTCAAACCCATTTCATTCTTCTTGTAGAGAGAAGCAAAAGGGGTTTTCCCATTTTTGTTAGAAAACAGAGAGAAGGAGAAATCAAGAGAGGGGAAGAGGAGCAGCCATCCACCACCTTCAATCTCAGCCATCCATTTCCACCACTACCCTCCTACACCACCACCACCATCCGACCACTTCCACCTTCTTTTTCATCTCAGCCATCACCATCCTCTTCTCCTTCTTTAAATTTTCACCACCATAAACCCACCTCCATTGATTCCAGCAAGCTTGCCAGAATCTGACCAAAAATTCTCCACCTTCTCAGCCACCACTACCCTCCTACACCACCATCACTTCTCCAATACCATCACAAGACCCAATCTCCCCTCTGCAAGTATTCCAGCAACTCCACCGGAAACCATAGCCCTCACTGATCCCGTCCCTTCATTTCTTCTCTCATCTATTTTGAGGGTTTTTGGAAATGTGAATTACTAGAGCAAGGTAAAGTCGAAGGGATATCCTATATCTCTTGAAGAGGAGAAGAAGGAAGCTTGTTGGTCGCTCGGATTTCACCGGACGGATCGGTCACCCATTTATTGGCTCCATCAATTTCAGTTATTACCCTAAGGTATTTGTTTCTTTTTTTTTCATTATTTTGTTTCTCTCTCTGTTATTTTCTAGTAGATTGGATGGTTTGTTCATGGAGTGCTTCTTGGTTATCACTTCTTTCCCTCATTCGTTTTGCTCATTAGAAAATGCTTATGATAAAAATCTTGAGTTGAAAGCATAAGTCACATAGATCGATTTTTATGAGGACCTTTGCTGAGATTTTCTTTTATTGAGCAATAAAAGTTGAATTCTAGCTTTCTATTGCCTGGAGGATTAGATTTGATTTCTTTTGAAAGAGGATTTAAATTGTTTAAGATTGTGGGTATTAGGCTTATGAATTTTAAAAGGAGAATTGGATGGGTTTTGATTTGGGAATGTCAGGTGATATGTTTTTTCCATGATGCTAATAATTGTTCTTGGCCAAGTTCTTCTAATGGCAGTATGTTTTACATTTCCTCTTGGCTTAGCATCAGCTTTGAAAATGAGTTTTGGTGGTAAGGGTGTAATTTGGGTTGAGCATATTTAAGCTCTTGCTAAAAGATAAATTGGAATTATTCTTGATTCGACCCTGGTCTTCAGGTGAGAATTCAGTTTGGATCTTAAGTGACTAACCCAAACTCCATCCCACTCTATTGACTTCTTACAGTGTCAATGTGATATGGCCCAGATCCTCTTCATTTGAATATTGTCAAGTGTTTACCCTTTTGCCCTTCGTGTCCATTTTCCTATCTCATCATTTTCTACAGGGCTTAGAGGTTTCTCCTTCTTCGAGATCATTACTTCTTATAGGGTTTAGGAGTTCCTTCACTTTCGAGATCATTCTTTACGTGTTCCTTAAGATCCTTTTCGGCTTTCGGGATTCTCTCGATTTTGGGAACACTTTGTCGGGCTTAGGCGATGACGGAATGTTTCTTGAGCCAGCCCCTTGCCCTTCCTATCATTTTTCCCATCTTAGGGTCTTCACAGGGTTTGAGGGGTTTTCTTTCTTTTTCGGGACTATTCTTTGCTCGTTCCTCGGGATCCTTTTCGAGTTTCGGGATTCCATCGATTTTGGGAACACTTCTCTTGGGTTTCGTAACGATGGAACGTTTCTTGAGCCAATCTCATTCCTTCCTGCCTTAGAGTTTTTCGCAGGTTAAGGGATTCCCTCCTCTTAGAGTGTTTAGCCAGTTAGGACCGTTCCTAAGTGACTGATCGTTTAGTAGATCTTCTTGTAGAGTTTTTATCTGTCCCCTTTTGTTTAGAAGTTTACCCTTTGGGTTAGAGGTTTTTCATCTCTCGTTCGTTTAGGATTTTCCCTCGCAGGTTAGAACTCGTCTCTTTTGGATACTGGCTAAGCCTCGTCAGTTTTTGGTCATCTCTTTGAGATTATTTTTCTCGTATCAGAATTTTAGTTCCCTTGTTTGTCTTCTTTCCCCCAAGGCTTTAGGGATCCCGTTTTCCTCTTTAATACCCTACCGTGATATGGTGGGTATAGAGGCTCTTCTATCGGATCCCCTTTAGCCGAAAGGGTGTTAACGCACTTTTTAAACGTCAAAAATATAAAAGCACTTCAAAGACATTTGAAAACATCAAAAACCTTTAAAAAAATCTAAAGTGTTGAGTTTTATAGTGTATTAGGAGAGTTCGTTCCGAACTACGTTGGCTTGATCCTCTTTCACGAGGTACGTAGTGCAGCTTTAGATTCTTATTCCAGGTCCAGCCAAACCTTTGTAAATAAATCATTTAACCCTTTTAAAAAAATACCAAAAATCTTTAATACCTGTTTTCAAAAGATCTTCTTCTAAAAGTTAGGGCTTTGTCTTAGATAGAGGGCTTTAGAGTTAGGAGTTTCGTCCTTGGTGTGTCGTTCGATTGTTGTGTGTTTCGTTTGTGTTTGTGTTAGAGTTAGGAGTCTGTTACGCCTCCGTCCGGTCAGTTGGCGATTTACATCGCCGACTGATGACTAAGTCTAAGATGCGTTAGTGATCCCATTATTTTCCTTAAGACGCACAGCCTAGTTACACATAGGTTGTAGGAACCACCTGCATTAGCTTAGGGCTAACCCGCATTTAGTTAGGGCATATAGGGTGTCCTAAAATCTACAATTCACTGGAATTTAAATAATCGCACAAGAAGCTTTAATAACTAGTCCCGTCTTTTAGGTCACGTCTAGGATAGAGGTCTAGATGTCTTAAGCATCATAACTTAGAATATGTGCGAAGAACTACGTTGCCTTGATTCTCGTGGAGGCGGGGATACGTAGGCTTCTTTGGATGAATATCAGATCATCTAAAGACTCGGGCTTAAGCATTAGAGTCTTAGGGTCTGTTGTCAGTACGTTAGGGCTTGTGTTTGTTTATTGAAGATGATTTTTGCATAAGATCATGATAGTGTGTGTTCATTTCTTGGCTTACTCACATGCTTATTCTTTTTATCTGCATGTATTTCTGTTATTCTTTATTTCGTTTATTGTATCTTAATTCATTTCATGATTAACTGTTAGTTTTAGATTTCTCATCCTGTGCAAACCTTATACCTTTAGCTTTAGCGTGCATGTGTTTGTCCACCAGAACTTAGACACCAGTTAGGTATGTCACTTGTAACCTAGCTGTGCTTAGGCGACACATCTTTTATTTTATTTTGTGTGTGTTTATTATTTTATCCCCTGGTCATACATGGTTAGGTAGACGTCTTCCCGGGGATATTTTGTTCCCATTTCACATGATTTTGCCCAAAATTTTTTGGAGTTAATGAAAATGGCATAAGAGACCAAGTGTTCACACTCGGGCAAATTGGGGGTGCTCTTCAGACCTTCTCCATTCGTCATCAGGCACGGATCTTCTGTATCTCTGGTTATCTGTTGCAAGCAGAGCATTTGTTTTTTGGTTCCTTGGCGTATCCATGGATGGCAACTCTGAGTTTATTTTAGGTACATCTTGGTTCGGGGATCTATCCTTGGATCAAGATATATCTCTTTCATTTTGTATCGCCATTCGTGCTATGCAGGAAGAGTGGCAACCGTTTCGAGAGTTCCTTGGCAGAGCTCTCCTTCACATGTGGAGATCTCAGAGGATTGCAGGAGGGATCTCGCGTCCCTCGGCACGGGTCCTCTCAGATCGGGGTCCACACTTATGCAAATGTACATGAAACAAAAGAACATTTCCTACACTAATGAGCATTCAAAAGCCGATGTAACTTTGTTAAGGGGATGCTCCTGCATCAACCGAACCCACATCTTTTCCTATTTAGCCTTAATATTTTCAAATCTAAGAGCTACTATAGGAGCCTTTTATGTCTTTTTACCCGCTCAAACATATCGTAGAGTTAAAAACACATAAAATGGCAAGTACATTAGGAATTCCGGAAATATCGTTAGAGAAGAAATCTGAAATAAATCACTGTCAGAATACAAGACATCTACACAAAAATTTTCTCAATTTTTCTGTATTGCTTGTACTTCCAAAGCATACCACACTAAAGGGAGGAGTCTTTACCTTCATCAAAGTGGTGTATGGTTGCACAATTCATAACTACCTACGCAACCAAAATTAAAACATCATAAACACAAGGAAAAGCAAAGAATCATTAAATTTATACTAAAACTAACAAAAAATCCCAAATTTGAACCGAGACAACAAATGAAAAAAATTGTCCCAACTCAATTAATCCAATAAAACTGTCAAAATCGATTTCCAAATCACCAAGCACAACAAATTCTAACCGAAAACAGAGATAAAAAAACTGAAGGACGGAGTTAAACAAGATCTGACCTTTTCCCGGGCAGATTGTTGTGGAGAATCCGTCGAAGGAATATCTTCTTCTACAAGAAAAAAAGGCTAATCTAATAAAACTTCAGATCTAATAAAGAGAAAGGACGAGAGATAATAGGACAGTAGCAAATTCTGCATGAGTACACTAAAACAGGCAACTCACACAAAAAGAATAGTGATCAAACAATACCAAAGACTAAAAGCCCTAAAAACCAAACCCATATAAAAAGTAAACAACTCACTAATTTCACTCAAAGTAACCAATATTGCTGATGAATTAAAAGAACCCTACATCGAAAATCAGAAAATGGGTAAAAGTGAAAACAATAAACAGAGCTTTGGCACATATTTATAAAGAAAGAGAGAGGAGGGGAAAAAAACCTACCATGATCTAAGACATAAAATGAAAAAAAAATGCTTCTAGATCTGAAACTAATAAGCAATAACTTGAAACCCTTTTTCAAAAAGAAAAGAGGAATCAGGAGAACTCACATGCTTGGAACAATGGTGTAGATCTCAGGCCAGAAGGAATGAACCCTAACCCCAAATGCCCTCTTCTTCGTTTCACGGTGGCAAAAAACAGGGAGGGCGTGGAGATGGAACCAAATGGAAAGGGATGGTCGAAACCCTAGAAAATAAAGGAAAAAGAATGGTCAAACCCTAAAAAATCAGAGCAATGGAAGCTTCTCTCGTCCCCAGTTTCATCTCCTTCATCAATCTGTAGTGGAGATTAGAATTTCACGGGCATTTTTGAGCTTCTAAATGTCACGGAAGATTAGGGTTTCACGTCTCCTTCACCAATCGCAGACGAGGATGGAAAAGAGGGAGCAAAAGACACGGAAGATTAGGGTTTCACGTCTCCTCGATCGTCAATCGCAGACGAGGATGGAAAATAGGGAAAAGA
The DNA here is from genome assembly GCF_043159265.1 of Tasmannia lanceolata. Taxonomy (NCBI): domain Eukaryota; kingdom Viridiplantae; phylum Streptophyta; class Magnoliopsida; order Canellales; family Winteraceae; genus Tasmannia; species Tasmannia lanceolata. The sequence continues at coordinate 5,023,651 of NW_027518701.1, read as the reverse complement.
CGGAGCGGGAGAGAAAAGCCAGGGAGTGGGTAGCGCGGGAGAGAAAAGCTAGGAGGGAAAAGTTTGGCGCGAGTGGGATTTTTTACTTAATGTTTTCTCCAGAGATATACCAGCGGGCGGGTAAATAACCGCGCCTAAATACCTACATTCAGCAGCGGTTTTGAAAACCGCTGCTAACTGACCTCTGGTAATTGATGAGTTTGTTGTAGTGCCTCATTGACATTTATTATTCTCTCCTCTTCCTTCTTCTAGGACAAGGGAAAAGACTTTTGCTCATTTTCCCATCACCTTTAATATCCCCACTTTCTCTCCTTTAACAAGAGACAAAGGAAGGCCAAAGCCCTCCAATTTTACTATTTTTTTTTCATTTCTTCTTGTGGACCCCGATCCGAGAGCGAGGCGGCGGGGGACGTGCCCCACGCTGAGTCTCTATGGATCATCCACGTGAATGGAGAGCTCTACCAAGGAACTCTCGAAAGAAGAAATGCCTCTCACAGCATGAGTGGCGATATAAGGTGAGATACCTCTCGATTCGGGGACTAGCCTAGATTCGAGGCGTACCTTAAACAAAGAAGAGTCGCCATCCAAGGAAGTGGGCCAAGGATCCCATACTATGCTCTGTTGCAACGGATAACCAGAGATTATAAAAAGAGGGTTCGTGCCTGGTTACGAATTTGGAAGGTCTAAAGAGCACCTCATCCGCCCAAGTGCAAGCACCTGGTCTCTTATGCCATTTATTTAATGATTTTGAAGAGTTTTGGGCAAAAGTCATATGAAATGAGCATCAATATCTCCGAGAAGACGTCTATCTAATCATGCATGTCTCGGAGATGAATAATAATCACACATAAAAGAAATGAAATAAGTGTCACCTAGGAGTAGCTAGATTCTGAGTGACAAGCCTAAAGAGCTAGATTATGAGTGTCATACCTAATTGGTGTCTGAGTTCTGATGTGCAAACGCATGCATGCTGCAGCTAAAGGTATAGGATCTGTACATGAACGTAAGAAAACATAGCAAAACATACAACACAATTCAATTCTATACATGACTGGACAAAATGAGTCCTAACTCTAATGCGACCTGACTCGGACCACGATGGCCGTCCATCCCAGCTGCTCTACGTATCCCGGCCTCGGGAAGAATCGGAGTCAACGTAGTTCGATGCCCTATTCTAAGCTACTATGCCTAACCATCCAGAACCGCTATCCTAGACTCAATTCCACTAGACTCGACTGATTTTTAAAGCTTTTTTTGTACAATTGCTTAAATTCATGTGAGTTGTAATTTTTAGGACTCTATATGCCCTAACTAATGCAAGTTGGTTAGCCTTAAGCTAATGCAGGTGGGCCCTACATCTTATGTGTATCTAGGCTGTGCAACCTAAGGAAAACCATGGGCTGACTATATGCTTCCTAGTCTAGCCATCGGTTCGACTAAGTGTCTAACCGATCAACTTGAGGCCTCCTAACTCTAGGGACACTCACACGACAGGACACACCATATCAACAAATCAGGACAGACTCCTAACTCTAAAACACCCTAAATGTCTAGGACAGAATCCTAACTCTAGGGGATGATCTTTTTCAAAAGGTTTTGAAGAGTTTTTTGTATTTTTTTGAAAGTTTGAAATGTTTATTTTTAAAGGTTTGGCTGGACCTAGGATATGGATCCCAAGCTGCACTATGTACCCTGTTGAAAGAGATCAAGCCAATGTAGTTCGGAAACAGAATTCCCTAACTACTCTGAAAGACTCAAAATTTTTGAGATTTTTGGATTTTAAGATATTTTTGAATTTTTAAGTGTTTTTGAAATGTTTTTTGTTATTTTTAAGTGTTTTTGACTCAAGGGGGACAAATCCTATCATCATAAGGGGAGGACAGACTCCGGATATCCCGCAAAGGTTGGACAGCATCCTATGCTTTGCGGGGGAATGAACAGAATAACAACTCTGCAAGGGTTGGACAGCATCCTATACCTTGCAGGAGCGGATAGAAAAACACATGATTTGATGAGAGGTAGGATAGAATCCTAACCCCTATGATGATAGAATTTGATTCTTGAACAAGAGGACTGACTCTCTAGACTAAGGACGGATTCCTATGCTAGTGGACTATCAAACTAAGATAAAGCTCACAAGTAATAAGGAAAAAGAGACCTTGTGCATATTTGGCAAAGGTAAAACACCCAGCCGGGCCGGACAGCTACCTAGCCCTAGGGTGCAACAAATGTGCAACCCAATACCCATAAGGGTAGGGGTATGATGCCAAGCTGAGTAGGGTGTTCTCCCAAAACCAAAAGACGCACAAAGAGGAGGTTTAGAAAGAAAATGAGACTGGGTAAGTCTCTTAGACACAGAGGTAAGATAGAGAAAAATGCTAACAATGAAAAAGAAACCTTGTGCATATTTGGCAAAGGTAAAACACCTAGCCGGGCCGGACAGCTACCTAGCCCTAGGGTGCAACAAGTGTGCAACCCAATACCCATAAAGGTAGGGGTATGATGCCAAGCCGAGTAGGGTGTTCTCCCAAAACCAAAAGACGCACAAAGAGGAGGTTTAGCAAGAAAATGAGACTGGGTAAGTCTCTTAGATACAGAGGTAGGATAGAGAAAAATGCTAACAAGACTAGGCAAGTCTCCTAGGCACAAAGATGAGATAGAGAAAAATGCTAGCAAGACTGGGCAAGTCTCTTAGGATGGGCTTGGGCTATCACCTTCATCGCCCTTGCAATGAGAGGGGATTCTAATATCTAAAGAAAATTAACAGAAATCTATAAGACTGTGTTAGTCTATTAAAGAAAGAAGAAAAAGCTATCAGATAATCGCAAATTCCATTCTATTCTTATAAAAATAAATCAAGTGCTGAGCAAAGAATAATTTTCAATAAATAAATACACAATCTTTAGCAATCATAAAATGATAAACAACATTAATTAGTCCAGACCAGCCGCTGGATAGCCTAATAAAGTAAAAGAAAACAATATCAAACACTTCTATGCCCAACCACAAACACCACCCCAATATGGGGATGAAATCAGATGATGCTAAAGTAATCATCTGATATCATATACACATGATAATATTTCTATATCCTGCCTTGAGATCAGACAGTACTCATGTCGATAATATCGAATAGAGTAGTCATCTGATCTCCTTCTTCCTATTAAACAATTTATTTAAATAAAAAGGAATGAGTATAATAAAAAGCTTTGAGATAATCATTGGTAAATCAGAGAAGAAAAACTGAAATTTCAAGTATCATAAGAAAAAGAGAATATGCAAACCTTGAATTAGAAAAATAAAAATATTATAATACATCAATCTCGGCAAATCTGCTCCTTCTTTAACAAAACATTTTATGACCCTTTTAATAAATGAAACAATCATTTGAATGGCAAAATTATTTCTACAACTAGAAGGATACAAGCCAAAATAAAACTCCTTTTCTCACATTGCTTTTATCAAATTTTGAGCAACAATGGACAGCTGTTATGTGCTTGTGGACAGAACCAAATGGGCAGCAGATATACACAATACAGGACGGCAATTATGCTCAGTAGATAGCATGTATATAATAAAAATAAAATCCATGGTGACTTCACTGGGTTAAAATCTGGACATGTAGGATCAATAAGTTGTTTTATAAGAAAGTGAAAGCATCCTACACATGCTATCAAAGTTCTACTATCCATTCAACTCCTTTAAAGCTCCTTCAGCCATATCACCATAATGAGAAAATTACAAATGACTCAATAAAAGACCTAACAATATGAAGGATATCTATATCAAGAAAGAGTAAGGGCTGCTATTATGACAGGTGTAGAGGCTGCTATAAAAAAAATGGTGTGAATATTTGCTTCATTGGAATCGATACTATCATTAACATATCCCTGCAAGTGTACTGACATTGTTTGCATTTTTATAACCTGAGTTATGAAAATCACTATGGTTCTCAATGAACATTATAAACCTCCCAACTATATAAAAAAAAATGATATACATATTATGATAATTATGTTGTGAATAGGGACAAATATTTAAACGAATCAAACATGACAAACATAAACTAGAGTCCCTGCACCACCTTATCAATGACACTATGTGCTTTAATAAAGGTATCTTGTAAAACAAAATGAAAAGGTATGACAAATTTCAAAATTTTCCAATGAAAAACCATTTGACGAGCTCTAAATTTTTAATGAAAGACTTGACTGGTATTTCTTTACGATCAAACCTAAAGGAAATATATATATATATATATATATATATAAAATCAATTGATGGGTTGTAAAAATCCACACTGAATATCTTTCAACAAATTCTGAATTATATGTCAGCACGAGGTAAATCACAGGGACTCATTTTTGTGCTACATATACATATTATCAATTTTAAAATAACAACCTTATTTTCCAATTTCTTATAGTAATCATCGCAAGCAATCCGAGAAAAAGGAAATGAGGAAATGACACCCCTAGAAACTACAGTACCAACTTAACTTTCATGTTGATTCTCTAGAAGACAAAACATATTCCGATAAATCATAAAACTAACCATTAGAAAAGAAAAGCTATCGTCAGCTGATTAATTGTAAAAATGGCTATTGTTTGGATAATTTGAGGACCTGTTTTGAATCCAAATTCTAATGAAAAATGCTGTTAATATGAAAATACAATAGATCTTAGCATGAGCCACACATGTGAGAAATCCAAATCAAAAGGCCTGATCCAAATCCTCATCATTGAAATAGTTCCTAAAAAAAAACATATTAATCTGTTTTGGAAAACCTATATTAAAACCGTTATCTCATTTTGTTTCTAGGTGTTCTTTTTAAAGAGAAATTCAATCCTTATTACATTACAAATAAAAATTATCATATAAAGTAAAAATAAAAAATAAAAATGCTTGTCCTCGTATGTATGAGGAACAATATCTCTAAAAATAAATACCTGTTTGAAAACTGTTGTCACAAAGAGATTCATCATTTTTACTGATCGTTAAAATGGAAGCAACACAGACAAATTTTACTCCACTGTCACAATTAAGTTAAAATAACTAAAACGAAATCATGTACATATTACGATAATGACATGTACACTAGAAACATGGAATACATCATGAGAAATGAAGTGTATATCAAAAATCTAATATGTACATATTAGAACACAGTGCTTTTATTCAAATATCATACAATAAAAAAAAACATCATCATTTTAATTATCCACATTTTAGAACATTTATCCATTCATTTCATTGATAAAATTAAAAAAATAAATCCAATTCATCTATCCACAGATCCTAATTCCAGCCAATATAAACAGAAAAAATAAAAATAAAAATAAAAAAAAATAAAATTAGAGAATACCTTTTTGCAAACAAGATTGATGAAAAAATCACTCCAAAGATGTATAGCTTCTTCAATCCGAGACTCAGAAGCGCAGATCAATGCAAGATGATGTGGATCTGAAGCTTGCTTTCCATAGATCCTCTTTTCTTTTTTCTTTTTTAAGTTTCTTCCTTGATTGGAACTGATCGGAGCTTTGGCAAGTTGCCGGAGAGGTAAACGGAGAAGGTGACCGGAGCAGGAGGAGCGAAGAAGAGGATCAGATCAAGGTTTAGGCTTAGATTCAAACAAAACTAAGGAAACAAAATCTGTGCTTCCGATGCTCAGATTTAAGCTTTCAAAAGATAGATCTGGAGTTTCATTGCAGGTATTAAGATTTTTTCCTTAAAAAGAAACTAAAAGTTAAAAGAAAGAGGACAAATTCATAAGGAAAGGAGTATTTCCAGGAAGGAAGGTAAATCAATAGCTTGTAGAGAAGAAAATCCTAAAAAAAAATTTCGATCGAAGCTCCGGCAATCTCGCCGGAGAAGAAGATTGGTAAGCTAGGTTTTAGATGAAATCTGAGGGATCCGCGATCTGTGATCTGTGATTTGGTAGAGAAAATGATGGAGGTTGAAAGAGATGGATGACTTCTGGCAAGGATTCGCCGGAGAAGAACAGGTTGATCGGAGAAGATCGGAAGAAATGGGTTTGGGTTTCTCTCGCTAATCTCTCTCTCTGCGATTTTTTTCTTTTTTTTTTAAAAACAAAGCTTAAGTTGGTATTTAAAGGGAATTTGGGGTGATGATATCGGCACTCCCATTTGATAAGCGCACACATGCGCGATCCTGACTAGCTAAATCACCCCCTTGTTTTGATAACTACACAAACTCAGCTTGTCTTTTGTGAATTTTTTTGTCGGATTTTTCTGGAATTTTGCCGGAACATTTCTAGGGCTTTAAGGCTTCTAAAAATGTATTCATGGGCACTTAGGGTCTTTGGATGACTGAAATTTTCCTTCAAATACATGGATTTTGGGGTAAAATGAAAAACCTAGTGGGCCACCCCCTCATTTACACTACACACACTATTTCGGTCCATTTACTAGGCAAACGAGCTCCGATCTCGATGAAATTTTGCAGGGGGGTAGAAGAGACCTTCATCCAGCCTAGGGTGAAGTTTGGGACCCTAATGCTGAGATTCGGATGGATTTGGCACGAGCCGGGAGGGTTTAGGGCTTAGTCAAAATGGGGTGTCTACAGATGCCCCTCTTTGGCAGAGCGTGCTCGTCGCGCGAATGTCAAAGCTGAACAGACAACACATTTTGACTGGCCCAAAATTGATTGGAGAGAAAGAAGAATGAAGGAGGTGATTTTGCGAATATTGGACTTTTGGAAGGATCAGATACCTCAGGGGTTGTGATATGGAATGGATTTTTCAGGGGTTTTAAATGGAAGAGAGGCCTCAGGGGTCTTAAATAGAAAGGTTGCCTCAGGGGTCTTGAATGGAATGGTTTTGGTATTTCTTAGATTTCTACGCTCAGGACGGATGCTCTCAAAGAGAAAAGAAATTTTTTACGCTTGGAGCGAAAACTTTCAGGAAGAAAATGGGTTCTACGCTTGGAGCGAACTGCTTTTCAAAGAGATGAATTGATTTTACGCTTGGAGCGAACACTATCAAGGAGAAGTTAGATTTTACGTTCAGGACGAAAACTCTTAAGAAAAACTGGGTTCTACACTTGGAGCGAACTGCTTTTCAAAAAGAATTTTGGTTCTACGCTTCGAGCGAATGATTTCAAAGAGACAAAATTGATTCTACGCTTGGAGCGAATGCTTTCAGGAAAAATTTGGGTTCTACGCTTGGAGCGAACTGCTTTTCAAAGAGATGAATTGATTTTACGCTTGGAGCGAATGCTTTCAGGAAGAATTCGGTTTCTTCACTCGGGGTGGATACTCTCAGGGAGAATTTGGTATCTTCACTCGGGGTGGATACTCTCAGGGAGAATAATTGTTTCTTCACTCGGGGTGGATGCTCTCTGGGATAATTTGGTTCTTCACTCAGGGTGGATGCTCTCAGGGAGAATTTGGTTTCTTCACTCGGGGTGGATGCTCTTAGGGAGAATTTGGTTTCTTCACTCGGGGTGGATGCTCTCAGGGAGAATTTGGTTTCTTCACTCGGGGTGGATGCTCTCAGGGAGAATTTGGTTTCTTCGAATGCTTGATTTTTTTTATTATTTATTTTTATTACAAACTTCAATTGCGAGTAGAAACTCTGCCGGGGATAATGAGGTAAATTCTCAATGAAATGATGAGAAAGATTCTCAGCGGAATGATGAGACAAACCCTTAAAGGAATTGTCGAGACAGACTCTCAAAGGAATTTGATTGAGGAACTGTATTCAAAGACTGTGTTCAAGCTCCTCTTATCTTCATTTGTTGAGAATAGTCATCTCAATCAATACTCATTTGATATCTTTTATGACCTGATTGCTCAGGGCATAAAAGATGCCCCTAGTATTATTATACTTCCATGACAAATTCATAAGAGAGCAAAACACAGGGAAAAGGCTGAAATGCTTTCATTTCTTGAATATTTGAGGTTACAAAGCTTTCAGGTTTACAACAGACTGCATCCGCCTAACAACCGCCTTGCATTTCTGATGATCTCTCCCATTCATATGGGCTTGAAAGCCTGCCAGATGGACTTGAGAATCTACCATCTTCTGAACTTTGCTCTGCTGTGTATTACCTTTGAGGAGACACAACCTTATCATTTTTTTTATCACCCCAGCTTTGGGAGGGACACTAACCACTCACGACTCTAGAGTTTGACCTTGACTCATCATAGAAAAGACTTGGACAACCAGCAAATGAGGACTTCGACAGGCACAATGACTTAAACTCTAAGAGAGACTGAATCTGCTTCTTAGTCTGATAAGTATTTTTTTTAAAAATGGTACAGTATACCACTCTTAGATTCTTTTGAAAACCGTATTTAAAGGTATTTCATTCATTTTTCCGGTATTTCCATCATGGTTATTATCCCTTTGGATTACTTAGTCTTAACCACCTTAGCCTTGAGAGTGCTAGAAGAATTTCCGCTGGCGTTTACTCAGACTTTGGAGTAGTGCCGCCGAAGAAATGAAAGTCTTGCTGGCTTTCAGAGGTTTGTCCTTTATGAAGTCACTGCCATGACCAAATCACCTTTTCAGGTTTTCGATTTAGCGGACCGCAGGCCTTAATTTTTGCCTGGATTGTCTGCCCTTGCAGATTTTCCATCCAGGCTCAGCACCCTAATTTTTGCCTAAGCCGCCCTTTCAGGTTTTCAGCTTAGCGGGTGAAATGACCCTAACTTTTGCCTAGACCGCCCTTGCGGGTATTCAGTCTAGCGGGTCTAAGACTCCATCATTTTTTTTCTTTCTGTTTCTCTACAAACCTGGGCCTAAGTACACCAGAAGGACTTTTAAGTAGGCTTAGGTTCAACAGGTTACACATTGGTAAGTTTTCATGTATTTGACCGAATCTGGCCCTCCAGACTGCCTATGTATCCCCAAAGAAATGGCAATCAGGTCTGCGTAGTTCGCCCATTTAGGGTTTCAAGGATGGTTTGTTTTGTTTCTTTCTTTTTCTGAAGATTTGGAGGATTTGGAGGATTTGAAGGATTTGACCGAACCTGAATTGATCAGGCTACCTACGTACCCTGTAGAGAGGGATCAGGTCATGACGTAGTTCAGGTTCAATATCTTTTATGACGCAAGTCATAAAAGATGCCCCTGGTTTGAGTTTATCAAAGAAAGACTGTTTTCGTTTATAGGCTCAAAAGTGTTTGCAAAGGATTTTTGACTTTGAGGTAGTTGGCTTTTAAGCTCTGATCAATCAAAGACGGCCTCCTGGTGTATCTAAGCATAATACTTCTTTAGTTGGTCCAGGTTTGTAGGTTCTGTTAATTTTTCTCCATTTTCATTGAGGAGTCTTACGGCTTTTCCAGGCAGGACTTCATCAACAATGTAAGGACCAGACCAATTTGGCCTGAACTTCCCTCTGGGATCAAACACCGGTGCCCTATAAGACTTCAAGACGAGATCTCCTGGTTTCAGGTCTCGGACCTTGACTTTCTTGTTAAAGGCTCTTTCAATTCTTCTCTGATACCCTTGGATGTGATACAAAGCTCTCAGCCTCTTTTCATCTATCATCTGTAATTCCTGATATCTGGCTCTGGCCCACTCAGACTCTAGCAGATTCGCTTCCATCATTACCCTTAAGGACGGAATTCTCAGCTCAACAGGCAGGACTGCTTCCATTCCATACACTAGAGAATATGGAGTGACACCTGTAGAAGACCGGATTGATGTCCTGTAAGCCCACAAAGCAAAAGGAAGTTTGTTCGACCAATCCTTATAAGTCTCAGTCATCTTGCTGATTATGACCTTGATATTCTTATTCGCTGCCTCTACAGCCCCGTTGGTCTGCGGTCTGTAAGGAGATGACTTGTGATGCTTGATTTTGAACTCTTCGCACAGGTGCACTACCTCTTTCTTGAAGTGAGATCCATTATCAGAAATCAACTCATGAGGTATTCCATATCTACAAATGATGTTTGCACGGATGAACTTCGCAACTGTATTGGAAGTTATGGAAGCATATGAAGCAGCTTCTATCCACTTCGTGAAATAATCAATGGCCACCAAGATGTACTCGTGTCCACTTGACGATTTAGGATAGACTTTGCCAATGATATCAATTCCCCATACTGAGAATGGCCATGGCGAGGTCATAGAATGCAGCTCTGACGGAGGCACATGAATAAGGTTCGCATAGACTTGACAGTTATGGCATTTCTTCACAAATGCGAAGCAGTCTGCTTCCATTGTGGGCCAATAAAATCCAACTCTTAGGATTTTCCTGGACAACATCTTTCCATTCATGTGAGGGCCACAAACACCTTCATGTGTTTGCTCAATGAGCTCTGCAGCCTGATCTTCATCAACACACAGAAGCTGAATCCCGTCAAACGACCTTCTGTACAATTCTTCACCACAGATGATGAAGTTGGCAGCAAACTTCTGAAGAGTTTTCCTCTCTTTGCTGGAAGCTTCAGGAGGATGCCCCTTGCCTGAAATGAAATTTCTGATATCTGTATACCATGGTTTTCCATCTGGACACCTGGCAGATATTTCAATGGCATTCACATGTGCTGGAGCCCATTGCAACCTTACAGCTAAAAGTTGAACCTCCATTGTCGCAGAAATATCTAACATTGAAGCCAGAGTGGCTAGAGCGTCAGCAAAATGATTTCTTGTTCTTGACAGATGAGTGAAAGTGACATTCCTGAACTTCCCAACCAGAGATGCAAGATAAGTGTGATAGGAGATCAACCTCGCCTCCTTTGTTTTCCAATCCCCATTTATTTGACAAATGATCAGAATTGAATCTCCAAACACATCGATGTCTTGAATTCGCAAAGCTAATGCTGCCTCAAGTCCTGCGATACATGCTTCATATTCAGCCATGTTGTTTGTACATTCAAACTGCAACTTGATGGATATAGGGATGTACTCCTTCTTTGGAGATACCAAAACTGCCCCTATTCCTTGACCATGATTATTGACAGCTCCGTCAAAGTACATAAGCCACTTGGAACTCGGAATCTCTTCTTCAATGTCCATAATCTCTTCATCAGGAAAATCAGCCTTCAGAAAAGCATTCTCTTCAACAGGAGCATCAGCCAGCTGCTCAGCGATGACCCGTCCCTTAATTGATTTCTGAGTGACATAAGTGATGTCAAACTCAGATAACAATAATAACCATCTGGCTGTTCTTCCGGTAAGAGCGGGTTTCTCGAACAAATACTTCAACGGATCCATCCGTGAGAGCAGAAATATTTTATTCGATAACAGGTAATGTCTAAGCCTTTGAGTCGCTCAAACCAATGCTAAACACGTTTTTTCCAAAACGGTGTATTTGATTTCATACTCTAGCATTTTCTTGCTAATGTAATAGATGGGCTTTTCTTTCTTAGACCCCGCGTCCTGCTGAGCAAGCATACAACCCATTGCCGTATCCGTGATGGACAAATACATCAACAACGGTTGACCAGGAATGACTGGGGATAAGACAGGAGGCATAGACAAACACTGCTTGACCTTTTCAAATGCTTCATGACATTCTTCATTCCATTTCTTGGAAGAATTCTTGTTCAATAACTTGAAGATGGGTTCACACGTCATAGTTAAATGAGATATGAATCTCCTCAAGTATTGCGCTTTGCCAAGGAATCCACGAATCTGTTTTTCTGTTTTTGGTGGTTGCATTTCTTGAATAGCCTTGATCTTCTGAGGATCCACTTCAATTCCTCTCTCGCTAACCATGAATCCAAGCAACTTCCCTGACGTGACCCCAAATACACATTTATTAGGGTTCAAGCGAAGCTGAAACTTTCGGATTTGCTCAAAGAACTTTCTCAAAGCGACCGTATGCTCCGGCCGAGTCTTGCCTTTGACAATCATGTCATCTACATATACCTCGACCTCCTTATGAATCATATCATGAAGAAGAGTAGTCGCAGCCCTCTGATAGGTGGCACCAGCATTCTTGAGACCGAACAGCATCACTCTGTAGCAATATGTCCCCCACTGAGTAATAAATGCCGTCTTCATCATATCCTTAGGCGCCATTTTGATTTGGTTATACCCTGAGAATCCATCCATAAAGGATAAGAGTGCATGTCCAGCGGTATTGTCAACCAAAAGATCAATGTTCGGAAGCGGGAAATCATCTTTCGGACTTGCCTTGTTAAGATCTCTGAAATCGACACACATCCTGACTTTTCCGTCTTTCTTGGGCACCGGTACAATATTTGCAAGCCATTCAGGGTACTCAACTACTTCGATGAATTTCACTTCGAGTAGTTTCTTAACCTCGTCATGAACTTTCAACTCCCATTCTGTTTTAAGTTTTCGAAGTTTTTGCTTCTTCGGCTTGATGCCCGGGATTAGAGGTAATTTATGCTGAACAATGTCCTCACTTAATCCTGGCATGTCGTCGTAAGACCAAGCAAAAACCTCCTTAAATTCTTTTAGCAAGGTGATTAATTCTTTGCGCTTCTCAGGAGATAAAATTTTGCCAATTCGTATTTCCCGAATTAAGGTTTCATCACCTATATTTACGGTTTCAATTTCCTCTTCAAGTGGTTTAGCTCGGCGATTCTCCTCTTGTTGAATCATATATTTGATTTCAAGGGGAGTTTCGTCTGCTACCTCATTAGAGGGGGAATATTGATTGTTATTATTAGTTACTTGATCAGGTTTAGAAGCAGCATCCGTAGAAGAGACAAGTACAAGAATGTAAGCAAAAGAATCTTTTATTTCATCAGAATGAATGATTACATCAGATGACTCGCCCACATCGGGCGTTACAGACTCTGAAATTGAATGAAAAGACAAATTGATATCAATGTCAATACAATCAGCAATATGTACAGACGAAGAATCAATGAAGACGTCCTCCAATTCGGACTTGACGCTACCAGGGACAAACTCGTCACCCACTCCAGAGGTAGACCCGACCTCTATGGTACCTGCATCAAAAGAAAAGTTAGAAATGACAGACTCTGGGACGGACTCAGAAACTGACACAAATTTTGAAACAACTGACTCTTTTGAAGGGACTGGACTTTTCTGAAAGACTAGTTGGGGTATAACCTGTGAGGTCCAGTTATCCAGAGGTCCCTCAGCTGGGGTGATGGAGTTTCTGGGGTTAATGAACGATGCGTCTCCTCCAATCATTGTCACGACTGGTGCCTCAACCTGAAACAAGGAGTCTAGGGATTCTGATTCAAGGCTTTCAACCCAGTCTGATTCTTGCTTTTCTGATTCACCTGTCTCTGCAATCTGCTCAAAGAAAAAGTTCTTCGGCAATTCATCAGCAAAGAAAATCTCTAGACCTGGCAGCTTCTTCCCAGTCTCATCATACCACGGCTCAGGAAAACCGTAAAATGGACAATCAGCCCCTTCCTTTCTGAATCTACCATTCATAATCATGCTGAACGGTCCCATTGGAAACTCGAAACCCTGGCGGCGGCAATTAGCCCATTTTAACATGTATGCCTTCATCTCTTGGACTTCCTTTCGGGTAGGCTGATACCCTAACCCGAATAATCCATTCATCGCCTTCATTAATGGCCATTCAGTCAGGCCTTGCAGGTTTCTTCCCAGGCCAGCTCCCGGGACATAACCAAACCGTCGCATCATCCTTGCGACACTAACATTGGTACTTGTTAAGAACATGATCTCCTCATTCATGGCCTCCTCCATAGTAAAAGTAGAGACCTCTAATGAGAATCCTGTCAAGCTGACATCCTTAGCACTTTCATCAACTGATTCGGCAGTTATCTGCCCAATTTCATGCTCTGGATCTCCCCGTACTGTAATCACCCTGTTATTCCGGACGAATTTCAATTTCTGGTGTAGCGTCGAAGGAATAACTCCGACCTTATGCAGCCAAGGTCGGCCCAGGAGAAGAAAGAAAGAGGTTTTGATATCGAGCACATGGAACTCGACTTCAAAAGTCTCCCCTCCAATCTCGATCTCAGTGGCTAATATCCCGATCACATCCCTTCTAGTGCCGTCATACGCTAAGATACCCTGCTAAGATGGTATGAAATCTGTTGGTTCAAACCCTAAGGTAGTTGCAGTATTTAATGGGCAAACGTTCAAAGCTGACCCATTATCAATCAAGACTTCCGGCACTCTCTTTTTGTTGCAAATTATGGTGATTCAGAGAGGACGAACATGGTCTCTTCCTTCTGGAGGGAGGTCTTCGTCAGTAAAAGACAAATCCTGGGAAACTCTTGTCACGGCCACTAAACTGACCAGTTCATCAGGAGTAATCTCAACTGATACCTGGGACGAATTCAACTCACGAAGCACAACTTGTCTGTGCTTTGGCGACGCCATCAGTAAACCCCAAATGGACACATTGGCTTGTGTCCTTTTCAGTTGTTTCAGCAAATTGTCCTCCTCATCATCTAAACTCTGTTTCTGCCTTTGATTCTGATGGTCAACCCCTCTTGCAACCTCAGCGGGATTCTCGAGTCTGAGCTCAGCTGGCTTGAAGACTCGTCCATCACGTGTGACGTGACGGAGCTCATCACACTGGTCATTCAAGAGCGACAAATCCTCATCCTCTAATCTTAGAACATAAGGGACTTCTTCGCTGCTCTCTCCCTCTTCAAATTTGAGGACATATGAACATTCGGCAGATTCTGCAGATCCCCCATCTCGAGCAGACAGTACATAAGGCTTCTCATTTTCTGTATCACTGTCTCCTTCTTCCCATCTCAGAACATACGGCTCCCCAGAGATTACTGCGCAAATACGGGAATGGTCCAAAACAACTTCCTCTGTAAGGATTGCATAAACATTTGGTGGGGGAGTTGCATGCGTCGGCAAAGGATTGCGAGTGACGTTAGGAGCTTCAACAGAAATTTTCTTTGCCTCGATCATGTCTTGGATCTTATGTTTCAAGGCCATACATCGATCAGTCAGATGTCTGACACCCTGATGATACTCGCAGTAGTAATCTTTCCTCCAATACCTCGGGAGAGGATTCGGAGCCTCCCTAGGTTCTAGCAACTCAATTTTCTTATCCCTCAACAGCTTCTTCAATGCCACTGACAAGGAATATGGCAAAGGGTCAAATCGTCTTGGCTCTTTTCTCTCCGGGCGACCTTCACCAAAATTTACTCTCCGTGCTGGCGGAGCAGTATTCATATTATGAACCTCCTTAGGTGCAACCATAGGTCTTTTTCCTTCTCTTGAATCAGAAGGAACTCTCGATCTCAAACCCTTAGACAATGCATCTTCTATTTGGGTTCCCGTCTTGATGAGATGATTGAAATCAAGAAAGTACTGGATGGCCATGTGATGATAGTATTGTGGAGACAAATTCTTCACAACAATTTTGATTTGCTCCTCATCTGGTAGACGATGAGTCATCTGCGCGGCTTTCCTTCTCCATCTGCGGATGAAGGAAGTGAAGGTTTCATTGTGGCCCTGCTTCAATGCTTTCAAATCTCTTTTGGTTACGTCGATCCCCTCCTCCATGGAGAACTGCTCGACGAACATATTGGCGATGTCTTCTAGGGTTCGGATCTCTTCGGATTTCAGGCTCAGAAACCACTTCTTAGCCACTCCGACTAAAGATCGAGGAAATAAGAGAGCAACCTGCTCTGGAGGTAGACCATGTTGCTGCAGAAGCGGAAGCACTGACATCTGTAAGCCCAATGGTTTTTACCTTGGCATTCCCATCTTGTTTTGATGATTCCAATACACAAGTGATCATTTATCACTAATGTGTTTGTGTGTCTAAGTTGTAGATCTTGATAAAGTAAGATCAATGATGCTTGGATTGAAGGCCAAGAAGCCCACATTGGACCACTAATTGGAAGGCCAAAGTCATCAAGCAAGAAGTCATGAAGACTTGAAGACATGAAGAAATTAATATTGAAGACCATTTTTTAATGTAATTGATCCAAACCTAGATTAGGTTTTTAGAGGCATAATTAAGGTAATCTCACACACCCTAAATAAACAAGTGATTGTACTTGTGGAGTTCCAACACCTTGGAACCCTCATAGCAATCCCATCTTGGTTGAGAACTGAAAGCCCAAAAACAGAATTGAAAATCTGCTCTGCATAGGCTTCTCGGAACTCCGAGAGGTTTTCTCGGAACTCCGAGAATTCTCGGAACTCCGAGAATTATTCTCGGAACTCCGAGAAATGGTCCAGTAGACTTTTTCCAATTTCTGTGAGGCTTCTCGGAACTCCGAGATTTTTTCTCGGAACTCCGAGAATTCTCGGAACTCCGAGAATTATTCTCGGAACTCTGAGAACACTCCAACGGTCTGAAAAAGAGCCGTTTGGAATTTTGCTGGAATTACCTCAATGCCATTGAACGGTCATATTTTGGTTTTCCTATAAGTATGGGTGTTCTAAACATACAAACCATCAATCCTAGCACTCTTAAACTTCATTTGAATACCCAAGAGTGAATCAAGCTTCAATTGTGCCTCTCATCACCAGCTCTAGGATTTGGATCATAGGCTCTCAATTGTACATCTTTTGTAACCCTTGTGAAGGGATTTTTTAGTTCTTTCTTTCATCTTTCAAGATTTGTATTCGGGCGAGTATTCGGAGAAGCGGAGCCCTTTTTTCTCCGTGGTGAGGATTGCCACCAAGGTTAAAGCAATTGTAATTGGCACCGATCTTCGCCAAGGTTAAGAAGATCATATAGTGAAGCCATCAACGGGTTTGGTTGGTGGAGTGGAGTAGGCCTCGGGTTTGAGGACCGAACCACTTTAAATCTCGGGTGCACTCTTTCTATCTCTTTGCTCTTTCATTTGCATTGCACCATTAGATTTAACTTGTATGCTTAAAATATTATTTTTGATCTCTTAATCGGTTTAAGTTTTTCAAATTGGTAAATTCTAGTTTTCTTAAACAACCGTATTCTCCCTCCTCATAGTTGCCATTTCTAATTCAACTTGGGACCCCCTATATCGGATTTTCACTTGGTATCAGAGCCTTGGCTCTTAAAAGATTTTAAAATTTTTGTAAAAGTTATTTCAAAATCTAACTAGGGAAAGATTTTATTTGGCAACTTCTAATTGTGAAATGGCACACCAAATTGGAACCGGACTTCCGGAAGGCCATTCCACAACTAGACCTCCTTTCTTCAATGGGTCAAACTATGGACATTGGAAAACAAGGATGCGCATCTATCTTCTTTCGATAGATGTGGAACTTTGGTACATTGTTGAAAATGGATACAATGTACCTTCCAATCCTTTTGAAGAATGGAATGTGGTAGAGAAAAGGCAAGCAAATTTGAACTACAAAGCAATAAATTCCTTGTTTTGTGCCTTAGCTACCGAGGAGTTTAATAGAGTTGCTCTTTTTGATTCCGCCAAGACTATTTGGGATACCCTTGCAACTACCCATGAGGGAACATCACAAGTCAAGGATTCCAAAATAAACTTGTTAAAGAGCAAGTATGAAATGTTTAGAATGAGTCCAAACGAGAGTATTTCGGAAATGTATACTCGTTTTTCTATTATTTCTAACGAACTAGCTAATCTTGGTAAATCTTATCCTAACGATGAGCTTGTGAGTAAGTTACTTAGGTCTCTTCCTCCCCATTGGGATCCAAAGGTGACCGCGATTCAAGAATCAAAAAATCTCAAGACTCTAACCATAGAGGAGCTTGTAGGATCTCTCATCACCCATGAGATGCTCCTTACTAGCCGACAAGAGGAAAAGAAGCCAAAGGAGAAGGAGAGGGAATTTAGATCCCTAGCACTCAAGGCTTCCAAGGAAGACTCATCAAGTGAAGCGGATAGTGACGAAGAAGAAGCTTTACGAAGATTCAAGAGCTTGTGGAGAAAGAAGCATAAGAAAGATAAGAAGAAGAAAGAGGAAAGTGATGTTGAAAGAGCCTTAAGATGCTTCAATTGCAAGAAGATTGGACACAAAAGACCGGATTGTCCACTTCTAAAATCAACTTCCTCTAAGTACAAGGGTAAGAAGGATTGGAAGAAGCATAAGGCTCTTGCCGCCGGTTGGGATGCGTTAAGCACATCGGGCAAAAGCTCAAGTGAAGGGGAAGAAAATAAAAAAGATGATCTTTGCTTCATGACAATCACCCATGAAGTTGAGGTAAACTCTAACCCCTCATATTCTTCATCTAGTAGTAAAAGTGATAGCATACCTTATGATGAATTATGTGAAACCTTGCATACCCAAATTTCCAAAAACAAAGTTCTTAAAAAATCCATTTTAAAGTTAGAAAAAGAACTTGATTTTTTGAAAATTGATTTATCTTCTTCCATATCTCAAGAACAAGTTACACTTGAAAATCATAAACTTGAGATTAATACCCTTAAGGGTAGCTTGGATGAGAAAACTTGCCAACTTTTAAAATTTCAAAATATGGCAAGCTCCTCCAATTCTTATGAAGATGAAAGAAATGAGCTTTTAGTTCAAACATCCCATCTTCATAATGAAAATGAAAGACTTAGATTATGTTTACATGGATTTCTAAATGGAAATAAAATTATTGACATAATCCTAAGTAAAACTAGTCTTAGACCTCAACATGCTTATCATGATAGGACTAGTGTATCTAACCCTCTTGTTAGATGCCATTTTTGTGGAATGAATGGTCATTACCAATTCCAATGTGCATCCAAGAGTAGGGCTAGATGTGGGACCAAGAAATCTTGGATTCCCAAAACCCCCATATGATGATATTCATATTGTGTAGATTAGGGGTTTTTGAACTTAAAATTGAATATATTTCATTTGTATGTTTTGTTTGATAAACCCTCTTGTTTTGTAAAATTATTTTAACTAGGGGGAGTTAAAATTGAATTTTTCTTTGAAAAAGGGGGAGCTTTAAAATTGTAAATTTTAAACCCTTGTTTTTCTTACCCCTTCTTTTTGTTGATGACAAAGGGGGAGAAGAATCTAGAGTAAAGTCTCTAGTGTAAGAAAAATGTGAAAAGAGTATATGCTTTGATTTGTAAATCTCTTGTGCTTGTCATCATCAAAAAGGGGGAGATTGTAAGCCCAATGGTTTTTACCTTGGCATTCCCATCTTGTTTTGATGATTCCAATACACAAGTGATCATTTATCACTAATGTGTTTGTGTGTCTAAGTTGTAGATCTTGATAAAGTAAGATCAATGATGCTTGGATTGAAGGCCAAGAAGCCCACATTGGACCACTAATTGGAAGGCCAAAGTCATCAAGCAAGAAGTCATGAAGACTTGAAGACATGAAGAAATTAATATTGAAGACCATTTTTTAATGTAATTGATCCAAACCTAGATTAGGTTTTTAGAGGCATAATTAAGGTAATCTCACACACCCTAAATAAACAAGTGATTGTACTTGTGGAGTTCCAACACCTTGGAACCCTCATAGCAATCCCATCTTGGTTGAGAACTGAAAGCCCAAAAACAGAATTGAAAATCTGCTCTGCATAGGCTTCTCGGAACTCCGAGAGGTTTTCTCGGAACTCCGAGAATTCTCGGAACTCCGAGAAATGGTCCAGTAGACTTTTTCCAATTTCTGTGAGGCTTCTCGGAACTCCGAGATTTTTTCTCGGAACTCCGAGAATTCTCGGAACTCCGAGAATTATTCTCGGAACTCCGAGAACACTCCAACGGTCTGAAAAAGAGCCGTTTGGAATTTTGCTGGAATTACCTCAATGCCATTGAACGGTCATATTTTGGTTTTCCTATAAGTATGGGTGTTCTAAACATACAAACCATCAATCCTAGCACTCTTAAACTTCATTTGAATACCCAAGAGTGAATCAAGCTTCAATTGTGCCTCTCATCACCAACTCTAGGATTTGGATCATAGGCTCTCAATTGTACATCTTTTGTAACCCTTGTGAAGGGATTTTTTAGTTCTTTCTTTCATCTTTCAAGATTTGTATTCGGGCGAGTATTCGGAGAAGCGGAGCCCTTTTTTCTCCGTGGTGAGGATTGCCACCAAGGTTAAAGCAATTGTAATTGGCACCGATCTTCGCCAAGGTTAAGAAGATCATATAGTGAAGCCATCAACGGGTTTGGTTGGTGGAGTGGAGTAGGCCTCGGGTTTGAGGACCGAACCACTTTAAATCTCGGGTGCACTCTTTCTATCTCTTTGCTCTTTCATTTGCATTGCACCATTAGATTTAACTTGTATGCTTAAAATATTGTTTTTGATCTCTTAATCGGTTTAAGTTTTTCAAATTGGTAAATTCTAGTTTTCTTAAACAACCGTATTCTCCCTCCTCATAGTTGCCATTTCTAATTCAACTTGGGACCCCCTATATCGGATTTTCAACATCAAATGACTTCTAGGGCACCCTGTCCCGTCATATCTATCCATGTCCGGAACTTTGAATCTAGGAGGCAGTGTGACTCCTGGATAGATCATAAAATCGGCCATATTCAGCTTTTTCGGGCCTTGGAATTTTATGTTTTCCATCTCTTTAGTCAGCTTGTCTATTCTGTCTTCCATCATTCTGCCCTCATTGTCTCTCTCCAGATGAGGGAGACAATTATGCTCTGCATACTGTTCATCCTCGATATCATCTTCAACATTCAAAACCGTAGGCCCGGCCATTGCAGGAAGTGGAGGAGGTATAACTGAAGGGTGCTGGGGTGCATGCTCCTTAGAAGTAGAACTTCTATCAGTTTTCATGAGAGCAATCTCTTCATTGATGGTGCCCAATTGTGCCAGGATAATTTTCATCATCTCATTGGTGTCAAGGGCATTATTTCCATTTTCCGCCATGGATTCAGGTGCAAATTGGACGGGTGAAGGAATTTCCTGGAGATTAGAAAAGGGTAATGCAGGGGAGGTAAAAGAAATTGGTGAGGAGGAAAATCGACTCAGCCTGGAATCAGCGGACTGACGGGACCAGGTTGATTTTGAAACGAGGATTTTCTTAGGAGCAATGACTGCTCAATCAAGAATCCTGCTATGGAAATATAAACACTAGATTAAAGATAATCGAGATAAACTATTTTGATCAAACAATGACGAAAGAAACAAAAACACACTTTCATTAATAAGATTCAAATTGTGATTACAACGGATGAAAAATATTAATTTCTGATCACAGCTGGATAAACAGACTGACAATAATGGGAAATGCAGAAATCGGAATAACAAAACATGATACAGATCTTCAAGGCTCCTCAATCCGAGCTCTCCGGCTTGCGGGCTCTTCCGATATTTCTCCACGTCAGAATTTGCGAGATAAACCTAACCTCCTTTCTATATTTTTGTTTCCCCAAGCAGCCACAATGGATCGGACGAGATCAGGAGTGAGATCTTCACAAAGAGGAGGGACTATGATTCCGGGAGGACATGGAATTCTCGTAATCTGATGGAGAATCCGCATGGGTGCATAAAAAGAAGATTTCTCGATACCCATGAGGTAAACAAATGAATGCGGGTAAGTGCTAGTAAAAACATGGAAACATGAATGACTTACCCAGCGAAACTGGCTCTCCTCTACATGTTGTAACCAATTGTGCCATTCATCGATAGACTGAGGTTGATGGGCTATTGGTTTCCATGTATGGAAATTCTTCAGGGTATATGGATTTTGGTTTTGTCGCTGAAGAATTTGAAGTTTTTCACCAAGCCAGACATACAACAACTTGACACATCCATAGAAATTGTCCTTGATCTCTTGGGAAGCAATAAGATCTAGTCCCAAGAAAGTCTCTGCTAACATGGTAGGGATAGGATTCCTCCCCTCATTGATCTGATCTACCACTCCTAATAGTATCAAAGATGCAACATGGGAATTTCTGCGAAGAACATGACGTGCGAAGACCATAAAAATTAAAGCATTACGTCGGCAATCCTGAAAACGAGAGTTAGTAGGATCGACGTTTTTCGAAAAAAGTTTAATAAGGTCTTGAATTTTCACGCACGTATCCGTCAAACACGGCAGAGCATCCACAGTCTCATTTTTGAACAGTTTGCAAAACAGACCATGAGGAGATTCTATCCTTGAAGGTTTAATCCAGAGTCCCTCAGATGGGAGCTCTAGCATGGTACACCAATCTTCAAATATGGGACAAAGTTCAAAATGGCCAAATCGGAAGACATGAAGAACAGGATCCCAAAGGCCAGCAGCTGCTTGGAGAAACTTCTAATTTATATCCCGACTGTTCAAATAGGTGAACGAATTGATGAAATGATCAGCCATATTTCTCTGTGACTGTTCACGCGGAAGAGCTTTAATGGTATCAGCTATCCAGTTGTCCAACAAAAGGTTTGCCATAATCAGACCTGACACAAAGATAGGACGGGATAATGAGGGAATGAAGATAACTTCGAATAAACAAAGAATAAAAATAAACTTAACGATCAAGCATAAGAAGGATACTATTGATGACATCGAATGTTCCACTATTGATCAAAGATGATCAGAAACTCAGAAACGAGACCACGGTCACAAAATGACAAAAGTAGATCATAGACCGGATCTAAATCTAGAAGATGGATGTCAAAACTGAATGATCAAAGAGATCAATAATAGACTATGGCCATAAAGACAGCAGACAAACTGTCGACCATATCTAAAGACAAGACAAGAAAACAATCTGAATAATATATGACACAACAAAAGAATAGATAAATGAAGTTTCAATCTGAGGGATAAAAACAAGTGAATTTTATCATCATCGAGTCAAAGAATAAACCGTAGCTATGAGGGTGACAAGTAGAAGCCACTAGCTAGGTTTAGATCTGAGAGATGCATAGACACGACTGATTGATTCAAGCCAGAAATCCCTACTAGAAAGTAGGTCATGATCTTATAATCAAAAGATATAGGGACATAATCTCAAAAAATAGAACAACAGAGAGGCCATGACCATGAGAGGGGCAAGTAAAAGCCACTGGTCGGGTCTAGATCTGAAAAACAGAATGATACAACTGATTAGATTAGACAAGGAAACCTCACTAAAAAGTAAGCCCTCAATCTGATAATCAATATATAGATATATACATATATACCCTAACCAGGGGCACCAACCCTAAATATAATCCCATAGAGTCAAGACACTTGACTCAAGACATACATGTGAGTGCACTAGGACTGCGCTGTAGCCACATAAGGTGAGCTACAATAATCTATGGATAGGACAAGGCTCCTAAATCTAGGCTCCAACATGTGTAAGGAACACATGTCCGTCCTTATATGAATGCAATATAGATATAAGCACATGCGGATCCTAATTGGGTTTCACTAAGTCGGCAAATATATTCATATACATAATATATGTAAAATGAAAGTAGAGCTCCGGACTCAATATATCGGGTACTATGCTTATAATCCATATTTAAAATGTATAACACAAGTACGCCTAGTGTTATACATAGTATGCTTCATTGCTCATCGGCTGCTGTAAACACAAGTACGCCTAGTGTTTACGACTGCAGCACCGGCGCATAGCTTGGTAATAGATACAACAGCACCATCTGGATAGTGATATCCCATGAGGTACGCATTATATCTATCCCGTGGAGCCAATAATAATAAAATCAATAAAAGAAAATAAAGAACAAAATGATGTATGCTGTGCAGTGTGTGAATCCCTTGTTTTAAACACCTATTTGGTGCCCCTGGATTCTAAACGATTAAATTCCCATTTATAATGATTTTAGCCCAAAATTTTTCAAAGTTAGTAACAAATGGCATTTTAACAGAGTTAGGCAATATCTCGAAAGATTTCCCCAGCGGAGTCGCCAGCCTGTGGACCCCGATCCGAGAGCGAGGCGGCGGGGGACGTGCCCCACGCTGAGTCTCTATGGATCATCCACGTGAATGGAGAGCTCTACCAAGGAACTCTCGAAAGAAGAAATGCCTCTCACAGCATGAGTGGCGATATAAGGTGAGATACCTCTCGATTCGGGGACTAGCCTAGATTCGAGGCGTACCTTAAACAAAGAAGAGTCGCCATCCAAGGAAGTGGGCCAAGGATCCCATACTATGCTCTGTTGCAACGGATAACCAGAGATTATAAAAAGAGGGTTCGTGCCTGGTTACGAATTTGGAAGGTCTAAAGAGCACCTCATCCGCCCAAGTGCAAGCACCTGGTCTCTTATGCCATTTATTTAATGATTTTGAAGAGTTTTGGGCAAAAGTCATATGAAATGAGCATCAATATCTCCGAGAAGACGTCTATCTAATCATGCATGTCTCGGAGATGAATAATAATCACACATAAAAGAAATGAAATAAGTGTCACCTAGGAGTAGCTAGATTCTGAGTGACAAGCCTAAAGAGCTAGATTATGAGTGTCATACCTAATTGGTGTCTGAGTTTTGATGTGCAAACGCATGCATGCTGCAGCTAAAGGTATAGGATCTGTACATGAACGTAAGAAAACACAGCAAAACATACAACACAATTCAATTCTATACATGACTGGACAAAATGAGTCCTAACTCTAATGCGACCTGACTCGGACCAAGATGGCCGTCCATCCCAGCTGCTCTACGTATCCCGGCCTCGGGAAGAATCGGAGTCAACGTAGTTCGATGCCCTATTCTAAGCTACTATGCCTAACCATCTAGAACCGCTATCCTAGACTCAATTCCACTAGACTCGACTGATTTTTAAAGCTTTTTTTGTACAATTGCTTAAATTCATGTGAGTTGTAATTTTTAGGACTCTATATGCCCTAACTAATGCAAGTTGGTTAGCCTTAAGCTAATGCAGGTGGGCCCTACATCTTATGTGTATCTAGGCTGTGCAACCTAAGGAAAACCATGGGCTGACTATATGCTTCCTAGTCTAGCCATCGGTTCGACTAAGTGTCTAACCGATCAACTTGAGGCCTCCTAACTCTAGGGACACTCACACGACAGGACACACCATATCAACAAATCAGGACAGACTCCTAACTCTAAAACACCCTAAATGTCTAGGACAGAATCCTAACTCTAGGGGATGATCTTTTTCAAAAGGTTTTGAAGAGTTTTTTGTATTTTTTTGAAAGTTTGAAATGTTTATTTTTAAAGGTTTGGCTGGACCTAGGATATGGATCCCAAGCTGCACTACGTACCCTGTTGAAAGGGATCAAGCCAATGTAGTTCGGAAACAGAATTCCCTAACTACTCTGAAAGACTCAAAATTTTTGAGATTTTTGGATTTTAAGATATTTTTTGAATTTTTAAGTGTTTTTGAAATGTTTTTTGTTATTTTTAAGTGTTTTTGACTCAAGGGGGACAAATCCTATCATCATAAGGGGAGGACAGACTCCGGATATCCCGCAAAGGTTGGACAGCATCCTATGCTTTGCGGGGGAATGAACAGAATAACAACTCTGCAAGGGTTGGACAGCATCCTATACCTTGCAGGAGCGGATAGAAAAACACATGATTTGATGAGAGGTAGGATAGAATCCTAACCCCTATGATGATAGAATTTGATTCTTGAACAAGAGGACTGACTCTCTAGACTAAGGACGGATTCCTATGCTAGTGGACTATCAAACTAAGATAAAGCTCACAAGTAATAAGGAAAAAGAGACCTTGTGCATATTTGGCAAAGGTAAAACACCCAGCCGGGCCGGACAGCTACCTAGCCCTAGGGTGCAACAAATGTGCAACCCAATACCCATAAGGGTAGGGGTATGATGCCAAGCTGAGTAGGGTGTTCTCCCAAAACCAAAAGACGCACAAAGAGGAGGTTTAGCAAGAAAATGAGACTGGGTAAGTCTCTTAGACACAGAGGTAAGATAGAGAAAAATGCTAACATGGAAAAAGAAACCTTGTGCATATTTGGCAAAGGTAAAACACCCAGCCGGGCCGGACAGCTACCTAGCCCTAGGTTGCAACAAGTGTGCAACCCAATACCCATAAGGGTAGGGGTATGATGCCAAGCCGAGTAGGGTGTTCTCCCAAAACCAAAAGACGCACAAAGAGGAGGTTTAGCAAGAAAATGAGACTGGGTAAGTCTCTTAGACACAGAGGTAGGATAGAGAAAAATGCTAACAAGACTAGGCAAGTCTCCTAGGCACAAAGATGAGATAGAGAAAAATGCTAGCAAGACTGGGCAAGTCTCTTAGGATGGGCTTGTGCTATCACCTTCATCGCCCTTGCAATGAGAGGGGATTCTAATATCTAAAGAAAATTAACAGAAATCTATAAGACTGTGTTAGTCTATTAAAGAAAGAAGAAAAAGCTATCAGATAATCGCAAATTCCATTCTATTCTTATAAAAATAAATCAAGTGCTGAGCAAAGAATAATTTTCAATAAAAAAATAAACAATCTTTAGCAATCATAAAATGATAAACAACATTAATTAGTCCAGACCAGCCGCTGGATAGCCTAATAAAGTAAAAGAAAACAATATCAAACACTTCTATGCCCAACCACAAACACCACCCCAATATGGGGATGAAATCAGATGATGCTAAAGTAATCATCTGATATCATATACACATGATAATATTTCTATATCCCGCCTTGAGATCAGACAGTACTCATGTCGATAATATCGAATAGAGTAGTCATCTGATCTCCTTCTTCCTATTAAACAATTTATTTAAATAAAAAGGAATGAGTATAATAAAAAGCTTTGAGATAATCATTGGTAAATCAGAGAAGAAAAACTGAAATTTCAAGTATCATAAGAAAAAGAGAATATGCAAACCTTGAATTAGAAAAATAAAAATATTATAATACATCAATCTCGGCAAATCTGCTCCTTCTTTAACAAAACATTTTATGACCCTTTTAATAAATGAAACAATCATTTGAATGACAAAATTATTTCTACAACTAGAAGGATACAAGCCAAAATAAAACTCCTTTTCTCACATTGCTTTTATCAAATTTTGAGCAACAATGGACAGCTGTTATGTGCTTGTGGACAGAACCAAATGGGCAGCAGATATACACAATACAGGACGGCAATTATGCTCAGTAGATAGCATGTATATAATAAAAATAAAATCCATGGTGACTTCACTGGGTTAAAATCTGGACATGTAGGATCAATAAGTTGTTTTATAAGAAAGTGAAAGCATCCTACACATGCTATCAAAGTTCTACTATCCATTCAACTCCTTTAAAGCTCCTTCAGCCATATCACCATAATGAGAAAATTACAAATGACTCAATAAAAGACCTAACAATATGAAGGATATCTATATCAAGAAAGAGTAAGGGCTGCTATTATGACAGGTGTAGAGGCTGCTATAAAAAAAATGGTGTGAATATTTGCTTCATGGGAATCGATACTATCATTAACATATCCCTGCAAGTGTACTGACATTGTTTGCATTTTTATAACCTGAGTTATGAAAATCACTATGGTTCTCAATGAACATTATAAACCTCCCAACTATATAAAAAAAAATGATATACATATTATGATAATTATGTTGTGAATAGGGACAAATATTTAAACGAATCAAACATGACAAACATAAACTAGAGTCCCTGCACCACCTTATCAATGACACTATGTGCTTTAATAAAGGTATCTTGTAAAACAAAATGAAAAGGTATGACAAATTTCAAAATTTTCCAATGAAAAACCATTTGACGAGCTCTAAATTTTTAATGAAAGACTTGACTGGTATTTCTTTACGATCAAACCTAAAGGAAATATATATATATATATATATATATATATATATATATATATAAAATCAATTGATGGGTTGTAAAAATCCACACTGAATATCTTTCAACAAATTCTGAATTATATGTCAGCACGAGGTAAATCACAGGGACTCATTTTTGTGCTACATATACATATTATCAATTTTAAAATAACAACCTTATTTTCCAATTTCTTATAGTAATCATCGCAAGCAATCCGAGAAAAAGGAAATGAGGAAATGACACCCCTACAAACTACAGTACCAACTTTAACTTTCATGTTGATTCTCTAGAATACAAAACATATTCCGATAAATCATAAAACTAACCATTAGAAAAGAAAAGCTATCGTCAGCTGATTAATTGTAAAAATGGCTATTGTTTGGATAATTTGAGGACCTGTTTTGAATCCAAATTCTAATGAAAAATGCTGTTAATATGAAAATACAATAGATCTTAACATGAGCCACACATGTGAGAAATCCAAATCAAAAGGCCTGATCCAAATCCTCATCATTGAAATAGTTCCTTAAAAAAAACATATTAATCTGTTTTGGAAAACCTCTATTAAAACCGTTATCTCATTTTGTTTCTAGGTGTTCTTTTTAAAGAGAAATTCAATCCTTATTACATTACAAATAAAAATTATCATATAAAGTAAAAAAAAAAAAATGCTTGTCCTCGTATGTATGAGGAACAATATCTCTAAAAATAAATACCTGTTTGAAAACTGTTGTCACAAAGAGATTCAACATTTTTACTGATCGTTAAAATGGAAGCAACACAGACAAATTTTACTCCACTGTCACAATTAAGTTAAAATAACTAAAACGAAATCATGTACATATTACGATAATGACATGTACACTAGAAACATGGAATACATCCTGAGAAATGAAGTGTATATCAAAAATCTAATATGTACATATTAGAACACAGTGCTTTTATTCAAATATCATACAATAAAAAAAAAACATCATCATTTTAATTATCCACATTTTAGAACATTTATCCATTCATTTCATTGATAAAATTAAAAAAATAAATCCAATTCATCTATCCACAGATCCTAATTCCAGCCAATATAAACAGAAAAAATAAAAAATAAAATAAAATAAAATAAAATTAGAGAATACCTTTTTGCAAACAAGATTGATGAAAAAATCACTCCAAAGATGTATAGCTTCTTCAATCCGAGACTCAGAAGTGCAGATCAATGCAAGATGATGTGGATCTGAAGCTTGCTTTCCATAGATCCTCTTTTCTTTTCTTTTTTTAAGTTTCTTCCTTGATTGGAACTGATCGGAGCTTTGGCAAGTTGCCGGAGAGGTAAACGGAGAAGGTGACCGGAGCAGGAGGAGCGAAGAAGAGGATCAGATCAAGGTTTAGGCTTAGATTCAAACAAAACTAAGGAAACAAAATCTGTGCTTCCGATGCTCAGATTTAAGCTTTCAAAAGATAGATCTGGAGTTTCATTGCAGGTATTAAGATTTTTCCCTTAAAAAGAAACTAAAAGTTAAAAGAAAGAGGACAAATTCATAAGGAAAGGAGTATTTCCAGGAAGGAAGGTAAATCAATAGCTTGTAGAGAAGAAAATCCTAAAAAAAAAATTCGATCGAAGCTCCGGCAATCTCGCCGGAGAAGAAGATTGGTAAGCTAGGTTTTAGATGAGATCTGAGGGATCCGCGATCTGTGATCTGTGATCTGGTAGAGAAAATGATGGAGGTTGAAAGAGATGGATGACTTCTGGCAAGGATTCGCCGGAGAAGAACAGGTTGATCGGAGAAGATCGGAAGAAATGGGTTTGGGTTTCTCTCGCTAATCTCTCTCTCTGCGATTTTTTTCTTTTTTTTTTTTTTTAAACAAAGCTTAAGTTGGTATTTAAAGGGAATTTGGGGTGATGATATCGGCACCCCCATTTGATAAGCGCACACATGCGCGATCCTGACTAGCTAAATCACCCCCTTGTTTTGATAACTACACAAACTCAGCTTGTCTTTTGTGAATTTTTTTGTCGGATTTTTCTAGAATTTTGCCGGGACATTTCTAGGGCTTTAAGGCTTCTAAAAATGTATTCATGGGCACTTAGGGTCTTTGGATGACTGAAATTTTCCTTCAAATACATGGATTTTGGGGTAAAATGAAAAACCTAGTGGGCCACCCCCTCATTTACACTACACACACTATTTCGGTCCATTTACTAGGCAAACGAGCTCCGATCTCGATGAAATTTTGCAGGGGGGTAGAAGAGACCTTCATCCAGCCTAGGGTGAAGTTTGGAACCCTAATGCTGAGATTCGGATGGATTTGGCACGAGCCGGGAGGGTTTAGGGCTTAGTCAAAATGGGGTGTCTACACTTCTATGATCTCAAGTTGGGCCAACACACCAACCATCGGCATCCTTTCCGAGCTTCACACAGGGCCTATGCGGCCCATGCTCACCTGCTTCTCCTTCGCCCTCGTCGGATCCGCGACCAATGTCTGGATCAACAAATTGCACGAATCAGGAAAGTACTAAGCCATTTTATCTATTTATTTACATTATTATCTTTTATTTACTTATAATTCTTTAATCCCCTTTTTAAGCTACAACCATCCATATGCCATTTCATGAAATATCATCTCTTTTTTTCTTGTTTTTTTTTTTTTTTTTTTTTTTTTTTTTTTGTGTTTTCAAACTAATAAGCTTGTATAATTTCTGTTAAAAAATCATTGCAAAAATTATAACTACGTGCCTTGCTCTGATTCTCCCTAAAATTATATCTCAAGAACAAGGAGCTTTTGTTCAGAATATAAGTATTACAGACAATATCAATACTGCCCAAGAACTAACTCAAAGCATAAATCACAAAGTTAGAGGTGGGAGTATTATATTTTTAAATTAGATATGAAAAAGGCTTATGACAAAATAAATTGAAATGTTATATCAAAACTCTTATTAAAGTTTGATTTTGAACTCATTTTTATTAAATTAACCGAAACAATGATACAAAATTGTTGGTTTCGATTCTAATAAATGAGGATCCTAAAGATTGTTTCAACTCTTCTAAAGGATTGAGACCAGGAGATCATATCTCCTCTTCTTTGTTCATCATAGCGGAAGAAGCTCTTTGTAGAAGCATTAAAGAAGCTTTCAACTTGGGAAAGATAAATTATTATCACACTAGCATAGTTAACATCCCTATCACTCACCCTTTTCATAGATGATGTACTGCTATATACTATTGGTACTAAATCCATCATTAGAAATATTATGAAGTTATTGAACAACAAGAAAAAGCTTCTAGCCAGAAAGACAATAAAGACAAATGTTGTTTCATAGCTTCAGACAAACTGACTAATGCTAGAGAAAACATCATCAAGAGCGCCATTGGTTTTAACTTAAAGGGCCTTCCTTTTCATTACTTAGGGTGCCTTTAACTTTATTTCAGCTAGATGCCTCAAACTTTATTTAGGTCAGATGCCTCTCACCAACTACACTCCCTTCATGGAATATTAAGCCAACTTATCAGCGTAAAAAATGAAAATACATTCACCGACAGTGAACAAAACCACCATCCACCACCAAATTATGCCCACTCACAAAAGCAGCCTCATCAGATGCCAGAAACAATACTGCATCAGCCACACTGGGAGCCTTCAAAACCCTCCCCTGCAAGCTGGTGAGATGAGAGTAAGCATTCTCCACTCCCTCCGCATCGAGCTCGAACAAGCTGCATGTCATCGGTGTCGCCACCGTAAAAGGCGACACACAATTCACCCTTATCCCATACTTCCCGAGCCCCCGACACGCCGATCGGACCAACCCCAACACCGCATGCTTCGACATAATGTAGTCCACGTTAGTCTCGCTGCCGACGCTTGCCCCCACACTCGCCGTGCACACTATGCTCCCCTTCAGGCCCCCGTCCACCATAACTCGCCCCGCGTGCTTTACACAAGCGGCCATGCCCCTTACATTGATGGCAAAGAGGCTGTCCAGGGCGTTGAGGTCCAAGTTGAGGATACTTTGGTTGCGGTTGATCACACCGGCGTTGCTAAACATTATGTCTAGGTGACCGTATTTTTGGACTGTGGAGTCCACCATGGACTTGACCTGATCTTCGTCGGTGACATTACAGTGCAAGAAGGTGCAACGGTCATGGCCGATTGATGCGGCCACCAGTTCACCTTGCTGCACTTGGATGTCGGCAATTACCACAGCAAGTGCACCGTGGTCTGCGAAGAGTCGTGCTGTCGTCTCCCCAATGCCGCTTGCGCCGCCAGTGACAATTGCCACCTTGCCCTCTAACCTGAAAAAAAAAATGCATACTATAATTCTAATATCATATCATGATAAGAGATGGGATTGTTAGTAATTAGAGAAATGGTAGAATGAAGGGTGCCCTTGCCAAAAATGAGATGAAAGGGCTCTCCCATTGGCTAAGGAGTGCCCTAGCGTTAAAGAGCATTTAAATGCTCTTGGAAACATCCATTTACACATGTTTTGATAAAAACGTCTCAAAACAAAGTGTAAATTTTTCCAAGAGCACTTAAATGCTCCTTAGGGCACTCGTAAGCAAAACCCATTATTTAAACAGCTGTCAAAGGTGATTACAGCTATTGCAGTCCCCCAGAAAGCTCTCCAAAACAAATTAGGAAGGAAAAGACAAACTGTTTGTACAATTATCATAACATGATAGTGCCAACATCATTAGCCTATCTTTTATACATATAGGCATATATATTTGCATATAAACTTAAGAAAAGATATTTCCACCCTATCAGTGTTTGCACTCCTTGTTAGGGGGGTCAATGGACCCAGACGGTCCATCACAAATCCAAACTTAAAGGGACAGGATACAGACATATGCATTATCAAGATTCATGGAGACATTTTGATACCCTATCATAGGATCTGAAATTATTACTGATCGGAGCCAAACAACCAACAAAAGCCAATCCAATTTATTATACTATTTTACAAAAGTAGCCTTTAAATTTTATGGGAAATGATAAATGCGCCCCTTTTCATTACTTGGGACACCCAGCTACAATGTATCTATGACTGCAAAGGGGCTGATGTACTTCACATCTGAAGGGATGAAGTGACATGATTGCCACGTGCAATGCAGCTGGGTGTCCCAAGGGATGAAAAGGGGTGCATATATCATTTCCCAATTTTATAACTTTAAGTATTATTTTCGGGGTATTTTAGTAAAAGTAAGGCGTATGCATTTCTTAGAATTATTCATATTTTTAGCATTTTTGTCATTCCTCTCTCTAATGTCTCGAGTCACCCACTTTTGTTACTTCTCTAATAATTGACCCTAAGTCCATAGCACCCTTCATTGCCATCATTGCGACTCACCCTAGCAGCTATCAATCACATGCATTGCCGTCATTGCGACTCACCCTAGCAGCTATCAATCGTGTTTGCACTCGCTCTGTTTTGAGAATTTCAACTGTCTAAACTGTAAGGTAGACCTAGTAGGACCCTCCGAGGGGTGGTCTGATTTTGGAATGGATTGTGACCATAACGTAGGAAGTAGGATCCGAAGAATACTCCGAATCCGATCTGACTGATAAGAGATTTGGATGGATCGTGACTAAGACATAAGTGGATCCGTTGACACCCCTACTCCTTGTTTGTTTTATTTTCTAAAAAGAACTTCATTATTACGTCTATTGGTATGATTTTTTTCTCCAAAAATAAAGTCATTTTCAGGAAAAGACAGAGGGGATAAAATGTTAGAAAAAGAGATGGTAATAGCATTTCCCATATTGTGAAAATAATTATTATAATTTTCTCATGCCTATCTTAGACGAAGGCCTCCAAAGCAACCTTAATCAGTTTCTTTAGAAACTAAAATTAACTTAAAACAATCCTTTTTGCAAATAGAAATGATATTTTCAGCCTCTTTCTCTGCATTTCCATTCCCTCTTTTTTTTTTTTCCTGAAAATGGACAAAAGAGAGACAAGAAAAAAGAGAGGTGAAAATGCATATTTTAGGAAACTACAAACAAGAGGGGTCGAAATGCTGGAAAAGGGGGCAGAAATATCTTCCTCATTAGCAAAAATAAGCATCTAATTTGGTGGTATCCAAAGAGTCCCTAAATCAATATTTAAGTTTAGTTTTATTTCAAGTGTAACATTAAGGCCTCGATGAAAACCATTAAAAATATCATTTCTAAAACTTTAGAGAAATTATATATTCGTCCCCATTTCTTCCCGGGCCACTCCCTTGCACTGTAAAAGGAGTAGTCATAAATACACTACAGAGGGTGGCCGGGGAAGAAAATGGGGCGAATTTATTACTTCCCAACTTTTATTACCACTACTTGTTAGTATTCATTTTTAACTTCAAAACTAAACCATTTGTATATATGATATACATGCAAATAATTTCTAACTGTATATTGCTTTACCTCCCCTTGCAAATGGCTCCTGACATTATCTCCCTTCTTTTAGCTCCAGAAAGGATGAGAGAGAGAGAGAGATGGTATGAACTCGTTGGTAAAGAGGCAATAAATAGACAGAGATTTATGGCCTATATATGGTTTATCCAAGATAGGGTCTATTTTTAATTTGTTTTGACCATTTTCTAGGTGCCATGTGTAGAACCGGCAAAAAGTGACCCGGACCCGCTGGTCTACCCGGCCCGTCCGGGTTTTGCGGGTTCCGGGTCACAAATTACTACCCGTTTTAATTTTTTACCCGGCCCGTACGGGTCGTGAGATTGTTGACCCGTAGCGGGTATACCCGCGGGTACCCACGGGTATGACTAAGATTCCACAACAGAAAGCAACACGGTAACAACACTGAAAAAGAAGCCACCTTAATTATGATGATGATAATGGATAGGTTCATAGAAAAAGTTATATATTTATAAATCCAGGGAGCCCATGATCCACCACATAACCTCTCTAAGCACTCTCTTTCTACCTAAAATTCTATGTTTCAGTAGATCCAGAGCCCCAAATCTCCCCTATTTTCTCCTCCTTTCCTTTTCCCTTCAATTTAGTCTCAAGTTTCATCACATACCCAAAACCCCATCATCCACTTTCCTCCTAAAAAACTTCTCCTTTCCTCTCAGTTTCATACTTTAATCACATAACCAAAACCCCTTCTCATTTCCTCTTAAATCCATACTCTAGCACACAACCAAAACCACCTTTATCCAAATCTTAGACCTCATCAACACCCAAAAGGAAAACCCTCTTTTTTTTCACCTATAATCTCATCTCTCATCAAATCCAACAACCCATAACCTTTATTTCTCCCTTTTCCTACTTACTAATGGATTCAAATACTCACAACAAACCCCTCCACTCCCACCAAAAGCACTCCACAACTGATCTCTTCTCCAGTGCTAAGTTGGTGGCTGAAGCAGCCAAATCCTCCCTCAGCCATGAAAACCAAAACATAGACAAAGCTAAACTGTCCTCCGCGGCGCCGATCTGCTTGAAGTTGCTGGGTAACCCGCGGGTATACCCGGCCCGCCCGGGTAAGGTCCGGGTACGTCAAACGGCTACCCGTAGAATCACAGGTAATTTCTACCCTTACCCGTTATACCCGTACCCGCGCTACCCGTACCCCTACCCGTGCGGGTTACCCGTTTGCCGGGTCTAGCCATGTGCATGGCACATATATAAAATGAGGCCCAAATTTTAAGGAATAGTGTAATGTCTTCCCAATATTTTTTTTCTTGAGGAAATGACAGAGGCACTACCTTGTTTTTATAACAATTATGATTGCTTAGTTCGAAGGGATCACTCCCTAATTAATATATTAGCCTAGAAACATGGTTGTCAAAGGGCCCTACTTGGATTTCAAGAAAAATATTTGATATAATTTTTTTTTCTTGACTATTATTTTGGCAATTCTTTTTCTTCCAGGAGTAAAATGGACGCAAAACAAATGTTATACTCATTTTTTTTCAATCGTAAAACAAATTTTACCCATTTTTCCACTTAAAATGAACGTAACATTTGTTTAACAGCCATTCCGCTTACAAATGAACCCAGGCTATTCAGGCGCCCGATCTGGGCACCTGAACACATATGAACCTCGAAACCCGAAAGTTGGATTTTTGGAAAAAGTCTCAGGGTCGCCCGAAGGTGGGGTTTTGACCCCCGAAGGTTTGGGTTTGGGCACCCGAACAGCCTGGGTTCTGCGAGATTTGTTTTGGATTCAGACTTCGGATTTATGTGTTTTGGCTTACATTCCTATGCCCATAAAGTGATGAATGTCGTTTGTTTGTATTAAGTGATTGATCCTCAAGACGAATTCAAAGAAATACATCAACATTGAGATACGTAATAATGTACTTTTGGTTAACTATTAGCCCTATTTTATTCAATAATTACACCATTGATCTCTAGACTTTTATATCTCTGTTTTGACACTTGGTTCTAGCATGCTTACTTTATAGCCCTATGAACCAATGTGATCTCCTCTTTTACTATGATTGTGTTTATTTTACCCAAAATATGAACCTTGAAACTTTGTGAGAACTATTGTTCAATTTTGCCTTGCATCCATATGGACTTTTGGATACTATCTATTGTGGACTTTTGTTTCGTTATCTGTTCTGGACACTTTTGTGGAGGCTTGGGATATTTCTGGACCTCGCCATATGAGGGTAAAATACTTGGCAACTTTGGACCCGACTATGGGGATAGTTGTAAATACCCAAAAATACCCTCTTACTAAAATCCGTCCCCTCTTTAGAAGGGGGCATCTTTGTCTTTTGGAATTAGACCTCATTAGCGCTTCTTAAGAAAGCCTATAAATACATCCTTAGAGAGGATTGTGAAGATTAAATCAAACCTTAATTGTTTTGTTCAGCCCTAGAGGAGGAGACCCGTGAGAGAGAAGAAGAAGACTAAGGAGAACGCAATTTGGGAATCGAAACTGCGAATCAAGGTAAGATTTACGTTCTACGCAAGATTCGATATGTTAAGAACCCTAAAACAGGTTTTTGGTGGATTAAAAGATACGGTTTAAAGTTTGATTTTGTTTATTAAAGGACACCGGTACCGATCTTGAATTTCCTTGGGGTTGGAATCGCTCTTCAACTCCAACAAACTCAAGATCAATTGGTTATGATTTAGAATTTGGAGTTTTGGGGATTTTGATCTAGAATCTTGAATTGATTTCAATTATTGTTTGAGTAAATTCGGAGCATCCCATCGAGTTTGTTTGATTCCTCTTTTCGTAAGGATTTCAACGGATCCGACCTCGCGCGATTAGGAGTCTGAACGAAGGAGATATGGATTTTAGAAGTTTTGTGGAAATCAGATGAAATCTGGAAATTCTCGTGGAAAAACCCAGTCCCAATATTTGGACGCCCAAAGAGGGGTGTTTGGATGTCCGAAGGTTTTCGGACGTCCGACTCGGGCGCCTGAATATATTTGGACTCGGGACCCGAGAGTCGGGTTTTCCTTCTGAAATTCTCAGAGACGCTTGAAGTGGTTTCTGAAGGATGTGTTCGGACGTCTGAAGGTCCGGTTCGGGCGTGTGAACCCGCTGGGATTTTGAAGAATGTTTTAGAATTTGGATTTCGAGTTATGTGTTTATGGATCACTTCCTAGGGTCCTTATGTGATGTTATTGTACTGTTCAGGCTAAGGTATTGAACCGTCTGACAAGATTAGGGAAGGAAACGTCCGTCATCGAGGTACATAATAGCGTACTATCTTGGGTGTTTCTTAAACCCTACACATTCTAAACCAGTTTTTGCTATTGATATCTTAAATCTGTATTGTGATTTGAATATGTGAGACTATCCTGGGTCTAGCATGCCTATTTATGTTACTGTAAACACTCCATTTTGACCAAACCCTAAACCCTTGTGTGTGAATAAAAACCTCATCAAACTAGTGATCTAGAGTCCCAAGCTTTATCCTAAGTAGGTTAGGATCCCAAGTAGTTCTCCTTAAAATTTCATAAAAATCTGCCAAAGTTTGGCCATTCCGTACTTTTCTCCATTAAAAAATATGTAATATGATTCTTGATTTTAAAATGAGACTCAAGAGAATGGTTGCCAGAAGCAACAAAAATTGTTGGTAGTGAATGACTAGGCTAACATTTGGGACATGTTATTGAACGCCTCTCATTATCCACTTATTAAACTGGACGAAACAAGAAGGAGAGAATAACTAAGATCAAGTACGCTTTACTTCAGAAATTCAGATTTGAGATTTGAGATTTGTAGAGCGGGCAAAACAATCCGGGGTATGCTAACATAATTTTCTACTCTCTTTTTTATTTTTATTTTTTCATTCTCCACAACAAAAAAAAAAAAGGTGCAAAAGAATTGCCGAGAAAGGTTCAAGAATACAACTTAATATCAATCAATTTTTGGGCCCCATACATGAACGTCTATGTGTAATCAAAACCATTGATTTCATAGAACATTATTAGGGGGCCCACATGATCTTGGTCCCAAGCAGAATCGAACATCAAAGGCATAAAGTAAGATATAGAACGAAAAATACCGAAGATTTAGCTTTCCTTGGCTGAATCCTAATCAAGCTTTATAGATCTACAGACCAGGGTCATCCAATCGAAGTGTTATCAACAACAATCACCCTGACTTGTGGTGGTTGATCTGACCATTAGATTTGATCACATCATTTGGGCCAACAAAACAACTGTTAGGTTTCCTAACAGTTGCTATTTTTTTAGCTTTTTTTCTAGTGAGTTTTGTGTGCGCTTTCTACCACAGAAATGGCAACTTTAGGGTGCCACTAACTTTATTTCGGTCAGACGCCTATGATCACAAACCACACTCCATGCAATATTAAGCCAAATTATCATCTTACAAACTGGAAATACATTCACACACGATTAAGAAGCTCATCACCCACAGCCAAGTTATTCCCACTCACAAACTCAGACTCATCAGAAGCCAAAAACAATATTGCATCAGCCACATTAGAAGCCTGCAAAACCCACGCGTCCAAGCAAATGACATGAGAGTAAGCATTCTCCACTCCCTCCTCATGCTCAGGCACGCCACACAACGTTGGCGTCCCCAACGCGGAGGGAGACACACACAATTCACCCTTATCCCATACTTCCTGAGCCCCCGACACGCCCCGACACGCCGATCTGACCAACCCCAACACCGCATGCTTTGACATGACGTAGTCTATGTGGGTCTCGTGCCCCACACTAGCCACCACACTCGCCGTGCACACTATGCTCCCCTTCACGCCCCAGTCCTTAACTCGCCCTGCGTGCTTTACACATGCGGCCATGCCCCTTACATTGGCAAAGAGGTTGTCCAGGGCGTGGAGGTCCAACTCAAGGATGCTTTGGTTGCTATTGAGCACACCTGATGTCAAACAACCAAATAGTCCAAAAGCTTAAGCTTTTTCGATTTGCTGTTATTTAATCATTTATATACTTCATCACTACCCCTCATGTGTGGCTCCTCTTTGTTTTTTAGTTGGCAATACACACATATGTTGCCCTTCTTTTGGGTTGGCCGTAAACATGGATTTCTAGGGCGCGTTCGGCAAGGCTTTTCTTTCTCGCCCGATTAAAAGGGCCGAGAAATGGAGTGATGAGAATCTTTACAAGCGGATATTTATCGCTTTGAAGAATCCTATTTTTTAGTCGAAAAAGTAGCTAAAATTTTAGAAACGAGCCGTTGCGGGTCACAAAATGGACTGTGAGGCAAAAAATGGACTAATTTGTGAGAAGTACACGTCCATTTTACCTTCACAAATCGTAGGGTTGGAATAATCCTATGGATCTGATTTTTTGTGGACACCCTATCTATATGAGGGTCTTTCAAATGAATGGTTTGGATCACCCAAATAATGTGGGCCCCACTGTATTTTAAGCTAGTGTGTAGATAACTTATCTACACAAGTGTGTAGGAACCCTTTTCTCTTAAAAAAAAAAGAAGACATTGTTTGTACAATTATTATAATGTAGTGACAGCATCGGTAGCCTATCTTTTATATACATAAATATCAATAGAGAAATTTGCTAGGGACCATCTCATAAGGCAATTTGCGGGCTGTCTCTTGCATGAGAGTGCACCCACCTCATAAATAAGACAAAATCCGTTGAAAATCACATTTCAACCGATTTTGTCTAGTTCATGACGTGGCTGCACTCTCTTGCAAAGTGATTTTCAACCGATTTTGTCTTATTCATGAGGTGGTCTGCACCATCGCATAGTCATTTCGCGGTTGGGCTGTTTGCATGTGAGAGCAGCCACCCATGCTCAGATTTTGTCTTATTCTTTTAATTCATCTGAGGTGGCTGCTCTTACATGCAACAGCCTCCCCATGAAATGCCTTCACTACTACATCTTTTGGTATCATTGTACTTTTCCAAAAGAGGCTTGCTAGGAAAACGGGCTTCGGTGTTGCAGAAAAAAACATTATTTATTATCGTGACACGTGTGCAAGGAACAAAGAAGTGAGCTCGAATCTCAAGAAATGCCTAAAATTACTAAAAAAAACTGGAACCGCATTTCTCATATCGTGGATGGGTTGTTGCATGAAGACCTGGCAAACGGGCGGGCCGGGCCGGTTTTGACCCGGCCCTTACGGGTCCGGGTCAAACGGCCCGGGTCAAAATGACCCAGAAAATTTTACGGGTCACTATGCTTGGACCCGGACCCGGCGGTCGCCCGGATTTCTGACAATATTTTTAAGATTTTTTTTTTAAAAGGGATTCGCAAGCCACCTTCCCCGAGTCTACTTTTCTGCTTGTCCACATCCTTTGCTGCGAAGATCCGACAGAAGTACGAGTGGCGCAAAGGTGGCTAGCAATAAAATAATAGCAATTTTTAATAATCATCAGTTACTAACTTTTAAATGAAAAATTACCCGAAAAGGTAGGCAAAGTAGAAAAATTACCAAAAAAATACCAAGAGAATGTGTTAAAATATGACAATTACCAAAAAAAACTACGAAGAAAATTAAATAAATATGACAATTATGGAAAAAAGGCCAAAATAAAACTTTTGTAATTCTCTATGGGCACCCACGGGCACCCGCGGTCCACCTGGCCCGGCCCAGTTTTGACGGGCCAGGTGGACCCGTAGGTCAATTTTAAACAGGTCACAGATTGGTGACCTGGACCCGGAATTTACGGGCGGGCCGGGTGGACCGCGGGTCCGGGTCATTTTTTGCCCGGTCTAGTTGCATGTGATAGCAGACACACAGGCTCACTTTTCATTTGATTTTGTATTCATTCACGAGGTATCTGCCGTCACATCCATCACCCCATCACTGCTGACGAGATCATCTATCTTAGTCAAAAGCTTGGGAATTGCTAGTGTCCATGGCAAAAGGGTTTTTGAGGGTGGTCTGTTGCACGTCAGACCAGCCACCTCGTGAAAAGAGACAAAATGCAACAGATCAGCCGCGAAAAGCCTTTTGCGATGGACCTTAGCAAATCCCAAGTAACATTAGTTTCTTTACCAACTTAAATTAACTTAAAATAAGGAGAGTGATAAATCGACCCCAATATATCCTAAATCGACCCCCTCTGAGTCTTTCTCTCTCTAACCCTGAGGAGAGAGGGTCGATTTAAGATATTTTGGGATAGATTTATCACTGCCCTAAAATAATCCTTTTGGCAAATGGAAATGATATTTTCATCCTCTTTATCTGCATCTCCACTCTTCTTTCTCTTTTCATGAAAATAAATAAAGAGGCCAAGAGAAATAGGTGAAAATGCAACAACTCGAGTTGGTTGAGGCCAACCCTAGTGCAACCCGATTTAGCATTTCTTCAACACTAACCCAACGCAACGACAGCCCCGGGTCGAGATGGTCAACCCTAACCCATCCCGCGTCTAAATCTCTCAACCCTAGCCCAACCCGTCGAACTTGTTTTTTCCCAGTCGGGTTGGGTTCTGGGTTAGGGTTGACCATCTCGACCCAAGGCTTGATCAGGTTGGGTCAGGCCAAACAAGAAAATACAAATGGAAGAAAAAAAGAAAAAAAGAAAAAAATGATAACCCTAAAAAATAACTACAAAATTAGAGAATGAGAGTTGGGTTGGGTTCGGGTTGAGTTGCCCAAGGCCTCAAGCCTAAACTAACTTGAAATTAAATTGGATTGGGAGGCTTTTGCCCACCCTAACCCAACCCGAACCAAAATCAGGTTGGACCCGTCAGATTCGAGTTCAGCACGACGCAAGTTGCACCCTTATTTAGGATACAAAGGAGAGGTGGGAATGCTAGACAAGGGGTGGAAGTATCATTTCTC
Source organism: Tasmannia lanceolata (assembly GCF_043159265.1). Taxonomy (NCBI): domain Eukaryota; kingdom Viridiplantae; phylum Streptophyta; class Magnoliopsida; order Canellales; family Winteraceae; genus Tasmannia; species Tasmannia lanceolata. The sequence goes on along the minus strand of NW_027518701.1, from coordinate 4,981,911 downwards.
ATTTGCAAATAAGCGTCAATTTTGGTGGTGATGGGGTACGAAAAACAGCAGCTAATTAGCTTTCGACACGTGGCCCCAAGATGGCCCACCGCGAGCCCATCGATTGAGAAAAACAAATCGTTGGACCGAGCAGACAGAAGAGCTGATCCGATGCTACGGAGGATAGAAGAAATACACCACCGTATAGAAGAGCTAGCAAAGGATCAGAGCCGGCCTGCTGCGAGAGCGTTCTCAAGCAGAACGCCATTCACAGAAGATGTTATGAACGCCCCGGCACCCAGGGGGTTTAAAATGCCAACCGTCTCGCAATATGACCGGACCTTTGACCCTGTGGACCATTTGGAAACGTTCAGAACGGTGATGCTCCTCCACGGCGCATCCGATGGTTTCCTCTGTAGAGCATTTCCGACCACACTGACTGGTGCGGCCCGTGACTGGTACTCAAGGATCAAACCGAACTCCATCAGCAACTTTGAAGACTTTGGGGACGATCTGGTCCGCCATTTCATGAGCAGCCATAGGCCAAGGAAAACAACAGCATCCTTGATAGCCTTGCGGTAGGAGGACAACGAAACTCTGAAGGTGTTCGTCAGCTTCTTCAATAGGGAGGCACTCCAAGTGCCGAATTTGGATCCCTCAGCCGCCATAAACGCGCTCCTCGCAGGCGCTAGATCCAACGATTTCTGCCGGTCAGTGGCTCGCCAAAACCCACACTCACTGGGGGATCTGATGACCGGAGCAGAGGAGTATATAGCAGTGGAAGAGACACTGGCGGCCTTGGACTCAAATCAGAGGAGAACCTCTGAAGACAAGAACCCTATCAAGCAGCGTAGGGACGATAAGACCCCCAGAAGAGAGAGGTCCCCCCAGAGGAGGGAAGAGAACTTTACCCCTCTCAACACCTCCCGGAGACACATACTGGCCGCAATCAAAGGAGAAGAGTTCGTAAGGTGGCCGACCAGAATGATCTCCAAGGGAAGTAAGAGAGACAAGTCGAAGTACTGTCGGTTCCACAGGGACCACGGGCACGACACAGACGAGTGCTGGCAGCTCAAGGAAGAAATCGAGCTACTGATTGGTCGGGGATATTTGAAAAAGTATGTCAGAAGTGACGGCCACAGAAGAGAGCGCAGAGAGAAGAGTCCACAGGGCCAGAGCCCTCGACGGTCATAGCCGCCCCCTGCCCGGGATCGATCTCCCCTGCCATCCAGTCCACGACAAGAGGCATCCCGGTCCCAGCCAAAGGGGGTCATCAGCACGATTATGGGCGAACCGGCCGCTGGGGGCACATCATCTGCTGTTCGAAAAGCATATGCACGCCGAGTCAACGCCGTGCACACATGCAGCAAAAAGATGAAGACGGAGAATGAGATCTCCTTTTCAGATGCGAATCTCGACAACTTGATACTGCCACACGACGACGCCCTGGTCCTAACTATGCTCGTCGCGAACTGGGAAGTGAAGAAAATCCTTGTCGACAACTGGAGTTCGGCAGATATCCTGTACTATCATGCTTTCCAGAAAATGATGATAGATGACGACCGTTTGAGGCCGGCAAACTCCGATCTGTTCGGTTTCTAAGCGGAGGTCGTGAAAGTGGAAGGACAGATTGAACTCCCAGTCCTCATCGGAGAGCCGCCCTGTCAAGCCTTCGCGATGGTCAACTTCCTGGTAGTGAGGGCCACTTCGGTCTATAACGCTATCTTGGGACGACCCGGCCAAAACTTAATCCGCGCAGTCGCTTCAGCGTAACACCAGAAAATGAAGTTTATAACGTCAAAAAGGCGTAGGAGAAGTCAGGGGAGACCAATAACAGTCCAGGGAGTGCTATGCCATGGCACTCAAGGGCAAAAATGCGGTGGAATCGCTGCTAATTGAGCTACTCGATCTGAGAGATGAAGCCCAGGGGACCCAACCCGTCGAAGACCTCATCTCCATCCGTCTGTGCAAAAGCGATAATGAGAAAGTCGTTCAGATCGGCTCCTCTCTAGACGGCAGCACCCGGCATAGCCTCACCCAGTTTCTTCAAGACAATGCAGACGTCTTTGCATGGGCTCCCGTTGACATGCCCGACATAAACCCGAAGGTCAGCACGCACAGACTTGGTGTTGACCCGACCTGCAGGCCGGTGAAACAGAAAAGAAGACATTTTCCCTCGAAAGGCGGCAGGCGATAAAGGAAGAAGTGGAGAGGCTCTTAAGAGCTGACTTCATTCGAGAAATCCAATACCTGGACTGGCTGGCAAACATGGTCCTGGTAAAAAAGACCAATGGGAAGTGGAGGACCTGCGTTGATTTCACCGATCTGAACAAAGCCTGTCCCAAGGATAGCTACCCGCTCCGGAAAATCGATCAGCTCATTGATGCCACCGCAGGTCACGAACTGCTGAGCTTCATGGACGCCTTCTCCGGATACAACCAAATCAGAATGTATGAGCCAGATATACCAAAGACTTCCTTTATAACATATCAGGGGACATACTGTTACCGTCTCATGCCCTTCGGCCTAAAAAATGCTGGGGCCACGTATCAGAGGCTCGTTCGTAAACAAGCTCTTCGAGAAATAGATCGGCCGTAACATGGAAGTCTATGTTGATGATATGCTGGTCAAAAGCCGAAGTGCGAAAGATCATGTATCTGACTTGAGGAAAACATTCCAAGTCCTAAGAGAGCATAACATGAAGCTCAACCCCACCAAGTGCACTTTCGGCGTCAGCTCGGGAAAGTTCTTGGGGTTTATGGTAAGCCAAAGAGGGATAGAGGCCAATCCAGAGAAGATCAAGGCCATGGTGGAGCTCACTGCACCGAAAACCATCAGAGAAGTACAACGGCTAACGGGAATGGTGGTCGCACTGGGGCGCTTCACCTCAAAATCTGCAGAGAGGTGCCTGCCTTTCTTCAACGCCGTTAAAGGAATCAAGACTGCACCCTGGACAGAGGAGTGCCAGACCGCATTCGAGGAACTGAAGCAGTACTTGTCCTCTCCACCGTTGTTGACAAAGCCGGAACCGGGGGAGGAGCTGCTCCTGTACCTGTCCGTGAGCCCCATGGCTTTGGCAGCAGTCCTAGTTCGAGAAGAGCACGGTCAACAAAAATCGGTTTACTATGTCAGCAAGGTCCTGCACGATGCCGAGATCAGGTACCAGCGGGTCGAGAAATTGGCCTACGCCCTGGTCATGGCAGCCAGAAAATTGAGGCCGTATTTTCAAGCCCACACGATAAAAGTCCTGACAGATTAGCCGCTCCGGCAGGTTCTCCATAGACCGGACATCTCAGGACGACTCGTGAAATGGGCCATGGAGCTGAGCAAATTCGATATCCAGTACATGCCTAGGCCAGCGACAAAGGCTCAAGTGCTGGCAGACTTCGTGGCTGAATGCACCATCCCCCAGCAGAGCACCGAATCTGAAATTGTCCAAACCCCGGCTGTCGAGAAGCAAACCACAACTGAGGAGCGAACAGAAGCTGAGACTGAACCAATAAGAGCAGAAATCGCCCCCGTACCGGCAGAACAAGGTCAATCGGCCATCGAACCACTCTGGGAAGTGTACGTGGACGGATCTTCGAACAAGGGTGGCTGTGGAGCCGGTTTGGTTCTCACCGGGCCTGACAACTTCACTTTAGATTATGCCCTAAGGTTCGGATTCCGCGCGTCCAACAATGAGGCAGAGTATGAGGCCCTCCTCGCCGGAATGAACCTAGCAGTCCAGACCAGCGCCCAAAGGCTGAAAGCGTACTGTGACTCCCAGCTGGTTGCAAACCAGATTCAAGGGGTCTATGAGGCCCGCGACGAACGTATGATCAAATACCTCTCCAAGGTCCGCCCGTTAGCCAGCAAGTTCAAAAATTTTGAGGTCATCAGAATCCCTAGAACAGAAAATGCAAACGCGGATGTACTGTCTAAACTGGCTGCATCCGGATACACCACCCTTGGGAGTATATGTATGGAGTTTCTACAGAAATCCATTATCGAAAATGAGGCCGCTGAAGTAATGCAGGTGGATCACGAGTCTTGTTGGATGGACAAAATCATCGAGTACCTACGCAGCGGGAAGCTTCCCAAAGCGAAGAAGGAAGCTCGCAAAGTAGTACAGAGAGCAGCCCGGTTCTCCCTCGATGGTGAGAGCCTGTACAAAAGGTCGTACACCCTCCCATACCTAAAGTGCCTCCGGCCAAGCAACACTGCATACGCCCTATAAGAGACGCACAAAGGGATTTGTGGGGAACACCTAGGGGACAAGGCCCTGGCAATCAAAGTGTTGCTAAGAGGCCTGTACTGGCCTACCTTAAGGCAAGACGCACTGGACCTGGTCAAGAAGTGCGAGAGATGCCAAAAGTTCTCTCCCACCATCCACCAACCTGCTGTATCTATGGCCCTGATCATCAGCCCACTCCCTTTCGCAGTATGGGGGATGGACGTCTTGGGCCCCTTTTCACCAGCCTCCGGAAGACGCGCGTTTGTAGTAGTGGCCATTGACTATTTCACCAAGTGGGTGGAGGCCGAACCTCTAGCCCAGATTACAGAGCAAAACATGCAGAACTTCTTTTGGAAGTCAGTGGTTTGCAGATTCGGGATCCCACGCGTCTTGATAACAGAGAACGGTAGACAATTCGACCTCCGTAACTTTCAAAAATTCTGTTCTGACTTGAAGATCGAACAGAGATTCACTTCAGTAGCGCACCCTCAGACGAATGGGCAGACTGAAGTAACGAACCGAATCCTGCTTCAGGGGATTAAAAAGAGGCTGGACGAGAAGGCTGGCCGATGGGCAGATGAACTTTATCATGTCCTATGGGCGTATCGTACCACCCCGCGCACATCAACGGGGGAGTCACCATTCAACTTGTCCTTCGGGACGGAGGCCGTAATACCCGTCGATGTGGGCACCCCGTCTCCCAGAGTCACCAACTTCAATGAACAGCTCAATGGAGATGGGCTCCGCGCAAACCTCGACTTACTGGAAGAAGCCCGGGAAGAGTCCCGAATCAGGGTCGCCGCCTACAAGTAGAAAGTGTCCAACTATCATGATTTGAAGATACGCCCCAGAGAATTTCGAGCAGGGGATCTAGTCCTAAGGAAAGCTGCTATCTCCCAACCGAAGAAGATCGGAAAACTCTCCCCGACCTGAGAGGGGCCGTACCAAGTAAAAGAGGTGATTCGCCTGGGAAGTTATAAGCTAGAGACGCTTGGGGAGCACCTACTACCCCATGCTTGGAACTCGAAGAACCTCCGAAAATACTATCAGTAGTAGACCACCCAGCGCGAAAGTGACTTTGTAAATATATATATTGAATGTGAATGATAGAGGCTTTTTTGCAAATCTCCTCGCACTCATTGGAAACCCAGTTCACTAAAACTAGGGTACTCGCTGCTTGGTTCGCCTCGGCTCGTCTCCGCAAAGACCGGGAGCGCACTCCTGGTCAGGAACAAGTCAAGACAGCAAAAACCAAAGCTACTTGGAAACCCAGTTCACTAAAACTAGGGTACTCGCTGCTTGGTTCGCCTCGGCACGTCTCCGCAAAGACCGGGAGCGTACTCCTGGTCAGGAACAAGTCCGGACAACAAAAACCAAAGCTACTTGGAAACCCAGTTCACTAAAACTAGGGTACTCGCTGCTTGGTTCGCCTCGGCTCGTCTCCGCAAAGACCGGGAGTGCACTCCTGGTCAAGAACAAGCCCGGACAGCAAAAACTAAAGCCACTTGGAAACCCAGTTCATTAAAACTAGGGTATTCGCTGCTTGGTTCGCCTCGGCTCGTCTCCGCAATGACCGAGAGCGCACTCCTGGTCAGGAACGGGCCCAGACAGAAAAAACCAAACCATCTTAGAAACCCAGTTCACCAAAACTTGGGTACTCGCTGGTTAGTTCACCTCGGTTCGCCCCTGCAAGGACCCGGGTCAACCGAAGCTCGAACGTCTGTCCGGAGTATTTTTGGCCCACAGTATAGAATCGAACAGTATTAGCCAGAGGCAGACATAAGTGGACAGTGGACAACAAAATATAATTTCTATTCATGAAAAAGTGGGGCCTCGAAGGGCCATTACAAAAAATAGGGCCTCGAAGGGCTATTACAAGAAGTAGGGTCTCCAAGGACCATTATAAAAGAAAGAAATGGAGCTCAAGACACCCCATGGCTACCACCCCGTGATGGATGTGCCTCCGGGACCTCTGCGGCAGCGGTAGTGTCCTGCTCGTTGTCGCCAGCCACCAGCGGATCAGGGAGAACAAGGTCCGTCAAGGTCACAGCCGGGTTGGATTCCTTGACCTGCCCAAGACAATCAAAGAATCCCAGCTTGTAGGTTTCACTGGACAAACTAATAAGTTCGTCCTTTTTCTTCTGCACGGCCTCCTTAACGGCCGCTATCTGCCTCTCCCAGGCTCTTTCCCTCTGTGCATTGAGGGCTTCGGCGGCCTTCTGCTTCTGGGCGGCCATCTCATCTTTGAGCCGCTGTACCTCCGCATCCCTCTCCCCGATTGACCTTTGGAGCTCTTCTGCCTCCTTCATTAGTTGGCCGCTCTCCTCCTCGGACTTAGTGATCGCCGCAGAGAACTTCCGGCTCTTCTCCCGAAAGTCATTGTAATACAATCCAATCTGCAGGCAAGCAAGCGTTAAAAAAAAAACATATGTAGTAATGATACAGGCCATCTTACCTGATAAAGTGAAGAGAAGATGGCCTCGTCGGCTGCAGCTGGAGGTTCGTTTAGAACCTGGAGCTTGTCTCTGTTTAGGAGACCCTTGGTGACGATCTCCACAGCTACCGGGCTCTCATCCAGGCCGGAGTCGCCGGGGGAGGGCGGGCTCCGGTGGATGCTCCCCCCGACTTCGAAGACCCCGCTCCTCGGCCGTAAGCTCCGACCAGCCTCCCTGAAGTCTTGCCCTTTGGGGGCGGCGTGTCCTGTGTCGGAGCACGACTCGAGATTTCTGCGGCTTTCCTTTTCTGGCCCTGCTGGGTCCTTCCAAATGCTCCTTGCCTCACCTTGTCCAACTTGGACTGTTTCTGCATCTCTGAAAGTCAACATGAACGAACAAACCGGTCAGAAGCAAAAAGGAGGAAAAAGAGTTTAAAGCAAGATTAGCCACATACGTGCCTGGGTCGCAGTACTAAGGCCAAGCCCGGCCAGAACCTCTTCCCCAGAGAATTCCGCACAATGAATGAGGCCATCACGGTCCATCTCCTCACAGACTAGGGCGAACGTTCTCATATCCTCGCCCTCAAGGAGCAGCTTGTGGCTCAGCGCAATTGTGTCTGGGGTGTCCCATTTTAGAGGAACCGGCCAAGGCTCGGTGGACTCCCTGTCCTCGACATAGAAGAACCTGTTCTTCCATAAGTGTATGGAAGATGGAATGCCAATGATCATTTTCACCTCCGGGCGCTGGCTAATGTAAATCCAACCCCCGTCCTTATGCCTCTTCAGGTGCGCACACGCCCGGAACAACGGCACAGACAAACTTCTTCGAAGCCGGCCCCGGACGAGGTATATGAACCCGATCAGCATCCTCCATGAGTTCGGCGCAACCTAAGCAGGAGCCAGCCCGTAATATTGAAGGACCGCGGTGAAGAATGGGTGCAGAGGGAACCTGAGCCCGGTCCTTAACGACTCGTCGTATATACAGACGTCGGAGCTGTCGTTGCAAGCCCTATCTCCCTCTATCGCGGCCCTCAGCCCCAACCTTGGGGGAATACAATACCTATCCCTAATGTCCCCCAGCCTGGACTCATCAAGGATATTCTCCTCGTAAAGAGCCTGAACGTTCTATTGGGGATTGGCGTCCATCCGGGCCCTAGCTACAACCTCAACGGCCCGGCCCGGGAGGAATGTTGTGGATGCCTCGGCGGCGTCACTACCAACACTCGCCTCTGCTCTGAGATAACTATCCGCTGGGGGCGGAGTGGTGTTCAGATCTAAAATCACATCGTCCTCACTATCTACGATTTCTACACTAACATCGGGACTTGCCATATTTGGCCCGGGAGTCCTGGTCGGATTATTTTGGGTCCTCCTCGACGAACTAGACCCTGAGCTACTGGAAGAGGACTTCCCTGAACCGGACTCCGAATCGGACTCAGAGCTAGAGTTATTACAGGACATGAACGCAGGAAAAGAAACGAATAAAAGACGCGCTTAAGAAGATTACCGGTCCGAACAGAAAGCTCCCAATCCGCAAACGGTCACAACCACGAGCTACCTGAGCCGAACAGGCAGAGCAAAAAGCAGAAAGGCAAGAGTAAAAAGCAAGAAATGCAAGAGTAAAAAGTTAAAAGTGAGAAATGAAGGGTGAAAACCTCTTCTTATAGCCTCTAGGCTCGAGGTGGTTCACATTCGCGAACCAGATAATGCCACGTGTCTTTCATTAATGACAGACACACATTTCGAGGCAAGGGTGTGAGTAAATATGCGTGTATCTCCAAGGGGCGAAGGGACATCCGTAAGGTGCTCGTGTACGGGATAACTTTTAAAGCGATTGTGCCAGTCAAGAAAATCTGCCCGGCCCAAGCCGGACAGAACATGGCGCATTTGCTAGCCGACAAAAATCTGTCCGGTCCAAGCTGGGCAGAATATGGAGCATTCGCTAGCCGACAAAAATTTGTCCGGCTTGAATATGGCGCATTCGCTATGCGACAAAAATCTGTCCGGCCCAAGCCGGACAGAATATGGCGCATTCTCTAGCCGACAAAAATTTGTCTGGCCCAAGCCGAACAGAATATGGCGCATTCGCTACGCGACAAAAATCTGTCCGGCCCAAGCCGGACAGAATATGGCGCATTCGCTAAACGACAAAAATCTGTCCGGCCCAAGCCGGACAGACGGCTTTGGCGGACAAAAATTCCGAACTGATTTCCAGGCCGGACAGACAGAATTTCCGGACTGATTTCCTGGCCGGACAGACAGAATTTTCGGATTGATTTCCTGGCCGGACAGACAAAATTTCCGGACTGATCTCCAAGCCGGATAGACAAAATTTCCGGACTGATTTCCTGGCCGGACAGAAAAAATTTCCGGACTGATCTCCAAGCCGGACAGACAAAATTTCTGGATTGATTTCCAGGCCGGACGAACATAATTCCCGGGTTCGATTTCCAGGCCACAGACAGAATTTCCAGACTGATTTCCAGGCCGGACAGACAGAATTTCCGGACATATCCAGGCTGGACAGACGGCTTGGCCGAGTAGGAATGTAACCTACCACACTTCCCCAAATCACTACAATGACTTGGAGAACTGGGGGGCAACTGACGGGGTACGAAAAACAGCACCTAATTAACTGTCGACACGTGGCCCCAGGATGGCCCACCACGAGCCCAGTGTCGGTCTAGGGGCAGTTTGGTAATTACCTAAGAGTAGGTAAAACTGAACCCGTAAAAGGTCGACACCTGTCCTGGGGTAGGTAATCCAACCACCCCAGGTTTCCCTCTATAAAAGGCCTTTCAGGGCTCAGATCGAGGGTAATAACTTCTCAATCTACTACTCTTAAAAACTCGCTCTGCACTCCTGCTCGTTCTGACTTGAGTGTCGAAGGGCCTGTCCGAAGTAACGACTCCGGGTTAGTCTTCTGACCTCGTGTGCTTTTGTGCAGGACTCAGGTCCTTCACTTCGGTTCCGCAGGTCCTCCAGCTCAGCTCTTACGTCATTGCCGTATCTGTTACCGATTTTAGGCCTAACAGGTGGTATACAAATAGGCCCTAAAACTACTACTGCCATTATTTGATGAGTCCGTTTCACCCTCTGACGACTAAGTTCGTTGCCGGAAAATAGTGTTTTTTGATAATACTCACATTAAAGGGAAGTAAAATATTGGCCTTGTTTTTAATAGGGACAGACCCTTCTATTGTATTTAGGACTACTCTTTTACACTAGAGGTGGCTGTCCCAAGTAATAAAATAAGGCCGAATATATCATCTCCCTACAGTAGATCTTAACTGAACTCTACCTCCTTTGGCTAATGGCTCCTGACATTGTTTCCCTTTCTTTTTGCTCCTGAAAGGATCTCTCTTCTTCTATCTATCTATTTCTTGTTTGAGAAAGAGAGAGAGAGAGAGAGAGAGAGATGGTTTCAATGCCTTGGTAGAGAGGCAATAAATAGACTCAGATTTAGGACATCTCAGCCCCCGAATAGTCTATGATTAGATTCTCAGTCCACCGATACTATTTTGTTGAATAGCAATAGATCATAATCCTAGGCATCTGTTTTCAATCTGACGGCGGACAAGACTCACAGACATAGGGGTTGAGCCTCTAGCTCAATTGGTAAAGATTATGTTCTTTCACCTTGAGGTTGGGAGTTCGATGCCAGCTTACCTATCCAAAAATAAATAAATCACAGACTTGATCTCCACCGTAGATGTTGACGTGGGTCCATGCCCTGCATCACCACTACTGTTTTTCTAAGGAAAAAGGTAACAAAAGAAAAACTATTAAATAGACTCTATAGTTCGGAGGGATGGGATTATCCTATGGAAATGATTTTTGTGGCACAACAGATTAATGTACTGGCCCACCAAATGGACGGTTTGGATCATCCTATACTGTGACTGAACTGTAGTTTTGGAGAAATACTGGAGTATACGAGCTTACACTGTATAAAAAGTCTGAAAATACATTTGGGAAAAAACTTCGGGGCATTTTAAAAGGCATTATAACTATAGGGCGATGATATTTTCACCCCCTGCAGTACACATTCGCCCCCCTTTTAACATGATTTGACGTCAAAAAGCGTTAAAGTTGCCCACTGTTCACGTTATAAGTGGGGTGAATGCGTACTGCAGGGGGTGAAAATATAATCACCCTAACTATATTGTCTCCTATAAATGGTGAAAACGAAACAATTTTCTTATGGCCATGTTTGGCAACCATGGAAAAAGATTCCTGAAATCCCTATTTCCCCACTATTTAACCCCTTGAGAGAGGAATAGAGAGGGTTGGTGAGAGAGATTTCAGAGGACAGAGCGAGGAGAGCATAGGATGGGGCTACGAAAAAAAACCTCTTTAGAATTCTCTCTCTCTCTCTCTCTCTCTCTCACACACACACACACACTAAGAGCAAGTTTGGCCATCATGAATTGTTTTCCATGATAAATCGGAGGTTCTCCAAGTGGAGATGAGGATGATGTGGCTAAAAATGAGGAAACAAAAAACAGGATGCTAGTGTCTCCCTCTTGTGATGGGAAGTGGCTTAAAATCAAGAAAAAATTGATTTCTTGATTTTTAGCCATTTCCCGTCTCCGGAGACACTAGCATCCTGATTTTTGTTTCCTAATTTTTAGCCACTTCACCTTCATCTCCACTTGGAGACCTCCGATTTACCATGAAAAACAATTCATGGTAGCCAAACGTGCCCTAAGTACACAGGGATATCATGATATTATTTTTTTAAGGTTTACAAACCTGTCCTAAGGCTCCCATTCTTTTCACATGTTGATATTAAACAACCAATTACTTCATAGGCCTAAGGCGTCAGAGTTGGTGTTATTTAATCTTTTATATAATTACTCCAAAAGCTTCGCTTCATGATTTGAGTCCAATTATTGGTTTTTTTGGACTCACTATCGGTTGGCACAATCTCAAACGAATAGAGCTTAAGCTATTAAAGTTGGTGGTATTTAATAGATTATACTTCTAAATGCCTTGTGCAGAGCGAACACATCCACGAATATTACTGACCACCACAACTCCGGCCTATTTCCTTTTCCCACCTTCGTTAGAACGATGAAGAAGATGCCCTATATATAAAGCCGTTCTTTTTGCATGCTTCAATCTTGCTATTGAGATTTTCCTTCCACATCAGATCCGGGCCCTCTTGGTCTCCCTATGATGGCCCATCAAATCAATGGTCTTGATCAACAATTACCTATGCCATGTCCGCGTTGTTGGAAAATATGTTGAGGGGAACATCTTGCTGATCGATCTAATAATTGAACTTTTGGTGAGTTTTTGTTCTTTCTTTCTTATTCAAGAAACTTGTATTGGGCGAGTGTTCAGAGAAGCAGAGCCCACTCTCCGTGGTGAAGATTGCCACCAAGAATAAAGGCGATCGGAATTGTAATCGGCATTGATCTTCGCCAAAGTTAAGAAGATCACATAGTGAAGTCATCAACAGGTTTGGTTGGTGGAGTGGAGTAGGCCTCGCGTTGGAGAACCGAACCACTTTAAATCTCGGGTGCATTCTCTCTTAATCTCTTGCTTTTACATTTGCATTGCACATTTAGATTTAACTTGTGTGCTTGAATTTAATTCTTCATCTCTTAATCTTCGAAATTGGGTTTGAGTTTTTCAAAAGTCTAAAACCTGTTAGCAACCTAATTTTACCTCCTCATTAGTTGCCAATTCGGGACCACCCTTGGAATTTCACTTGGTATCAGAGCAAAGGCTCTTAAAAGATTTTCTTTTCTAAAAATCTTTGGTAAATTTTTCTTTAAAATTTCAAACAAGGGAAAGATCATAAGATCTTTGGCAACTTTCTATTTGTGAAATGGCAAATATAAATGGAACCGGACTTCCGGAAGGCCATTCCAGAACTAGACCTCCTTTCTTTAATGGGTCCAACTATGGACATTGGAAGACAAGGATGCGCATCTATCTTCTTTCGATAGATGTGGAACTTTGGCATATTGTTGAAAATGGATACATTTTGCCTTCCAAGCCATTTGAAGAATGGAATGTTGAAGATAAAAGGCATGCAAATTTAAACTACAAAGCTATAAATTCTTTGTTTTGCGCCTTATCTACGGAGGAGTTTAATAGAGTAGCTCTTTTTTATTCCGCCAAGCTTATTTGGGATACACTTGCCGTTACCCATGAAGGAACATCACAAGTCAAAGATTCCAAAATAAACTTGTTAAAGAGCAAATATGAAATGTTTAGAATGGATCAAAACGAAAGTATTTCCGATATGTATACCCGATTTTCTAAAAGTTCTAATGAATTAGCAAATCTTGGTAAATCTTATTCTACTTAAGAACTTGTGAGTAAGTTGCTTAAGTCACTTCCTCCTTATTGGGACCCAAAAGTTACAGCCATCCAAGAATCAAAGAATCTCAAGACGCTAACTATGGAGGAACTTGTAGGATCTCTTGTCACTCATGAGATGCTCCTCACTAGCCGTCAAGAAGAGAAGAAGCCGAAAGAGAAAGAAAGAGAAAGTCGATCTCTAGCTCTAAAGGCCTCAAAGACGGACTCATCATCAAGTGATGCGGATAGCGATGAGGAAGAAGCGTTAAGAAAATTTAAAAGCTTATGGAGAAAGAAGCATAAAAAGGATAAAAAGAAGAAGAAAGAAGAAAGTGAAGTTGAGGGAGCTTTAAGATGCGACAATTGCAAGAAGATTGGACACAAAAGACCGGATTGTCCACTTCTCAAGTCATCTTCCTCAAAGTACAAGGGAAAGAAGGAATGGAAGAAGAACAAGGCTCTTGTAGCCGGTTGGGATGCTACCAGCACCTCGGGTAAGAGCTCAAGTGAAGGGGAAGAAAATAAAGATGACCTTAGCCTCATGGCACTCTCCCATGAAGTTGAGGTAAACTCTAACTCCTCTTGTAATTCATCAAATAGTGATAGTGGAAATATATCTTATGATGAATTGTGCAATACCTTGTATTCTCAAATTTCTAAAAATAAAGTTCTTAAAAAATCTATTTCAAAATTAGAAAATGAACTTGATTTTTTGAAAAATGAGTCATCCTCTTCCATATCTAAAACTCAAGCACAATTTGAAAATTTTAAACTTGAGATTAAAACCCTTAAGGGTTGTTTGGATGAGTAAACTTGCCAATTAGCACAATTCCAAAATGTGGCAAGCTCTTCCAAATCTTATGAAGATGAATTTAATGATTCTTTAAATCAAATAACCCATCTTCATAATGAAAATGAAAGGTTAAGATTATGTCTCCATGGATTCCTAAATGGTGACAAAATTATTGACATAATCTTAAAGAAAGCTAGTCTTAGACCTAATCATGCAATTTATGATAGGACTAGTCTATCTAACCCTCATGTTAGATGCCATTATTGTGGAATAAATGGTCATTACCAATTCCAATGTGCATCTAAGATTAGGGATTGTGGTGGAACTAAGAAATCTTGGGTTCCCAAAGCCCCCATATGATTCTCTTCATATGTGCTTAGATTATGGGCTTTTGCTTAAAATTGAATATCTTAATAATTAATTAAGTATCCCCTCTTGTATTGAATTTGTTTTCCAAATAGGGGGAGTTCTATGTTTGTCTTTTTCCTTGAAAAAAGGGGAGCTTAAAATTGTAAATTTTATCCCTTTAATTTTTCTTTTACCCCATCTTTTTGATAGATGCCAAAGGGGGAGAGAAATCTAATGTAAGGAAATATATGCATGCTTTTATTGAAAATCTCTTGTGCTTGTCATCATAAAAAAGGGGGAGATTGTAAGCCCAATGGTTCCCACCTTGGCATTCTCATCTTATTTTGATGATTCTAATACACAAGTGATTTAAGATCACTAATGTGTTTGAATGTCTAAGTTGTAGATCACAATGGCGTTAAGACAAGATTGCTTGGATTGAGGCCAAGAAGCACTCATTGGACCACATTCGGAAGGCCAAAAACATCGAAGATCCAAGACGATTGAAGACTTGAAGAATCGCATTGAAGATCGAAGTCATTTTAGAATGTATACGATCCAATCTTAGTTTAGATTTTGAAAGGCATAAATTAAGTTAATCACACGCACCCTAAATGTCAAAGTGATTGTCCTTGTGGTGTTCCAACACTTTGGAACCCTCATTTACAATCCCAACTAGGTGTAAAGTTGGAAGCCCAAAAACAGAATTGAAAATCTGTTGCTGATAGGCTTCTCGGAACTCCGAGAGAATTCTCGGAGCTCCGAGAAATCCTCGGAGCTCCGAGATTTGGTCCAGTAGAAATTTTCCAACTTCTGTTTGTATTCCCGGAACTCCGAGATTTTTTTCTCGGAACTCCGAGACCACTATAACGGGAAGAAAAATAGCCGTTGGTAACTTTGCCAGATTTACGACAATGCCACAAAATGTTCATATTTGGGTTTTCCTATATATATATGGGTATTCCAAACTTTCCCATGAGGAATTCTAATACTCTAAAACTTCATTTAAACATCAAAAGAGTGATCAAAGCTTGTTTATGCCTCTCATCCTCTAAGATTAGGATTTGGATCATTAGGCTCAATTTGTACATCTTATTCAAAGTTGTAAACCCTTGTGAGGGAGTTTTTGTTCTTTCTTTCTTATTCAAGAAACTTGTATTGGGCGAGTGTTCGGAGAAGTAGAGCCCACTCTCCGTGGTGAAGATTGCCACCAAGGTTAAAGGCGATCGGAATTGTAATCGGCATTGATCTTCGCCGAAGTTAAGAAGATCACATAGTGAAGCCATCAACGGGTTTGGTTGGTGGAGTGGAGTAGGCCTCGCGTTGGAGGACCGAACCACTTTAAATCTCGGGTGCATTCTCTCTTAATCTCTTGCTTTACATTTGCATTGCACCTTTAGATTTAACTTGGGTGCTTGAATTTAATTCTTGATCTCTTAATCTTCGAAATTGGGTTTGAGTTTTTCAAAAGTCTAAAACTTATTAGCAACCTAATTTTACCTCCTCATTAGTTGCCAATTCGGGACCACCCTTGGAATTTCACTAGTACTATGTCGGAGTGTTGGAGTAGGTTTAGTAGGTTCTCGCTCAGTCTCCTCATATCTCTCTATTGAAATTTCAAGTTGCTCTTATAAGGCAATCCTCTCCTTGTCACTTGCTTTTTGGATGAACTCTTGTTCAAAAAATGCAGCATTCCGGCTTACAAAATAATTTTGTTCGCCAGGGTTGTAAAACCAATAACCCTTCGCTTCCTTAGGATATCTAATAAAGAGACACCTTTGAAATTGTGTCTCCAACTTATCAGCACTTATCTTTTTAACATGAGTAGGACAACCCCATATCCTCATGTGATTCAAAGAAGGTTTTCTACCCGTCCATAACTCGCACAGAGTCATTGGTACTGATTTTGTTGGGACTCGATTAAGGATATAGAGTTTTTTTTCTAAGGCATACTCCTAAATAATTAGTGGTGATTGGGCAAAGCTCATCATAGATCGAACCATGTCTAATAGAGTTTGATTTCTCATTTTCTGACACACCATTCAACTCCGGCGTGGCAAGTGGAGTTCATTGAGACGTTATTCTATGTTCTGTTAAGTAGTCCTTAAACTCATCCGAGAGATACTCATCTCCCCTATCTGAGCGAAGAGTTTTAATTTTATTATTCAACTGGTTTTCTACTTCATTCTAGAACTCTTTGAACTTTTCAAAAGTCTCAGACTTATGTCACATTAGGTACAGGTAACCGTACGTTGAATGGTCATCCGTAAAAGTCACGAAGTAAACAAACCCTCCTCTCACAGGATGATAAAGAGGTCCATAAACATCCGTGTGTATTAAGTCCAATACATTTTTGCTTTTTCCACTCTTGGCCTTAAAGGAAATTTTAGTCATTTTGCCTTGGAGACATGGTTCATAAGTTGGAAAAGGTTCCACATAGATAAAATCCAATGAACCATCTTTCACTAACCTTGTGATCCGCTCTAGGCCAATATGACCTATTCGAATATGCCAAAGGTGTGTTGGAATTACCGTGTCCCTTGCCCTTTTGAGGTTTGGAACATCAACACGTAGAACACTCTCAATATTACTGACATTCTCTTTGGCGTTAATTAGATACAAACCATTTATTAGTGCACCTCCCACAATCAAAGAGGCTTCAGTTGATAATCTCATTTCCTATGAATTCACGTACTTATCATGTGCATTATATGTCATTTGCACCCAATTTTCATGATAAGTTTATCTGGCTAAACTCTCATTGTCATATCTTTAGCCATTTTTCCTTGTCATGCCTTACCTCTTAGGGTTTACCAAAGGCCAATGACAAATACTTAGGGGGCAAACCAAATCATCTCATCTTTGTGTTTATATTGACCATAGTGATGTGCTGACATTGTCCACTACCCCATTAGGTATGCCTAAACTGTAAATCTTATAGATCAAATAAAAAAAACTGCTTGTCATGCATTGTACTTGCTAAAACTCTATAATAAGCATTAGGATAGCTTAATATGTCATATCATCATTAGTTTCATGGGCCATAGAAGTAGTTTGTAGTATTTTGACATCCTTTACCTATGCCTATCCACATAGCTCTACGTAAGACTAAACATAGGAATGTTTCACCCAGCCATCCTATATCTCTATGTTTGATCGCTCTTATAATCTATGTTTCACTTTAATTAACTCATGTCTATGATAAGTAGATATGGGGGGTAATGATTGCACTGCTTGGCACTATATATTAAACTTTTACTGTTAAAACCTCCTTTTTTGCTGCTGCCAAAAAGGGAGAGAATTTTAGAATTGATTAGGTAGTCCAAACTCTATATGCATCTCTTGCCTTTTATTGCCATATTATACTTGTGCATATAGTGAGGGGGAGTAATACTTCATTGTCTACATCATTTGATGCCCACTTATCTATTGCTTTCATATCTCTTACCTCCTAATCAATTTGGTTTGCCATCACCAAAAAGGGGGGAGATTGTTAACGTAAGGTTTCCCATGGGTTCAACTAATCACATGTCAATCCAAAGTTAGCACATCTAGCACAATACAACTCAACACATGGCTTGTGGATCAACATGGACAATGAACTAAACGAGCTTGTACATACATTTGAGACATCATCCTTGGAAGATATTCAATTCAAGAACTTAAGTCAAAGATCCCACAAGCATGCCTATCAAAGTGCGAAGAGAAGCTTGGAGATGAACTAGCATTGTTGACCTTCTCATGCACCATTGAAGATGTTCAAAGAATAGAGAAAGTCACAAGGCCCAAAACTAGTTGAAGAGTTCACTCAAAAGTTGAAGATGTCCAAGAGAGTGCTAAGGAGCTAAGATAATCTAACAACATCAAGGTTCTACATTTTATAGATTGTATTGGAGTCCTGTTGTTAAATGTTTTTTGGACTTTCAAATGGTTTTCAAAACAAACTTGGCATCTTTGAAAACCACCTACACACACCTTAAAATGTGTTTGAAAATATTGGACAAAAGCCCAAAGACCATGCCCTAAAGCCCCAATCAAAACATTTTTAAAACTCAATTTTTAAGACAGGGCCGGTCGACCGAAGCACCCCAGTCGATTCCGGCACCTACCCAGCATTGAAGGCCCGGTCAACCGCGACACCCTAGTCGACCGCAGATGCGCTTCTAGAAATTCCAGAGGCCATCTAGCATGGTCTGGGTGGTCGACCGCCATAGGGTTGAGCGGCCGCAAATGAGGTTCTGGATTTTGAATAAATTGTCCAGAAGGGTCAATGCGGGCGACC
Organism: Tasmannia lanceolata; assembly: GCF_043159265.1. Lineage (NCBI taxonomy): Eukaryota > Viridiplantae > Streptophyta > Magnoliopsida > Canellales > Winteraceae > Tasmannia > Tasmannia lanceolata. Next base: position 4,963,541 of record NW_027518701.1, on the reverse strand, counting down.
GCGCCAACCCCGGTTGGCCGCGGTTCTTTAAAATTCAAAATAAAAATAACTGTGCGTCCAGACTGCGGGCGACCACGACACCTCGGCCAACCACTCTTGCGTGACAAGTATCCGTTGGGGCCTGAACGACTAATTTGTTTCAAGCCAGTTTATTACCATTTTGCCCCCCCCAATGATTATATCACTTCTTAGGCTATTTATACTTCTTTATTGACCTACTAAACAACCTTTTTGCAAGATTTATTTACATTTTTTTGAGTTTACACATTCAAATCCAAGGTTTTTAATTTTATCCTCTTCATTGCTTTGATTTGTGTATCTACATTCAACTCGAGGATCTCCATATGGCTTTATTGGTGTAATCTTTTGGAGAGATTGTGAGCATTTTCATTGTAACATTTGCTTATCAAGAGGCATTGAGTAAGCTACCATCTTCTTCCTTTTCATTGTAATCGGGATCTACGATTTGGGCTAACAACAAAGGTGAATCAGGTGCAAAGATGAGTGATTCTCTTGGAGGCGGTTTACGAAGAGGGTTAACTCCTTGGGGCCAGCTCGTGAAGAGAAGTGATTCCCTTGGAGGCGATGTGCGAAGAAGGATGATCTTCTTGGAGGCGGTTTGCAAAGAGGGTTTGTTCCCTTGGAGGCGGTGTACTTTGTAAAGCTTGGGACTAGCAATAGTGGAGGCCCAACTTAGTGAAGGAAAATCCCAAGGAAAGATCAAGTACTTGGGTAGTGGAGTAGGTCTGTTTGTGACCGAATTACTCTAAACCTTTTGTGTCTTCTCCTCACTCTCTCTCCTGCCTCCTTTGGGTGTTTGGTAACATCTAACCTTCCTTTATGTTATGATCAATTGAACAAGGGTTAGATTTAAACTTGTAATGCTTTCAAAATCTTAACTAAATTTGGTTGAAAATTTTAGCCACCTAATTCACTCCCCCTTGGGTTGCCTATTGGGATTTCACAAATTTCAAAGATTATTTGGAACGTTGCCGATATTCAGTTTGTGTATTAACTCCTTCGGTCAAGCCATCGGGTACGCCGTCGGAATTTTGAGTACTCTACCGGAATAACAAATACGCCACCAGAATTTATGGGTTCAAACACATGTTCAAACATATCAAATACGTCGCCGGAATCTCGAGTACGCCGCCGGAATATCAAGTACCTTGCCCGAAATTTCTAAGTTCAAACACATGTTCAAACATATCAAGTACGTCGCCAGAATATAGAGTACACCACTCTCGGTTCAAACACATGTTCAAACATATCATGTACGCCACCGGAATCTCGAGTACGCTGCCGGAATTTCTCAGTTCAAATAAGTCAAGTACGTGTCGGAATACAGAGTTGTTGACCCCGATCCGAGATAGGCGGTGAGGGAACTAGTCCCTAACACCCTCTGGATCTCCACAACGTGAAGGAGAGCTCTACCAAGGAACTCTCGAAACGGATGCCACCCTCATAGCATAGCATGAGTGGCGATATAAAAAGAAAGAGATACATCCTGATCCGGAGCCAGGGCTCGAAACCAAGATGGGATATATAAGGGGAAATGATATATTTGACCCCCATCTTTTTCCTTGGACAACCAACCTTAGTGTATTTTTAAACCTTTTTTTATACCAGCAGGGGGAGTGCCTCGGGTAAGACATGGTCTTGAGAAAAATGATATATTCTACCTCTTTCTTGCCCTTTGCACAGCCCCTAGCTATGCATTTTTTTAACCTATCAGGGGGGCCCAAGTAGAAAACAGGAGGAAGAAAATTTGTGCAAAATATCTTCTCCTCCTTTGATCCTAACCTTTCAAATTGCCTTTATCAATGAAGGGCTGAGATCAAAAGCTCTCTAACCACCTAAGATTCCCCTAACTAATTTTGTTACACACTAATCAGCATGCCCCCGTATCTCCCTAGACAGCCCATAATGGCAAATTGGAACTGGTTTTCCAGATTTCAGCACAACCCCTTTTCTGGCTAAATCGCCACTCTTCTGGACTTGCACCACGACACCGCCTTAGCTCGTTCACTAGGCAAATGTGTACGGATCTTAACGAAATTTCATAGGGACCTTGGTGGAACCCTAAGCTAGCTTGAGAACAAATTTGGGATACTAAAACACTAGTTTGACAAGGTTTCTATCCTAACGACTCTATTAAGGTTCGGTCAAAATGGGGTGTCTACAAGAGTACACCGCCGGAGTCTCGAATATGCCGCCAGAATCTCGAGTATGCTGCCAGAATTTCTCACAACCGTAATCTCGAGTACGCCGCCTGTATATCAAGTACACCAACAGAGTCTCGAGTATGCAGCCGGAATATCAAGTATGCTGCCAGAATTTCTCGGTTCAAGCACATATTCAAACATATCAAGTACATTGCCGGAATATAGAGTACGCCGCTCTCGGTTCAAACACATGTTCAAACATATCAAGGATGCCGTTGTAGTCTCGAGTACGCAGCCGGAATCTCGAGTACGCCACCAGAATATGAAGTACACTGACAGAATTTCTAGGTTCCAACATATGTTCAAACATAACAAGTACACCGCCGTAATATAGAGTACACTATCGGAGTCTCGAGTAAGCCGCCAGAATATCAAGTATGCTGCCAGAATTTCTCAGTTCAAAGACATGTTCAAACATATTAAGTATACCGCCAGAATATGAAGTATGCTGCCAGAATTTCACGGTTCAAACACATGTTCAAACATATCATGTACGCCACCTGAATCTCTAGTACGCCGCCAGAATCTCGAGTACGCAATCGAAATATCTTAAGTACATCAAAATATGTCCACTTTTCAAGGATCCAACGGTCTCTGCTTATAGGTGACAACCAATATTTAAATGAGGTTTTCTGGGTTCAAACCAAACCAAAGCCAGCAGTAAAGAACGACGCCACCGTTCCATCAAAATTTGTCCACTTGTCAAGGATCCACCCGTCTCTGCTATTGCCGACGACCAAGATTAAAACGAACCCAAAGTTTTTATGGTTCAAACACATGTTCAAACGAACCAAAGGATTAGAGCTAAGGTGGCCTTGTGCAGCACGCCCTGCATTAATGGGGGACATGAAATGCATTTTTCATGTAGCCCCAGTTTCTCTTGAAGACAATACTAAAGTAGAAAAAAGGTGGCTACAAAGATAATCATGACAAGTACTGATTCTGTCAGGAAGGGCATTAGGGTCTTTGTGGACCATTTTTTGAAGAATTGTTCGTGTTTCGTCGATAAGATGAAAGGTGCCCGCGTTCCATAGTATGTTGCAATAAATGCCCGCGTTCCGTACCTTTTTATTATGCAAACAGAGGAGAGAAATGACAGTTGAATATCCCAAAAAGTGTAAGTAATGAAACCTGAGGAAAATAATTTAGGTTTTACCTCGGGTCGGGTTACCCGACACACTTCCACCCTAACAAAACCTGAAATTTCTCCGGATTACTTATTTCCAACCCAAACCCAACCCAACAAGGGAAAAATGCGGGTCGAACCCATTGGGTTCGGGTTGAGCCCGACCCAAGCTTCACCGCTACTGATGGACACCGATAAATAGCTTTGAATATTAACAATAAAAATAAAATGGAGAGCAATGAAGGAGATACAGATGTTACGGACTCTTGGGACTGTTTTGTTGTGCTACTTTTCTGTGAAAGGAAAAAGAAATGACATGGAAGATCGAAAGGAATTGAAAAGAAAAAGCAGTAGTATGAGTGTTTAGGAGTGTCAACGAATCCACTTTGGATCAGACCCACCTATGTCACAGTCATGATCCATTCAAATTCCTTATCGGTCCGATCGGATTCGGATTGTTCTTCGGATCCTACTTTCCACATCACGATCATGGTCCATTTTAATTCGGACCATCCATCAGAGTGTCCTATTGTGTCCCACTAAGCTAAGTACACAATTAATTTTTTTTTAAAAAGAGTTAGAATGCCAATCCACTCTTAGTGTGTCTATATGCATTTTCTTCAAATAAATTAAAAATTTATTCATGTTTAATCTATTAGTAAAATAATGCTTATAAACAATAAAATTAATCTAAATTACATACACGAATATAATGTATAACTATTATCAAGGAATATGATGTATAACTATTATCAAAGAATATGCCGTATAACAATAACATTCAGTAATAACAAAATGATGAACTAATGGTATATTCGACTTAGAAGAGGTGGTGGAAGTGACGTATGGGGGGAGATGGTGGAGGGGATCAGTGGCCGGAGGAGGAGCTCGAAAATTCTTCTTCTCCTCTCCTCTCTCTTCTTGAAATCTCACAGCAAAAGAGAAGAAACCCTGAAACACGAGAGGTGGGAAGTCGATTTTGGGTCGTGCAATCCCACTCCACTTCATTAATTAGATGTTTTGATGAAAATGCCCTTTAAAGAATTATAAACATTTGTGGACCCCGATCCGAGAGAGGCGGGGGGCGGGCCCCCACTCTAAGTCTCGCTGGATCATCCACGTGAATGGAGAGCTCTACCAAGGAACTCTCGAAAGAAGTGCCTCTCACAGCATGAGTGGTGATAAAAGGTGAGATACCTCTCGATTCGAGGACTACCCCGGATTCGAGGCGTACCTTAAACAAAGAAGAGTCGCCATCCAAGGAAGTGGGCAATGGATCCCATACTATGCTCTGTTGCAATGGATAATCAGAGATATAAAAAAGAAGGTTCGTACCTGGTAACGAATTTGGAAGGTCCGAAGAGCACCTCATCCGACCAAGTGCAAACACTTGGTCTCTTATGCCATTTACTTATTGATTTTGAAGAGTTTTGGGCAAAAGTCATATGAAATGGGAACGAATATCTCCGAGAAGACGTCTATCTAATCATGCATGTCTCGGAGATGATTAATAAGCACACATAAAAGAAATGAAAGAAGTGTCACCTAAGTAGCTAGGTTATGAGTGTCATGCCTAATTGGTGTCTAAGTTATGATGGGCAAACACATGCATGCTACAGCTAAAAGTATAGGATCTGTACATGAAAGTAAGAAAACACAACAAAACACACAACACAAATAACCTCTATACATGACTGGACAAGACAAATCCTAAAACTCTAATGCAGGACTTGACTCAGACCAAGATGGCCGTCCATCCCAGCTGCTCTACGTATCCTGGCCTCGGGAAGAATCGGAGTCAACGTAGTTCGATGACCTATTCTAAACTACAATGTCTAACCATCTAGAACCGCTATCCTAGACTCGATCCACTAGACTCGACTGATTTTTAAAGCTTTTTGTACGATTGCTTGAATTCAAGTGAATTGTAATTTTTAGGACTCTCTATATGCCCTAACTAATGAAAGTTGATTAGCCTTAAGCTAATGCAGGTGAGCCCTAAATCCTATGTGTAACTAGGCTGTGCATCCTAAAGAAAACCATGGGCTAACTATGTGCTTCTTAGTCTAGCCATTAGTTCGACTAAACATCTAACCGATCGACTCGAGGCCTCCTAACTCTAGGGACACTCACACGACAGGACACACCATATCAATACAAATCAGGACAGCCTTCTAACTCTAAAACACCCCAAATATCTAAGACAGACTCCTAACTCTAGGGGAAGATCTTTTTGAAAAGGTTTTGAAGAATTTTTATATTTTTGAAAGGTTTGAAATGTTTATATTTAAAGGTTTGGCTGTACCTGGGATAAAGATCCAAAGCTGCACTACGTACCCTGTGGAAAGGGATCAAGCCAACGTAGTTCGGAACAGATTTCCTAACTACTCCTAATGACTCATGATTTTTGAGATTTTTGGTTTTTCAGATGTTTTTGGATTTTCAAGTGTTATTGACTCAAGAGGACAAATCCCTATCATCAAAAGGGTAGGACAAACTCCTGATATCCCGCAAAGGTTAGACAGCATCCTGTGCTTTGCGGGGAAAAATGACTGAATCACGACTCTGCAAGGGTTGGGCAGCATCCTATACCTTGCAAGAGTGGATAAAAAACACATGATTTGATGAGAGGTTAGACAAAATCCTAAACCCTATGATGATAGGACAGACTACTGAAAGATTGACTCTCTAACTAAAGACAGACTCTCTAGCTAAAGACTGACTCATATACAAAAGGACTGATTCCTAGATTGGTGACTCTAAGAGAGGAGGTGCTATATAGACAAAGCATGTCTTCTAGAGAAAAGGGGAGACAAGGAGGGGTGTCAATGAGACTAAGCAAGTCTCCAAAAGGAGAGGGGCTCCAAGTATTTTTATCATGGCCCTAGCAATGATGCAAGGAGAGGCAACTAATAGACCGAGTTGGTCTTCTAGTGAGGGTACAACTGCTTGTGAGACTCGGGCAGTCTCCTAATATGCGACTCACTAATGAGATTGAGCTTATCTCCAAAGGGTTTGATTTTCTGCCGAGACATAGCTTGTCTCCTAAAAGAGGGATCAAAATGACTCTTTCATCGCCCTTGCAATGAATGGGTTTCTAATATTCAAGGGTATCCAAAAGATTGGGCAAGTCTTAAAAATAAACGAGGGGACGACTACTTTGGACTAAGCGAGTCCTCTATGGATGGGCTTGAGTTAGCGCCTTCATCGCCCTTGCGATGAATGGAAGGATCTAGGAAGGATCTAATGACTTGAGGCTGTCTTTATAAAAGACAAAAGAAAGAGGGATACTACATGGACCAAGTAGGTCTCCCTAAAAGATGGGCTTGGGCTAGCGCCTTCATCGCCCTTGCAATGAATAAAGGGCTACAGATGTTTATAGATACCTAAAAGGCTAAGAGATACCTACTTTAAGAAGAGGAAGGAAATGGGAATGAAGTACTACTATGGTCTAGTGAGTTCCTCTAAAGATGGGCTTAAGCTAACGCCTTCATCGCCCTAAATGAAGAAGAGGTTAAAATATATAACAAATTAATTTGGCCCTCTTCTAATAGAAATGCTCTAAAATTAAGACTTAGATGATATACTATATTTAATTCTCTAATGAGCAATCAAATAGACTAAATAAATAAAATAAAAAAGAACACATGAACCAAGTCATATTAATGTTAATATCATCAAGTAATTCTCATACACAACAGGCAGACCCTGTACACATATCCATCATCTAAATTCCTTTCGAAAGCAACAACTAACCTGTTAGTAAGCTTAATAACTTTTGCTCATATGAAATAACCCACTATCTAAACGACCAATAGTAATGGAAGAATGTAACAGAATTATGCAATCATTAATCTTTAACAATATTTCTCCCATAATCATCATGATATGAATAAAATTATATCTAAAATAAAGTAAACTTGGATCTCAAATATCTAATAAGATTAATAAGTCATCAAGGACAGCAAGATGAAACATGACTGGAGATAATAAAATTCAACAAATACAATCACTATATACTTTTCTATATGATACAAATCATAGTTATCAAGTGAAGGAAATTGTAAGACAGCAGTTACAGATCATGAGTGTGGAATGTGGAAACCCAAAAGACAGCAGTTATAAGCTTTTAAACCAATAAAATTCACAACTGTAAAGTGTAGGAAACTATATAAAACAGCATCTATGGAATTTTAAGCCAACACAAGTCATAGTTGTGAAGTGCAGAAAGCTATGGGACAATCTTATAAAAAAAATTCGACTGATTCAGAACAATCTTATAAAAGGAAAAACTATGGCAAGTGAATAACATAGTGAACACGAGTTTTCTTAAAAAAATGGCAGATTAGTAAATAAATGAGAAAACAATGAGCCTAACCAAATTCATTCTGTGATCAGAATTTACTAATGATTTCTTTGGTGACTTGAGGTAATTATAAAGTTACAAGCTGATTTTAACGAATATACAAAGACTACCTCAATTTAGAGTATCAAATGAGCTTGAGATTAGAAACCAGGTCCTTATAAGAACCAGATTCTGGATCTGTGTTAAAAAATTATACATTTACATGTTCCAAATTCACATGAAGGTCCCAAAGCATAAGAAGGAACACATGGATGAAACAAAAGTTAACAGACAATCATGGACATGGGACACTAAAATGCAGTTCTAAACGCATCAATTCTATAATGCACGTAAATATTCTCAAATCTTTAGAATGAAATATGTAATATCTACCATGAAGTAAAGGCAAAGTACAAGAGGCAATCATGTATACATATATATTTTTTTTAACCAACAAGATGAAGTTTGAATTCGATGACCCTAAAGCATACTAATCACTTATGAGAGCGAATGGTTCAAATGACCTGTAAGCTAACTAAAGCTGAAACTGATAATATAGAAATTAGATGCAAAAAAAATAAAAATAAATATGAACTTGTACAAGAAGACATTTTAGGATTGAAACAGGATAAAAGGGGATGCATGTATAAAATTTCAAAATTATGCTATGCCCAGAATCTTTATAACACAACTTTTAATTGCTCAGCTCATGGCAATCTAACCACTATGATTTTCATTCCACACTTCAACAAATCAGATAATTAGGATTATATAGTGGAAAGACTTTACTGTACTCACCTATTTAATTTGCTCCTCTAATCCAAAGGACATAACAATCATTACATTACAAACATATTTCATGTTCAGGTTAAGAATTAATTCTTCTAAGTGAACTCAAACAAGTAAACCATTTATGATTGTATAAAACTATTGTTGAAGGTTTTTTAAGTAAAAATATGAACATTACAATGACTTGATTACAGAGAATATATAGGCCTGATAACAATAAATCATGTAAAACTACCAAATTTACAAGGAAATCAACATATTTAAGCAGTAAAAGCTTCAATCGAAGGCTATTTAACATAATCAGAAAAAGAAATAACTAATCTGTGAACTTTCAAGATCAAAGCTCGAGTTCCATCTTTCTAATTCTGAGCTGATCTTTCCTCTCTTCTCCTTTACATTTTTACTCTTCTTTTAACAAAATTCGACCAATTCAAGTGTATAAAGCTCTCACTGGAAATGAATCTAAAGCGAAAAACACAGATCCAAACAAATAGGCTAGATCTGAACATGTGTTTCATGAGCCTAGGGTTCTAAAATAAAGATCAAAAGTTTCACAATGTAGATCTAAAGCTTAGGGTTTGAAAGAGAAAAGAAATGGTTAATCTGAAAACAAACAAAGATCTGAGGGAAGGAAAGTAAGAAGAGGAGATGAAATGCTTAAACTAAAGTACGAATGGCCGGAGCTTTGGCCTGAATCTGGCCGGTGACCGATCGGAGAAGACGAAGATGAGATTAGGTTTGAACTCTCGAGATCTACTTTCTCTCTCTGTAAAATTGAGAGCTTATCTCTCTAAAAAAAATAAGAAAATTCTCCTTTTTTTTTAAACAAAGGCTTAATCTGATATTTATAGCCAAAGAGGAGGTTGATAATGGCACAACAAGTGGATTAAGCGCGCGGAAATTGATAAATGCGCGCACGCAATCCATGTCTTATTCGGCCCAGATTCGTCGATTCCAGGATAAATTCGCCCCCCTCTCAGGATAAATTCACCCCCTCTTGAATTTACACTACGACATTCTCTCGGCATGTTTGCTAGGCAAACACGCTCAGATTTCGATGAAATTTTGCAGGGAACTTGGTGGGACCTTAAGCTAGCTTAGGGTGAAGTTTGGGATGCTAAGTCATTGATTTGGTTGGGTTTTTGCTCAAAAATGGGAGGTTTAGGGTACGGTCAAAATGGGGTGTCTACAGATGCCCCTCTTTGGCAAAGCGTGCTTGTCACACGAATGTCAAAGCTGAACAGACAACACATTTTGACTGGCCCAAGAAAGAAGCAAATCAAATTTTGATTTTTGTTTTTGAAAATGATATTCACAAAGATAACACAGTGAAATAACCTTTCACCAGACTCTAACTCTGCAAACGCTGGTGAGATAGCCTCTCTCCAACTCGTAACTCAACAATTAATATATGGGCGAGATAGCCTTTCTTGCAAAATATTAAATGATAGATTTGATTGTAAATGATCTTGAAATTAGAAGAAAAAATAGATTTGAATGCCGTGTAGAAAGGGACTTGAATGCCGTGTGGAAACGGACTTTGAATGCTGTGTGAAAAAGGACTTTGAATGCCACGTGGAACGGGCTTGAATGCCATGTGAATTTGGACTTAGATGGACTTGAATGCCATGTGAAAACGGACTTTGAATGCCATGTGAAAATGGACTTGGAATGCCGTGTGAAAACGGGCTTGAATGACTTGAATGCCGTGCGAAAACGGACTTTGAATGCCATGTGAAAATGGACTTGGAATGCCGTGTGAAAACGGACTTGAATTCATATCCTGGAGGCTGCGACATATAAACTTCTTCGGCTAGAGTACCATGCAGCAAGAAGGCATTCTTGACATCGAGTTGTCGAATCTCCCATTTACGAGAGAGCAAACTTGAAGCATTTTATGATACAGCAAGCAAGAAGGTTTTAAGCAACGAAAGAGAAGAGGGTTGATTACGTGATAATGAGATATGAATAGACTTTGAATGCCATGTGAAAAGGACTTGGAATGCCATGTGAAAACGGACTTGAATGACTTGAATGCCGTGTGAAAACGGACTTGAATGACTTGAATGCCGTGTGAAAACGGGCTTGAATGACTTGAATGCCGTGTGAAAATGGACTTGGAATGCCGTGTGAAAACGAACTTTGAACGCCATGTGAAAATAGACTTGGAATGCCGTGTGAAAACGGACTTGAATGACTTGAACGCCGTGTGAAAACGGACTTTGAACGACTTGAATGCCGTGTGAAAATGAACTTTGAACGCCATGTGAAAATGGACTTGGAATGCCGTGTGAAAACGGACTTTGAATGCCATGTGAAAATGGACTTGGAATGCCGTGAAAGGCGAAGTGAGGACGGATGCTGTAGAAAGCAAATGTTGAATGATTAAAGAAACCGAATTGGATTTAAAATCAGAAAATGATTTTGACTGACTTAATTAGGGGATTGATTGATCATCTCTTACCGAGAGAAATAAAGAGTTTGCGTTCTCTGTTGAGAACAAAACTTCAAAGATTTGAAAGGATTTTAGGTGTTAGCCATCTTCCATTTTTAAAAATAAAACTGCATTATGAAGATTAATTTGAAAATTGTTTTTGAAGAAAACTAATTTTCAAAAGCATTGAATTTGCTGAAAAGCACTTGACTGTAGAATGGCCAAGCTCCTCTTATCTTCATTTATTGAGAATAGCCATCTCAATCGCCATTGCTTGTTTGATATCTTTTATGACCTGATTACTCAGGGCATAAAAGATGCCCCAAGTATGATTTTACTTCCATGACAGATTCATAAGAGAGCAAAACACAGGGAAATGGTCAAAAAGTTTTCATTTCATTGAATACGTGAGGTTACAAAATTTTTCTCATATACAATAGACTGAATTTGATTGACATCCTTCTTTCATTTCTGCCAATTGCTAGGGCTTCGAATAGGTCTGAGAACCTGCCGCTCTTCTGAACTCTTGTTCGACTTTGTATCACCTTTGAGGAAGTATAACTGCATAATTTTTCTCTTATCACCCCAGCTTTGGGAGGGATACTAATTACATAGGACTACCCACACTGGACTTTGAAGCTTGACCTTGACTCGACAAAGAAATGACTTTGAGAATGATATCAAGAACTTCGATGATGACATAACTTGAACTCTAAGAGAGACTGAATCTGCTTCTTAGTCTGATAAGTATTTGGTTTAAAATGGTACAGTCTACCACTCTTAGAATCTTTTGAAAATCGTATTTAAAGGTGTTTTATTCCTTTTTCCGGTATTTCTGTCATGGTTATTATCCCTTTGGATTGCTTAGTCTTAACCCCCTAGCTTAGAGAGTGTCAGAAGAATCTTTACCGGCGCTTACTCAGACTTTGGAGTAGTGTCTCCGAAGAAATGAAAGTCTTACTGGCTTTCAGAGGTTTTGTCCTTTATGAAGTCACTGCCATGACCAAATCGCCTTTTCAGGTTTTCGATTTGGCGGACCGCATGCCTTAATTTTTGCCTGGACTGTCTGCCCTTGCAGATTTTCCATCCAGCAGGCTCAACACCCTAATTTTTGCACGGATGAACTTCGCAACTGTATTAGAAGTTATGGAAGCATATGAAGCAGCTTCTATCCATTTCGTGAAGTAATCAATGGCTACTAGAATGTACTCATGTCCACTTGACGACTTTGGATAAACTTTACCGATGATATCAATCCCCCATACTGAAAATGGCCATGGCGAGGTCATAGAGTGTAACTCTGACGGAGGCACATGAATAAGATTCGCATAGACTTGGCATTTATGACATTTCTTCACGAATGCGAAGCAGTCTGCTTCCATTGTGGGCCAATAGAAACCAAGTCTTAGGATCTTCCTTGATAGCATCTTACCATTCATGTGAGGACCACAAACACCTTCATGTGTTTGCTCTATGAGCTCTGCAGCCTGATCTTCATCAACACACAAAAGTTGTATCCCGTCAAACGACCTTCTGTACAACTCTTCACCACAAATGATGAAGTTGGTGGCAAACTTCTGAAGAGTTTTTCTTTCTTTACTGGAAGGTTCAAGTGGATGCCCCTTGCATGAAATGAAATTTCTAATGTCTGTATACCACGGCTTTCCGTTTGAACATCTTGCTGATATCTCTATCGCATTCACATGCGCGGGAGCCTATTGCAATCTGACAGCTAAAGGCTGAACCTCCATCGTCGCAGAAATGTCTAGCATTGACGCCAGAGTAGCTAAAGCGTCGGCAAACGGATTCCTTGTTCTCGACAGATGAGTAAAGGTGATATTCTTGAACTTTTCGACCAAAGATGCAAGATAAGTGTGATATGAGATCAACCTCGCCTCTTTTGTTTTCCAATCCCCATTTATTTGACAAATGATCAGGATTGAATCTCCGAATACATCGATGTCTTGAATTCGCAAAGCCAAAGCTGCCTCAAGTCCTGCGATACATGCTTCATATTCAGCCATGTTATTGGTGCATTCAAACTGCAACTTAATGGATATAGGGATATACTCCTTCTTCGGAGATACCAAAACTGCCCCTATTCCTTGACCATGATTATTGACAGCTCCTTCAAAGTACATAAGCCATTTGGAACTCGGAGTCTCCTCTTCAATGTCCATGATCTCTTCATCAGGAAAATCAGCCTTCAGAAAAGCATTTTCCTCAATAGGAGCATTAGCCAACTGCTCAGCGATGACCCGTCCCTTAATTGATTTCTGAGTGACATAAGTGATGTCAAACTCAGACAACAATAACAACCATCTAGCTGTTCTTCCGGTAAGAGCGGGTTTTTCGAACAAATATTTCAGCGGATCCATCCGTGAGAGCAAAAATACCTTGTTCGATAGAAGATAATGTCTCAGCCTTTGAGTTGCCCAAACCAATGCTAAACACGTCTTTTCCAAAACAGTGTATTTGATTTCATACTCTAGCATTTTCTTGCAAATGTAGTAAATAGGCTTTTCCTTCTTAGACCCTGCATCCTGCTGAGCAAGCATACAACCCATTGCTGTATCCGTGATGGATAAATACATCAACAATGGTTGACCAGGAATGACTGGAGATAGAATAGGAGGCAAAGATAAGCATTGCTTGACCTTTTCAAATGCTTTTTGACATTCTTCATTCCATTTCTTGGAGGAATTCTTTTTCAATAACTTGAAGATGGGTTCACACGTCATAGTTAAATGAGATATGAATCTCCTCAATTATTGCACTTTGCCAAGGAATCCACGAATCTGCTTTTCTGTCTTTGATGGTTGCATTTCTTAGATAGCCTTGATCTTCTGAGGGTCCACTTCGATTCTTCTCTCGCTGACCATGAATCCAAGCAACTTCCCTGATGTGACCCCAAATACACATTTATTTAGGTTCAAGCGAAGTTGAAACTTTCGGATTCGCTCGAAGAACTTTCTCAAAGCGATTGTATGCTCTGGCTGAGTTTTGCTCTTGACAATCATGTCATCTACATAGACCTCGACTTCCTTATGAATCATGTCATGAAGAAGAGTAGTCGCAGCCCTCTGATAGGTGGCACCAGCATTCTTGAGTCCAAATGGCATAACTCTGTAGCAATATGTCCCCCACTAGGTAATAAATGACGTCTTCATCATATCCTCAGGCGTCATTTTGATTTGGTTGTACCCTGAGAATCCATCCATAAAGGATAAGAGTGCATGACCAGCTGTGTTGTCAACCAGGAGATCAATGTTCGGAAGCGGAAAGTCATCTTTTGGACTTGCCTTGTTCAAATCTCTGAAATCGACACACATCCTGACTTTCCTGTCCTTCTTGGGCACTGGTACAATATTTGCAAGCCATTCTGGGTATTCAACTACTTCGATGAATTTCACTTCGAGTAGCTTCTTAACCTCATCATGAACTTTCAACTCCCATTCTGTTTTAAGTTTTCGGAGTTTTTGCTTCTTCGGCTTGATGCCAGGGATTAGAGGTAATTTGTGTTGTACAATGTCCTCACTCAATCCCGGCATGTCATCGTAAGACCAAGCAAAAACCTCCTTAAACTCTTATAGTAAGGTGATTAATTCTTTGCGCTCCTCAGGAGATAAAATTTTGCCATTCCGTATCTCTCGAATTAAGGTTTCATCACCTATATTTACGGTTTCAATTTCCTCTTCAAGTGGTTTCCTCGGCGACTCTCCTCTTATTGAATCATATGTTTGATTTCAAGGGGAGTGTCGTCGGCTTCCTCATTAGAGGGGGAGTCTTGATTGTTATTATTAGTTACTTGATCAGGTTTAGAAGCAGAATCAGCAGAAGAGACAAGTACAGGAATATACGCAAAAGAGTCTTTCATTTCATCAGAATCAATGATTACATCAGTAAAATAGCCCACAGCAGGCTTTACAGACTCTGAAATTGAATGAAAAGACAAGTCGACATCAGTATCGACACAATCAGAAATATGTTCAGACAAAGAATCAATGAAGATGTCCTCAAATTCGGACTTGACGCCACCAAGAATAGACTCATCACCCACTCCAGAAGTAGAACCGACCTCTACAATACCTGCATTAAAAGAAAAGTTAGAAATGACAGACTCTGGGACGGACTAAAAAACTGACACAAATTTTGAAACGACTAACTCTTTTGAAGGGATTGGACTATACTGAAGGACTACTTGGGGTATAACCTGTGAGGTCCTGTTATCCAGAGGTCCCACGGCTAGGGTGATACAGTCCTGCGGGTTCACAAAAGGTGCGTCTCCCCCAATCACAGCAATGACTGGTGCCTCAACCTGAAACAGAGAGTCTAGGAGCTCTGATTCAAGATTCTCAACCCAGTCTGAGTCTGGTTCCTCTGCCACTGCTGTTACTGCAATATGCTTACTGTAAAAGTCTGCTGGCAGCTCATCTGCAAAGAAAATCTCAAGACCTGGCAATTTTACCCAGCTCTCGTCATACCATGGCTCAGGAAAACCGTAATATGGGCAATCAGCTCCCTCTTTTTGGAATCTGCCATTCATGATCATACTGAACGGTCCCATCGGAAACTCTAAGCCTCTGCGGCGACATTCGGCCCATTTAAACATTTAAGCTCTCATTTCCTGCATCTCCTTGCGAGTTGGCTTGTATCCCAACCCAAACAATCCGTCAGATGCTTTTAACTCTGGCCGCTCAGTCGGACCCTGCATATTCTTTCCCAGACCAGCCCCTGGGATATATCCAAATCGGCGCATCATCTTGACTACCCGAGTATTGGTGCTAGAGAGAAACATAATTTCTTCACTCATAGCTTCTTTCATGGTGATAGCTGAAACTTCCACCGAAAATCCTGTCAGACTAATATCTCTTGTGTTTTCAGTAACAAAACTCTTGAGATATTTGTCCGACTTCTGGCTCGGGATCTCCCCTGACTGTGATCACCCGGTTGTTTCGAATGAATTTTAGTTTTTGGTGAAGCGTAGAAGGGATAACTCCAACCTTGTGCAGCCAAGGTCGACCAAGCAAGAGACAAAAGGAAGTCTTGATATCCAACACTTGGAATTCAATGTCAAAGGTTTCCCTTCCGATGACAATCTCAGTAGCCAATGTTCCAATTACATCCCTTTGGGTCCCATCATATGCCAATATGCCTTGCTCAGACGGTATGAAGTCTTCAGGCCCAAACCCCAGAGTAGTGGCAGTGCTCAAAGGACATACGTTCAGAGCTGACCCATTGTCTACCAGCACCTCCGATACTTTCTTCTGGTTGTAAAGCAGGGTAATCTTCAGAGGACGAGTATGGTCCTTTCCTTCAGAAGGCAAGTCCTCGTCTGAGAAAGATAAAGCTTTTGAAGCTTTGGTCATGGTCACCATACCGACCAACTCGTCAGGAGTAATCTCAACTGATACCTGGGATGCATTCAGCTCACGAAGCACAACCTGTCTGTGTTTCGGGGATGCCATCAGTAAGCCCCAGATACAAACATTAGCTTGTGTCTTTTTGAGTTGATTCAGCAGGTTATCTTCTTCTTCATCAAGTTTCTGCTTCTGTTTCTGATTATCAACTGCTCTTGCAACTTCAGCAGGATTATCAACTCTGAGCTCAGCTGGCCTGAAGACTCGTCCACCACGTGTGACGTGGCGGAGCTCATCGCATTGATCATTCAATAGCAACAGATCTTCATCATCTATCTTAAGGATGTATGGGGTTTGTATCTCTTCTTCCTTATCATCACTCATCCTCGAGACATATAGAGCTTTGCTTTCTTTCTTTTCATCCTCACACTGGAGAATGTAGGATTGGTTTGATGGCCCAATGTAGGATTGGTTTGATGGCCCAGCCACATCAGGGTCATTCCAGGATAAGACATATGGCTCTTCAGTTTCTGCCCACTGATCTTCTTCCTTAAATTTCCACACATAGGTCCCCTCGAATTCAATTACGCACATGAAAGAAGTAGGATCAATGATAGACTCTTCGGCGCAAATGACATTGACCGAGGGTGGAGGTGGCATTGCATGTGTCAGAAGGGGGTTTCTGGTTATATTTGGCAGTTCAATTGCCATCTCCTTCCTATCAATCATATTTTGTATTTGGTGTTTCAAAGCTAAACACATATCAGTGATATGGCCCGTATTGCGATGATAATCACAGAATTGATCCTCTCTCCAGGATCTCGGCAATGGGTTAGGCAGAGGCTTAATGTCAGGCAGCTTGATCTCCCTGTCCTTCAATAGCTTCTTCAAAGCTACGGACAAAGAATATGGGAGGGGATCAAAGTGATGAGAAGGCTTCTGCTCCATCGGCGGCCTTCTCGCTTCAGTGATTGCCTGGGTGGAGGTCTGACATAATTGACATTATGTACTTCTTTTGGCGCCATCACAGGTCGCTTCCTTTCTCTAACATCAGACGAAACTCTTGATCTCAGGCCTTTAGCCAATGCATCTTCTATCTAAGTCCCGGTTTTAATGAGATGGTTGAAATCGAGGAAATACTGGATAGCCATGTGGTGGTAATATTGTGGTGACAGATTTTTCACCACAATCTTGATTTGATCCTCATCTGACAGCCGATGAGTCATCTGACAGCCGATGAGTCATCTGTACAACCTTCCTTCTCCATCTGCGGATGAAGGAAGTAAAGGTTTCATTATGGCCCTGCTTCAAAGCCTTGAGGTCTCTCTTGGTTACGTCGATCCCCTCTTCCATGGAGAATTGTTCGACGAACCTATTTGCAATATTCTCTAGAGTTCTGGTCTCCTCTGATTTCAAACTCAGGAACCACTTCTTAGCTGTTCCAACAAGGGATCTAGGGAATAGAAGAGCAACCTGCTCTGGAGATAAGCCGTGCTGCTGTAAAAGCGGAAGAATTGACATTAGATGGATTCTAGGACATCCGGTCCCGTCATATTTATCCATGTCTGGTACTTTAAATCTAGGAGGCAGTGTGACTCCCGGATATATCATAAAATCAGCCATGTTCAGCTTCTTCGGCCCTTGAAATTTTATGTTTTCCATCTCTTGGGCCAGCCTATCCATTCTGTCTGTTATCACTTTTTCCTTATCAACTCTCTCCAGATGAGGGAGGCAATTATCTTCTGCATACTGCTCATCCTCGAAATCATCTTTGACGTTCAAAACAGCAGGCCTGGCCATTGCAGGAGGTGGAGGAGGTAAAATTGAAGGGTGCTGAGCTGCATGCTCTTTAGAGGTAGACTCTCTGTCAGTTTTCAAACGGGCTATCTCCTCATTCATATTTTTCATCTTTTGGAGCATAGCCTTCATCATCTCACTCATCTCTGCCAAAGCACTGCCAGATTCAGCCATCTGTTCAAGAGTAAATTGGACGCGCGAAGGGATTTCCTGGAGATTGGAGAAGGGTAATGCAGGGGAGGTGAAAGAAATTGGTGAGGAAGAAAATCGACTCAGCCTGGAATCAGCGGACTGACGGGACCAGGTTGATTTTGAAACGAGGATTTTCTTATGAGCAATGGCTGCTCAATCAAGAATCTTGATATGGAAATATAAACACTAGATTAAAAATTTGATAATCAAGATAAACTATTCTGATCAAACAGTGACAAGAGAAACAAAAACACGCTTTCATTAATAAAATTCAAATTGTGATTACAACGGATGAAAAAATATTAATCTCTGATCACAACTGGATAAACAAACTGACAATAATGGAAAATGTAGAAATCAAAATAACAAAACATAGATCTTCAAGGCTCTTCAATCCGAGCTCTCCTGCTTGCAGGCTCTTCCGATATTTCTCCGCATCAGACTTTGGATGTTAAATCAAACCTCCTTTCTATATTTTTGTTTCCCCAAGCAGCCACAATGGATCGGACGAGATCAGGAGTGAGATCTTCACAAAGAGGAGGGACTATGATTCCGGGAGGACAGGAAATTCCCGTAATCTGATGGAGAAATCGCATGGGTGCATAAAAGGAAGATTTCTCGGTACCCATGAGATAAACAAACGGATGTGGGTAAGTGTTAGTAAAAATTTGGAAGCATGAATGACTTACCCAACGAAACTGGCTCTCCTTTACATGCTGCAACCAAATGCGCCAATCATCGACGGACTGGGGTTGATTGGCTATTGGTTTCCATGTACGAGAATTCTTCAGGGTATACGGATTTTGGTTTTGTCGCTGAAGAATTTGAAGTTTTTCACCAAGCCAGACATACAACAACTTGACACACCCATAGAAATTGTCCTTGATCTCTTGGGAGGCAATAAGATGTAGTCCCAAGAAGGTCTCTGCTAACATGGTGGGGATAGGATTCCTCCCCTCATTGATCTGATCTACTACTCCTAATAGGATCAAAGATGCAACATGGGAATTTCTGCGAAGAACGTGACGTGCAAAGACCATAAAAATTAAAGCATTACGTCGGCAATCCTGAAAATGAGAGTTAGTAGGATCGACGTTTTTGGAAAAAAATTTAACAAGGTCTTGAATTTTCACGCACGTATCCGTTAAACACGACAGAGCATCCACAGTTTCATTTTTGAACAGTTTGTAAAACAGATCATGAGGAGAATTTATCTTTGAAGGTTTAATCCAGAGTCCCTCAGATGGGAGCTCTAGCAGGGCACACCAGTCCTCAAATATAGGACAGAGTTCAAAACGGCCAAATCGGAAGACATGAAGAACAGGATCCCAAAGTCCAGCAGCTGCTTGGAGAAACTTCTAATTTATATCCCGACTGTTCAAATGGGTGAACGAATTGATGAAATGATCAGCCATATTTCTCTGTGAATGTTCACGCGGAAGAGCTTTAATAGTATCGGATATCCAGTTGTCCAACAAAATATTTGCCATAATCAAACCTGACACAAAGATATGACGGGATAATGAGGGAATGAAGATAACTTGGACTAAACAAAGAATAGAGATAAACTTAACGATAAAACATAAGAAAGGTACAATTGACGACATCGAATGTTCCACTGCTGATCAAAGATGATCAGAAACTCAGAAACGAGACCGCGGTCACAAAATGACAAAAGTAGATCATAGGCCGGATCTAAATCTGGAAGATGGATGTCAAAACTGAATGATCAAGAAGATCAATAATAATAGACTATGGCTATAAAGACAGCAGACAAACTGTCGACCATATCTAAAGACAAGATAAGCAAACAATCTGAATAATATATTACACAACATAAGAAATTTATCATCACTGGGTCAAGGAATAAACCGTAGCTATGAGTGTGACAAGTATAAGCCACTAGCCAGGTTTAGATCTGAGAGATGAATACACATGACGGATTGATTCAAGAAAGGAATCGCTACTGGAAAGTAGGTCCTGATCTTATAATCAAGAGATATATGGACAAAATCTCATTGAATAGAATAAAAGATAGGCCACGACCATGAGAGTGGCAAGCAAAAAGCCACTGGTCGGGTCTTGATATGAAAAACGGACTGATATAACTGATTAGATTAGACAAGAAAACCTCACTAAAGAGTAGGCCCCAATCTGATAATCAATATATAGATATATACATATATATCCTGACCAGGGGCACCAGCCCTAAATATAATCCCTCAGAGTCAAGACACTTGACTCAAGACAGACATGTGAGTGCACTAGGACTGCGTTGTAGCCACATAAGGTGAGCTACAATAATCTATGGATAGGACATGGCTCCTAAATCTAGGCTCCAACATGTATAAGCAACACATGTTCGTCTTTATATGAATGCAATATATATATATATATAAGCACATGCAGATCGTAATTGGGTTTTACTAAATCAGCAAATATATTCATGTACATAATATATGTAAAAATGAAAGTAGGGCTCCGGACTCAATATATCGGGTACTATGCTTATGATCCATACTTAAAATGTATAACACAAGTATGCCTAGTATTATACATAGTATGCTTCATTGCTCATCGGCTGCTGTAAACACAAGTACGCCTAGTGTTTACGGCTGCAGCACCGGCGCATAGCTTGGTAATAGATACAACAATCCCATCCAGGTAATGACATCCCGGCTGGCATGTACTGTATCTATCCCATGGAGCCAATAATAATAAAATCAATAAAAGAAAAATAAAAATAAAAATGATGTATGCTGTGCAGTGTGTGAATCCCTTGTTTTAAACACCTATTTGGTGCCCTGGATTCTAATCGATTAAATTCCCATTTATAAAGATTTTAGCCCAAAATTCTTCAAAGTTAGTAACAAATGGCATTTTAACAGAGTTAGGCAATGTTCCAAGAACAATCCCCAGCAGAGTCGCCAGCCTGTGGACCCCGATCCGAGAGAGGCGGAGGGCGGGCCCCCACACTAAGTCTCACTGGATCATCCACGTGAATGGAGAGCTCTACCAAGGAACTCTCGAAAGAAGTGCCTCTCACAGCATGAGTGGTGATAAAAGGTGAGATACCTCTCGATTCGGGGCCTAGCCCGGATTCGAGGCGTACCTTAAACAAAGAAGAGTCGTCATCCAAGGAAGTGGGCAATGGATCCCATACTATGCTCTGTTGCAACGGATAACCAGAGATATAAAAAAGAAGGTTCGTGCCTGGTTACGAATTTGGAAGGTCCGAAGAGCACCTCATCCGCCCAAGTGCAAACACCTGGTCTCTTATGCCATTTACTTATTGATTTTGAAGAGTTTTGGGCGAAAGTCATATGAAATGGGAACGAATATCTCCGAGAAGACGTCTATCTAATCATGCATGTCTCGGAGATGATTAATAAGCACACATAAAAGAAATGAAAGAAGTGTCACCTAAGTAGCTAGGTTATGAGTGTCATGCCTAATGGGTGTCTAAGTTATGATGGGCAAACACATGCATGCTACAGCTAAAAGTATAGGATCTGTACATGAAAGTAAGAAAACACAACAAAACACACAACACAAATCAACTCTATACATGACTGGACAAGACAAATCCTAAAACTCTAATGCAGGACTTGACTCGGACCAAGATGGCCGTCCATCCCAGCTGCTCTACGTATCCCGGCCTAGGGAATAATCGGAGTCAACGTAGTTCGATGACCTATTCTAAACTACAATGCCTAACCATCTAGAACCGCTATCCTAGACTCGATCCACTAAACTCGACTAATTTTTAAAGCTTTTTGTACGATTGCTTGAATTCAAGTGAATTGTAATTTTTAGGACTCTCTATATGCCCTAACTAATGCAAGTTGATTAGCCTTAAGCTAATGCAGGTGAGCCCTAAATCCTATGTGTAACTAGGCTGTGTATCCTAAAGAAAATCATGGGCTAACTATATGCTTCCTAGTCTAGCCATCAGTTCGACTAAATGTCTAGCTGATCGACTGGAGGCCTCTTAACTCTAGGGACACTCACACGACAGGACACACCATATCAATACAAATCAGGACAGCCTCCTAACTCTGAAACACCCCAAATATCTAGGACAGACTCCTAACTCTAGGGGAAGATCTTTTTGAAAAGGTTTTGAAGAATTTTTGTATTTTTAAAAGGTTTGAAATGTTTATATTTAAAGGTTTGGCTGGACCTGGAATAAAGATCCCAAGCTGCACTACGTACCCTGTGGAAAGAGATCAAGCCAACGTAGTTTGGAACATATTTCCTAACTACTCCATGACTCTTGATTTTTGAGATTTTTCATTTTTCAGATGTTTTTAGATTTTCAAGTGTTTTTGACTCAAGAGGACAAATCCCTATCATCATAAGGGTAGGACAAACTCCTGATATCCCGCAAAGGTTGGACAGCATCCTATGCTTTGCGAGGGAAAATGACAGAATCACGACTCTGCAAGAGTTGGACAGCATCCTATACCTTGCAAGAGTGGATAAAAAACACATGATTTGATGAGAGGTTAGAAAAAATCCTAAACCCTATGTTGATAGGACAGACTACTGAAAGATTGACTCTCTAACTAAAGACAGACTCTCTAGCTAAAGACTGACTCATATACGAAAGGATTGATTCCTAGATTGGTGACTCTAAGAGAGGGGGTGCTATATAGACAAAGCATGTCTTCTAGAGAAAAGGGGAGACAAGGAGGGGGTGTCAATGAGACTAAGCAAGTCTCCAAAAGGAGAGGGGCTCCAAGTATTTTTATCATGGCCCTAGCAATGATGCAAGGAGAGGCAACTAATAGACCGAGTTGGTCTTCTAGTGAGGGTACAACTGCTTGTGAGACTCGAGCAGTCTCCTAATATGCGACTCACTAATGAGACTGAGCTTATCTCCAAAGGGTTTGATTTTCTGCCGATTCATAGCTTGTCTCCTAAAAGAGGGATTAAAATGACTCTTTCATCGCCCTTGCAATGAATGGGTTTCTAATATTCAAGGGTATTCAAAAGACTGGGCAAGTCTTAAAAATAAATGAGGGGACGACTACTTTGGACTAAGCGAGTCCTCTATGGATGGGCTTGAGTTAGCGCCTTCATCGCCCTTGCGATGAATGGAAGGATCTAGGAAGGATCTAATGACTTGAGGCTGTCTTTATAAAAGACAAAAGAAAGAGGGATACTACATGGACTAAGTAGGTCTCCCTAAAAGATGGGCTTGGGCTAGTGCCTTCATCGCCCTTGCAATGAATAAAGGGCTACAGATGTTTTTAGATACCTTAAAGGCTAAGAGATCCCTACTTTAAGAAGAGGAAGGAAAAGGGAATGAGGTACTACTATGGTCTAGTGAGTTCCTCTAAAGATGGGCTTAGGCTAACGCCTTCATCGCCCTAAATGAAGAAGAGGTTAAAATACATAACAAATTAATTTGGCCCTCTTCTAATAGAAATGCTCTAAAATTAAGACTTAGATGATATACTATGTTTAATTCTCTAATGAGCATCAAATAGACTAAATAAATAAAATAAAAAAGAACACATGAACCAAGTCATATTAATGTTAATATCATCAAGTGATTCTCATACACAACAGGCAGACCCTGTACACATATCCATCATCTAAATTCCTTTCATGAGCAACAACTAACCTGTTAGTAAGCTTAATAACTTTTGCTCATATGAAATAACCCACTATCTGAACGACCAATAGTAATGGAAGAATGTAACAAAATTATGCAATCATTAATCTTTAACAATTTTTCTCCCATAATCATCATGATATGAATAAAATTATATCTAAAATAATGTAAACTTGGATCACAAATATCCAATAAGATTAATAAGTCATCAAGGGCAGCAAGATGAAACATGACTGGAGATAATAAAATTCAACAAATACAATCACTATATACTTTTCTATATGATACAAATCATAGTTATCAAGTGAAGGAAATTGTAAGACAGCAGTTACAGATCATGAGTGTGGAATGTGGAAACCCAAAAGACAGCAGTTATAAGCTTTTAAACCAATAAAATTCACAACTGTAAAGTGTAGGAAACTATATAAAACAACATCTATGGAATTTTAAGCCAACACAAGTCATAGTTGTGAAGTGCAGAAAGCTATGGGACAATCTTATAAAAAAAATTCAACTGATTCAGAACAATCTTATAAAAGGAAAAACTATGGCAAGTGAATAACATAGTGAACACGAGTTTTCTTAAAAAAATGGCAGATTAGTAAATAAATGAGAAAACAATGAGCCTAACCAAATTCATTCTCTGATCAGAATTTACTAATGATTTCTTTGGTAACTTGAGGTAATAATAAAGTTACAAGCTGATTTTAAGGAATATTCAAAGACTACCTCAATTTATAGTATCGAATGAGCTTGAAATTAGAAACCAGGTCCTTATAAGAACCAGATTCTGGATCTGTGTTCAAAAAGTATACATTTACATGTTCCAAATTCACATGAAAGTCCCAAAACATAAGAAGGAACACATGGATGAAACAAAAGTTAACAGACAGTCATGGACATGGGACACTAAAATACAGTTCTAAACGCATCAATTCTATAATGCACGTAAATATTCTCAAATCTTTAGAATGAAATATGTAATACCTACCATGAAGTAAAGGCAAAGTACAAGAGGCAATCATGTATACATATTTTTTTTTAACCAACAAGATGAAGTATGAATTCGATGACCCTAAAGCATATTAATCACTTATGAGAGCGAATGGTTCAAATGACCTGTAAGCTAACTAAAGCTGAAACTGATAATTTAGAAATTAGATGCAAAAAAAATAAAAAAAATAAAAAATATGAACTTGTACAAGAAGACATTTTAGGATTGAAACAGGATAAAAGGGGATGCATGTATAAAAGTTCAAAATTATGCTATGCCCAGAATCTTTATAACACAACTTTTAATTGCTCAGCTCATGGCAATCTAACCACTATGATTTTCATTCCACCCTTCAACAAATCAGATAATTAGGATTATATGGTGGAAAGACTTTACTGTACTCACCTATTTAATTTGCTCCTCTAATCCAAAGGACATAACAATCATTACATTACAAACATATTTCATGTTCAGGTTAAGAATTAATTCTTCTCAGTGAACTCAAACAAGTAAACCATTTATGATTGTATAAAACTACTGTTGAAGGTTTTTTAAGTAAAAATATGAACATTACAATGACTTGATTACAAGTAAAAAAAAATCCTCAATTATGTGTGACTCAAAATATGATAATACTTATCATTTATAAATTCTAATGGATGAGCTACTACATATGAACAGATACCTTAATAAGTTTACATAACCTCACACACAAATAATAAAATAAACACCAAAAGATAAAGTCAGCGCTATTATTAGGTTGATGAAAATGTTATAAAACGAATACACGCCACTAAAATTATTGAACTCCATCGTACATCATATAAATGCAAGGGAATGAGTCTCTAGCTTGGAATTTAAGTTGAATGCAAGAAAGACACAATGATGGCAGGGGTTACTGATATTTTAGCACTATATCCCCTTGTAATCATAAGTCATATCAATGACAACAACAGAATATTAAAGTCACAAAAAAAAAAACAATTAGTACTGCTCAGGTAGACACTCAGATGTAATGGTTTATACTTAGAGAAGATTTTAAACTCTTAATCATACAACTCCAGATTTTAGACATTCTCCGAAACAGGCTAATAAAATGACTAAAACCTAATCCTACCATTTTCTCATGTTATGCATGATGGGGCACAAATACGGCTACGCTCCTAGATATCGCCACGTGTCATCCATGCACGAGCAGAGCCCAACCATCATGAAGAAGGGTGTTGGAAAATGGCAAAGACCACACATTCATGACACGTGTCGCCCTCTCACCACTCAGGCCTCATCATCACAAATTAGGGAAGGAAATGGCCGCCAAAGCCACGCGCACCGGCGAGGCAGAGGGACGGCCCAATCCTGCAAAGGAAGTTTTTCCCTCCATAATGATGAAAAGGGCCGCACACCTCCCTTTAAAAGGGGAGGGAAAGGAAGAAGAAGAAGAGCCTTTTTCTTTTTTGCCCCTGAAAGCAGGGAATTCACCCATCCTCCACCCCGCAATACCGGAAAAAGAGGCGAGGCAACAACAGAGGAGGCCAGGAATCCCATCCTGCCCTCCCTGCTAGTCCCCTCCGACTCACTCATTTATGCACCCAGAAATATCCCCGCGCTCCGGCCCTGGTAACCCTGATCAAAACCCCCTCCCTTTCTAGCTGTTCTTTATATTGACTGGTCGAAGGATCTGACTTGGGTGTCGAAGTGGTCGTCCGGGACCCACCCCGGACCCCCTGACTCCCTTTTGTTTGTGATTGCAGACACCGCAGAGGCCCTCTACCGACCGCGCGATCGCAGACCCGGATCCGGACGTCATCATATTGGCGCCATCCGTGGGACTCGTCGAGTAACTGAACACCTTATGGCGATGAGAAACCACACCCAACAGCCAGAAACAGGGGTAAAAACCAGGAGTCAGGCCCAGCGCACACAAGCCAGCTCCTCAAGCTCTCAAGAGCGAAACTCACCGCCTTCGGACCGACCCCGACCCTCCTCTAGCACGCCGCAGATGGTCCCCACCATGGAGATGTTCAACGAACTTCGCAACGAACTACTCCAGCGTTTGCCTCTTCCGGCTTCAGAAAAGCCCCGGACGACACAGGACCGGACAGAAGCCTACGACGAAGGCAACGAGGAACAGTCAGGGGAACGACATCCCCGGCGAAAGCGAGCGCCGACTCACAGAACGCCGTCCCCATCAACAAATAGCCCCTCGCCCCATGCAGCCGGGGGACACCAGCGAGGCAGCGGGAGACAGGTTACTAACAGCCGCCGCCCCCCTGTCCAAGATACCCGTCTCCGGGAACCGCCCTTGGCTCGGGCAGAAGAAGTTGCAACCTCGGCACAACCGCCCAGCTTGGATCCAATAGCGGACCTGCAAAGGCAAATCCGAGAGGTAAAACTAGAAATGAAAAAACCCTACGCCCACGGCATCCTCGATGAGTGGGAAAGGGAAACGGCATCCCCGTTCACCTCAGAGGTCTTAAAGACCCCCGCAGAAGCAGGCATAGATCTTTCCCGCTTCGGTCTATACGACGGGAGCACGGACCCCCTCGAGTTCCTCCAGACTTTCAAGAGAGTAATGACGCTTCGAGGCGCGTCGGATGGATTCATGTGCAGAGCCTTTGCATCCCTACTAAGAAAAACCGCCAACGACTGGTACATGAGATTGGAGCCCGACTCCATCGCATCCTTCCATGAATTCGGGCGAAAGTTCAGCACAAGGTTCGCCAACAACCGCCTCCGCCATGATCCTGTGGACGCCCTCCTAGCCCTCCGCCAAGGCAGAAACGAGACCCTAAGAGATTTCATGTTGAAGTTCAACGCCGAATTGGCCCAACTCTCCAACATGGACGTCCAGATAGCGGTCGCCACACTAAAGCATGCCACCACCGATCGGAATCTTAAGCTGCACCTCACCCTCAAGCCCCCGCGGGACCTACAGGAGCTTGAATCAAAGGCTGATAAGTTCGTTCGAGCAGAAGAAGCCTGCGTTCGAGAACAGAATCGGCCCGGCCCCGACGAGAGAAAAAGCGACGGCCGAAGGGCCATAAGGCCACGAACCGATGAAAGACAGACGGGCCGTAACCCTATCCCCGTCTTCGAAAGGCTGGGAACCGCCCCGCTAAAGTCCCCCCTCTCCCACGTTCTATCAGCTATTAGGGATCAGGGTCTCCTGACCCCCCCCCAAGAAAATGGCCGATCCAAAGAAGAGGTCCGCCAGGAAATTCTGCGAATTCCACGGGGACCACGGCCACGAAACTGACCACTGCTTCCACCTCCACCTCCAGCTGGAAAGGCTGGCCGAAGAAGGACACCTAAACCAGTACCTCAGGAGTCCTGACAAAAGCCCATGCGAGGCCCAGCGCCCGCTCGACGAACCCAGAGGTAGGCATCGGTCACCAAACCGCCACCGGTCCACAAGCCGACACCGATCCCCCAGTAGGCATGACCCAAGAAGCCGACGCCGATCCCGCAGCAGACACGACACGAGCTGCCACCAGCGCCCCCGAAAAGGCGAGCCCCCCGAACAGCCACAGGCTCGCGAGCAACCGCCTACCATCATAGGAAAAATCAATATCATCACAGGCGGGCCCGCGGCGGGAGGACCGACAACAGCCGGTCGGCGGGCATACGCGGAACGGGTATTCTCCATGGACATACCTTCCAAGAAGGCCCGAACAAATCTGCCCCATGAAAACCAGATCATCACTTTTTCCAACAAAGTCCTCGACGGGCTACAAAGTCCCGCATGACGATGCACTGGTCATCAGGCTAGTCGTCGCCAACTTCGATATAGGAAAAATCTTGGTGGACACAGGAAGCTCCGTCAATGTGCTACACCTCGAAACTTTTGAAGAAATGAAACTGGGCAGGGAAAGGTTGGGACCCGTGGAATACTCCATCTACGGTTTCTCCGGGGCATCCGTACAGGTAGACGGCAAGATCGACTTGCCCGTGACTTTCGGGGCGTACCCCTTGCAGAAAACCATCCTGACCACCTTCCTGGTCGTAGACATACCGTTCACTTACAGCGCCATCATTGGGCGCCCTGCTCTCAGAGACTTGGGAGCCGTAGTCTCCACCCCCCATCTCAAGATGAAATTCCCCACTCCGGACGGAGTAGGAGAGGTCAAGGGACAGCAAATGATAGCACGCCAGTGCTACGCGGCAAGCCTGAGAGGAACCAACGCCCCAGCCGAAAACTTCACAATCGGCAGTGAAGACCCTCGGCAGCGGGCTCGCGCAATCAGAGGAGAGCCCGCTGAGGAGCTAGACTCCATCCCCCTGACCCAAGATCAGCCGGAGAGACAGGTCCGGATAAGTTCCATGTTAACAGGCCCCCTGCGAGACCAGATGATCAACTTCCTCAGAATAAACAAAGACATGTTCGCATGGTCCGCCAAGGACATGCCCGGGATACCCAAGGAAATGGCCATCCACAAGTTGAATGTGAACCCCGCCCTTAAACCCGTCCGGCAGAAAAAGAGGAACTTCGCAGTAGAGCGCCAAACTCACATAAAGGCCGAAGTGGAAAAACTGCTACAAGCCGGATTCGTCAGGGAAATCCAGTATCCCGAGTGGCTGTCAAACGTCGTGATGGTCAAGAAAGCTAGCGGAGGATGGCGGGCCTGTATAGACTTCACCGACCTCAACCGGGCCTGCCCAAAAGACCCCTATCCCCTCCCGCGCATAGACCAACTCATCGACGCCACCTCCGGACACGAACTTCTCACCTTCTTAGACGCGTTCTCAGGCTACAATCAGGTCAAAATGCACGAGCCAGACGTCCCGAAAACAGCGTTTATCACCGATCAGGGCGTCTACTGCTACACTGTCATGCCCTTCGGGTTAAAAAACGCAGGCGCCACCTACCAGCGGCTCGTGAATAAGCTATTCCAAACGCAAATTGGAAGGAACGTAGAGGTGTATGTCGACGATATGCTGGTAAAAAGCCTGGAAGCCGCCAGACACATCTCCGACCTTCGGGAAACTTTCGACACCTTGCGACGAGCCCGAATGAAGCTGAACCCCGCGAAATGCGCCTTTGGGGTAACTTCCGGAAAATTCTTGGGGTTCATGGTCAGCCAAAGAGGGATCGAGGCCAACCCAGAAAAAATCCAGGCCATCCTAGACATGGAACCCCCGACGACAGCGGTAGAAGTACAGAGGCTCGCGGGACGGATCACGGCCCTCGGCCGATTCATGCCCAAATCAGCAGAGAAGTGCCAACCCTTCTTCAAACAATTAAAAAACATACGGGAATTCGAATGGACCCCGGCCTGCC
Source organism: Tasmannia lanceolata (assembly GCF_043159265.1). Lineage (NCBI taxonomy): Eukaryota > Viridiplantae > Streptophyta > Magnoliopsida > Canellales > Winteraceae > Tasmannia > Tasmannia lanceolata. Next base: position 4,933,378 of record NW_027518701.1, on the reverse strand, counting down.
AAGAGGCCTTCGACTCTCTGAAGCGATACCTCCAGACACCGCCCGTACTCGCCAAACCCGAGCCGGGGGAAGAGCTATTTTTATATTTGGCCATCAGCCCCACGGCAGTAAGCGCGGTGTTGGCCAAACAAAGCGACAAAAAGGAACACCCTGTGTACTACGTGAGCAAGACTCTCCACGGTGCAGAAATCCGATACTCGAACATAGAGAAATTCGCCCTCGCAGTCGTCAGTGCCGCTCGAAAGCTCCGCCCCTACTTCCAGGCCCACCCCATAGTCCTGCTAACCGACCAGCCCCTCAGAAAGATTCTCCAAAAACCAGAGACCTCGGGTAGGATGGTAAGTTGGGCCGTCGAGCTGGGCGAGTTCGACATACAAGTCCGCCCAAGGCCGGCTATCAAATCTCAAGCCGTCGCTGACTTTATAGTGGAATTCACGGCCCCGGCCGAAGAACCAGCCACAATGGGGAGCGGCGAGGGCCCCACTGCGCACACGGTTTGCGACGACGGGATGCAGGACTCCTCGGAACACAACAGCGAAACCCCTTGGATCCTGCACGTTGACGGCTCCGCCGGCAATAAAGGACACGGAGCAGGAGTGGTCCTCCACGGCCCAGAAGAGTTCACACTGGAATATGCCCTCACGTTGGATTTCAAAGCCTCCAATAACGAGGCCGAATACGAAGCCTTACTAGCAGGACTAAGTCTAGCCGCGGAGCTCGGCGCGGGCAAGTTGAAAGTCTATAGCGACTCACAGCTTGTCGTTAACCAAGTAAACGGAATATACGAAGCCAAGGGCTTCAGAATGAAAAAATACCTCCACAAGGTAAAAGAGAAACTGCAGGGGATGGGAGAGGTAGAGATCCTCCAGGTGCCGCGAGACATGAACAACCGAGCGGATGCATTATCAAGAATGGCCGCCGAAGAGACCCATGACTTCGGCACCGTGCTCACAGCAATCCTGCCCCACCCCAGCATCGACGAGATACAAGTTCTGGAGATTCCACCGGGGCCAAACTGGATGGACCCCATCATACGATACCTGAAAGACGGTATACTACCCGCAGATAAGCTGGAAGCCCGGCGCCTAACCGCAAGAGCCGCCCATTACGTGGTCCACGGGCCCAGGCTCTACAAACGGTCATACACATGGCCGTACCTCCGAAGCCTGGTACCCTCCGAATCAGACTACGCGGTATGAGAAGTACATGAAGGGATCTGCGGAGACCATGGAGGCGGCAGGACCCTAGCCCAGAAAATCGTAAGGCACGGCTACTTCTGGCCCACGGTCCTTAGGGACGCCAAGGAATTCATCAAAAAATGCAGCCCATGCCAAAGGTACGCAACCACCCCCCACCAACCGGCTACACCGTACACCGCGATAGCAGGACCCCTGCCTTTCGCCATGTGGGCCATGGATCTACTCGGACCATTCCCCAAGGCCCCCGGGGGGCATACAATGTTATACGTCGCCATCGACTACTTCACCAAGTGGGTTGAGGTCAAAGCCGTGGTGAAACCCAATTCCAAAGCGACGGAGAAGTTCTTCTATCACGACGTCGTTTGCCGTTTCAGCATTCCAAAGACCCTTGTAATAGACAACGGTCCCCAGTTCGCAAGCGCCGAATTTGGCAGATTCTGTGATAGTCTAAGCATCGAACACCGTTTCGCCTCCGTAGCACACCCGCAGGCCAACGGGCAGGTCGAGGTAACCAACAGGATTTTGCTACAAAGTCTCAAAAAGAGATTGGGAGAAGCCGGAAAAAACTGGCTGGACGCACTCCCTAGCGTCCTCTGGGCCTATAGAATAACACCACGAACCACAACTGGAGAATCCCCTTTTAGCTTAACCTTTGGGACCGAAGCGGTCATTCCGCTAGAAATTGGCCTCCCCAGCTTCCGCACCGCGAATTACGACGAGCAGGGAAATTCCGAACTCCTCCGGAGCAACCTCGATCTCGTGCTCGAGAAAAGAGAGCAAGCCCTCTTCCGAACCGCCTCCTACCAGCAAAAGGTGGCACGATACTACAACGCCCGGGTAAAAAAGCGTTCGGTAAAACCCGGGGATCTGGTGCTACGGCGTGCAGAGGTATCAGACCCCCGCAACACGGGTAAGCTCGCACCCAAATGGGAAGGACCGTACAAAGTCGTTCGAGCACTTCGACCCGGGGCCTACCAACTAGAACGCCTCGATGGGACCCCGATCCCTCGCAGTTGGAGCATGGACAACCTCCGAAAGTTCTATCAGTAAAACGACAGGGTAAGTTCCGTGTCTTTCTTTTAAAAATATGACAAGTGTTTTGGTTTCTTTTTTTTTTGTGTTCTAGAAGCAAAGATGTATTGTTGTCAACAAATTAATGGAAAAGCACTTCTACAAAAGCAGCGTACATCTCCACTTTCCGGCCCACGATAAATGAGGGACCCGAAAGAAAACAGGGAGTGAGACAGAGGTGACATCGGGGTCGATCCCCCCGAGAATACCCTAAAACGCTCCCCATGAAAAAAAAAAAAGACCTCCCCCTTTAAGGGCAGGCGGGACCCATTAACCCCGAACTAATCATTCGAGGGGAAGATAGTCCTCCCATAAACAGACGCCCTACGGGGTGCACTAAGAATACCCTCACCAACAAAATTCGCAAAAGCCTGAGGACCAACACCAAGAACTCGAAAACCTCGCGGCGCATCGTATATATGCAGAGATGTCAATACGGTTACATACCAAACAAAAAAATAGGTAGTTCAAAAGTTATTACAGACCAAATAACCAGGAACATTAAAAGAAAAGAGCAAGCCCCCCGAGGCATTCACAACATCACTGGGCCCCCTCGGAAGTCTCGGCAACTACGCGATCCACCGGGGCGGCCACCTCCTCTCCTACCGACTCCACCACTTCCGCCGGTACCGGCAAAGGATCAACCTCAGACTCATGCATCAGTTTATCGAGAGGGAAGGAAGGATCGACCTCTTGAACGCGCCGCCGGCATTCAGCAAACGCATCAATCTCAATATCCACGCTGAACGCAGCCGCAGCCTTAAAAAACTCCGCAGAGTCGCACCATTCCTCCCGTGCCTTCGCCAATTCCCGGGCATGAGTTCGCCGAGCCAGCACCAATTTGTCCGACGCACGGCTCCTCCCCTCCACAGTTACCCGGAGATCTTCCCGGAGTTGAGCAACAGTGTCATCAAAGGTCGCTCTCTCCGCCCGGGCTCTGTCCAATTCCTCGCGTAACTGCCGGTTTAGCTCCCCCGCAGTACTTATCTCAACCTCATCCTCAAGAGGGCACTGCACCATCCTCCTGGCATAACTTTGGGACTGCAAAAGGCAAGTTATCAGAAAACTTCCAACATGCAATCTCGAAAACAGCGAGGAGAGAAAAATACCATCAGAAAACCGGCCACCCGTTACTTACGCAGGAAGTTGATTGAAAATACTGAGCCCCCAGGGCCCTACGATCATAGCCCTTCAGCTCAGCCTCGTCGCAAGGAAGGGCAGTTGTCACCCCTACCTCCACCCCAACCCGGGGATTCGCAAGAACGCTGTCCTCAACACCAATCCTCCAGCCAGGCTTAAACAGTTCCCCTCGCACCTGGAAACTCTGCGGGGGAAGCTCCGCCCGCTCCAGAAGAAGCTTGGTCATTACCGCCCCCTCCATCCGACTTGGCACGTCCTCCGCAAAGATTGAAGGACACGCCACGCGGCCGGCGACCCTCTTGGCAGGATGCTCAGACCCCGGGGGTGAGGAACCAACCGGCCCCTTCTCTCCAACCGCTCGACCAGAGGGGCTGGAAGGCATAGATGTTGCGAGCCTCGCTTGCGACCGACCCAGCCTGGCCGCGGCCATAAAGTCAGAAGGAATTTTCTTATGGCTCGACAAGCCCCTTGTCACCGCCGCAACCTCCTTCCCCTTACCAAAGTCACCAGAAGAAGACATCTCTCCTGCCAAAAACAAGAAAATAACAATCGCTCAAAGCAAAGGAAAACCAAAAAAAAAAAAAAAAAGAGAGAGGAAGAGGGGAGGGGCTCACCACGATAGCTGGCTGAACTCTCCCCCGTTCCCTCGCCCGTGCAACGGACCCTCCTCTCCACAGCTCCCACCAAGCCAAACCTCTTCAGGCTCCTCTCCCACCTAAACTCGGAGACGTCAATAGCCTCCCTAGAGGCGAGCTTCCCCAAGTCAAACTTGCTGTAGTCAGACTCGTCGGGAAGGGACTTCCTCCGCCACTCAACGGAGCGCCTCCAAGAACGAGGAAAATCCCAGCCAGCGTCCGATGGAGGGGTAACAAACACATACTCCTCCTTCCACTTCTTGATGGACGAAGGCAAGTTCGCTGCAATCTTCACCTGAGGACGCTGGGTCAGATAAAGCCAGCTGTCCTCCCCCTTCACCAACGGACTGAGGGCCAAGCAGGCCCGGAGCAGCGGAAGGGTGGGCTGAACCTTATGAAGACCCGCCTTGGCCACAAAGGCCAGGAGTGTGCGCCAACTATTAGGCGCCAGTTGGGAAGGAGCCACTTGGTAAAACTCGAGGGCCTCTATTATAATGTCCAAGAGCGGAAACCTAACCCCCGCCCGGAAAGCTTCCACGTAGAAAGCTACCTCTTCCTCTGTGGTACCCTCACACACCCCTTCTACAAAGGAGGGGACTCTAATCCCATAATCGTCGGGGATATGGAACTCCCTCCTAATTCTCTCCGCCGCCCCTTTTTCCAAAGTATTCCTGAAACATGCCACCCGGCCGGGACGAATAACGGCGCCAGGCCGAATGTCCCCAATCTCCGCCCCACGAGCATAAGAAACTCGAGCCGGAGATTCCGAAGCAGCGGCCCCCACCGACGACCCGGAGGCCCCGGAACTATCCCTCAACTCCGTGGGCTGCCGCACATCTTCAGCGACGCCGCTCCCACCCTCTACAGACAACCGCCTCCTCTTTCTCACCGGAGCCCTCTCCACCACCTCTACCGACGCGGAAGAGGGGTTCTGAGGCACAGTCGCAACAGACATCTTAAGCTATGAAACAAAGACACAGAACTCACCGAACGAAGCGTGGACGACAAGCAACACGTAGAAGAATCGCCGCGGAGAAAAACCCGTTCTAATCGAGGAAGACGAAGGAATAAAGTAAAAAATGAAATCCCCAAAAAGGCTTTAAAAAGGGCTAGGGTTTTGACACCTGTCGTTCGAACTCCCGCCCTTTCTAAGTCGATGGGACGCGCACACGTGGCGCCGATTGAGAAACCCAAGGGAACCGCCATAAGTCGAAGCGCCATATGGAAAGGACGTCTCTACCCCTACCCACGACATAACTTCCCCAGCAAGCCATCCATACACCTCCACCAGATGAAAAAAACTGCGTTCATAAAGAAAGGGCTCGGACCCTGTCACAAGGGCCCGGCATACACCTCCACAAGATGGAAAAAAACCACGTTCGATGGCAAAGAGCTCGGAACCCGTCATAAAGGTACGACCAGATACCCCATACAAAATACCACCGGGCCGAAATATCGAACGCAGCGACAAGGGCTCAGAAACGCGCGAGAAAGCAAGCATGCAAAAGAAAAGCAAACACGTAAGGAGAAAACACACATCAGAAACAGGAAAAAGAAAGGCGCCATTCATAAACCACTTCCTCCTGGCCCAAAGGCCTACAAAAAGGGGAGTAAGGACAATAGGCACGCAGGCCCGAAGCCCCCAAGACCCCTAAGACAAAAAAAAGAAAGCGCAAAGACAAGAGGCTTCCTCCAAAAATTCCAAAATCCCACCGCAATCAGCTCAGAGGGACTGGCCGCTGAAAGAGTTTTCCGCATCAGAAAGCTCCCTATCACTCTGTTCCCCATCCGAAGAGCTTCCCCAACACCGATTCCCAGCAAAACGGGCCTGGTCATTTAACCAACGCACCCGGTTCCTCAGCAGATCGTTCTCCGCGCGCAAAGCAGCAATCTCCCGATCCATGTCCCCCATCATGCTAAAAACCTCCATTCCCCTACGATGGACGCAGGAAAAGAAGGAACGGTTGCGGTGAATAAACGCTTCATGAGACTCCCTCTCGTGCGGGGGAGGAGGATGATCCATGTCCCCCTCCGGAACCCCTCGCTGAGGCCCCAGCCCGCCAGAGTTTGCCTCGGGGTTATTCGGACGACTCCCGTCGCGATCAGACCTACGATCGCCGCTCACAAAGAGACCCTGGAAAGGCGACGACATCTCGGACAAGCCTGAAGAAAGGCCGGAAGAAATAAAAAAGGCAAAGAAGAAACAAAGGGCGATCTTCCTGACTTCAGGAAAGCTCACCCCTTATAGAACCCTTATAGGAAACCCCGGTGTGGAAAAATGAAGCACTTACTACCCGCGTGTTCGTTTCCTACTGAATAACCAAGCGGCGCCTCGGGAATGAGCCGCCGGACGGAGCAGAATATCCGCTCGCACCCCAATGCTCCCATAAACGCCTTCACCACATTATGCTTTAATTATGCCAACGGGCCCGCTCCCCGAGGCCAATCAATGGACTAAAGGTCATATCACGATAACATACAAAGACGGCGGTATCACCGAAGCACGCCACGTGTCGCCCCCAGATCTACATAAAGCCTAACCTTCATAAAGGAAGTAGAGGGTAAAGGGCAAGATCATACGAATTCGACACGCTTCGCTATCCCGACCCCACGCAGGTTCGGGCCCCAAAAAAAAAACAAAAAACAAAAAACAAAAAAAAAAAAAAAAAAAGAGAGCGCCCGAAAGGGTCGGAGCATCGCAAATCCTTGCAAACACAGAGATTCTCCATCACAAGCCAAGAACAACATTAAGAGATACGGCCCAAATACACATAAACTACCCATTGACATCCTCCTGGCTCATAGGCCTACAAAAATAAAGGGAAACCAAAAAAACAGCACAGGGCACGCAGGCCTCAGAAATCCCCGCCAGAGAAGGGGATAGACACGCAGGAAAACATAGAAAGCCAAAGCTTAATCGGAGAACGACTCCTCTCTAGAGGAGTTCCCCTCCTCCTCCCAAGAGGTCTCCAGCAGGGGGTCCACCTCATATTCCAACAGCTGCTCGTTGAGAAGATGAACTTTCTTCTGTAGAACCTCGTTCTCCCGCTTCAAGTCCTTGATCTCCTGACCCATCTTCGAAACGCGTCCACACAGTTCTGTTCCCTGACGATAGGCTCGAGAGAAAAACGACCACTCCCGGGCAACGCGGGACCTGGACAATCTGTCCTTCCTAGGCAGGGAAGAAAGGCGAAGGGGGGGGGGGGAAGCCCGACGAAGCGCCCGGGCCCCTCTTAGCCTTCTTCCGACGAGCCACGAGATCCTCCCCCGGATCGGAGGACAAGTCAGGGTCGCTCGACGACTCCTGGAGGAAACATGCCTTGCCCCTAACTCGTGAAGAAGAGCCAGACATGTTGCTGGAGAATATACGAAAAGAACCCCTACCGCAAAGGAAAGAAGAAGAGCGACGAAGAGCCACAAAAAGGCACCAGGGTAATTCCCCTCTTTTAAACTCGGGAAAGAAATCCTGGTGCCTCGAGACAACGCAGCCTTCCTAACGACGCTGCCGCTTCCCAAGGACAGCCGCCGGATAAAACGGCACGTCTCCTCGCACCCCGGAGCCCTCGTAAATATCCTCATCATGACTTAGCTCGAACAAAATGTTACTCCCTTGGCCCATTCAATGGACCAAAGGAGTAAGGGGGAGTTATGATGGGGCACAAATACGGCTACGCTCCCAAATATCGCCACGTGTCATCCATGCACGAGCAGAGCCCAACCATCATGAAGAAGGGTGTTGGAAAACGGCAAAGACCACACATTCATGACACGTGTCGCCCTCTCACCACCCATGCCTCATCATCACAAATTAGGGAAGGAAATGGCCGCCAAAGCCACGCGCGCCGGCGAGGCAGAGGGACGGCCCAATCCTGCAAAGGAAGTTTTTCCCTCCATAATGATGAAAAGGGCCGCACACCTCCCTTTAAAAGGGGAGGGAAAGGAAGAAGAAGAAGAGCCTTTTTCTTTTTAGCCCCTGAAAGCAGGGAATTCACCCATCCTCCACCCCGCAATACCGGAAAAAGAGGCGAGGCAACAACAGAGGAGGCCAGGAATCCCATCCTGCCCTCCCTGCTAGTCCCCTCCGACTCACTCATTTATGCACCCAGAAATATCCCCGCGCTCCGGCCCTGGTAACCCTGATCAAAACCCCCTCCCTTTCTAGCTGTTCTTTATATTGACTGGTCGAAGGATCTGACTTGGGTGTCGAAGTGGTCGTCCGGGACCCACCCCGGACCCCCTGACTCCCTTTTGTTTGTGATTGCAGACCTCGCGGAGGCCCTCTACCGACCGCGCGATCGCAGACCCGGATCCGGACGTCATCAATGCACGCTAAATTCATCTTCTTGAAAGTACCAAAATTTTATGGGAAAATTAAAATAACTTAAGATAACAACAAGAATCATTAACCTTGGTAAGGAAAGCATACAAATAATTTTACTGAGCAAAACATGTCCATAGCTTGAAACTATACTCCCTCTTAACCACTCAAATATCTATGACGACTATATTTCATCTCACCATACATCTTATCAAATATTAACCACTTTAGAGTGAATATCCTCATGTTTCATTAAAATGGAATCAAATAATGACATATATCTTCCTCAAATTATATAAAAAAAAATGCAAGGGACAAATATAATTTTCAATGACTACTTACTATTTTCACTACCTCATATATGAACATGGCATAACATAATTTGCCTAATGACCATACATAAAATAACTAGTAAAATAAATTACTCACATCAATGTGAAAACATGGAACAGTACCATCATTACTTCATGACCAAAATTTTAAGTGAAAGACTTGACATCATAGAGAACCTTCTGGAATAGAATAACCTTTTATAATGAGTTAAATAACAAGAAAACTAATGGAAATTTAATTAACTATAAGTGACATCTTAATCAAATCAAAGCATGTCACACAAGAGAATGAGATTGAGACTTACTGATGTCACCATGATACACAAATTTCTAGACTTTGAACATTCACATCATGTGTTAAAGTCTATCCAACCATAAAAATCCATTTGTACAGGCACTTGTGTAAAAAGAATGAATGACATTTCATCATGGGAATTCTTGATTTTCTAGACAAAACCTGCACATTCTAATTAGGTTGGACAGAGAAATCATGGGATTTATTCGACCTACAAGTCAAGTCTAGCATACGTATAAAATATTTCTACTTAAAAAAAATGACAGCAGATATTTCAAATCCTAATCTAACCAAGACATTATTAGACTATAATTCAATAGTACACCCTTATTATCAACATCACAAACACAATTATCAATTTGAACCGAAATTATTCTAAAATTTCATAGAATATATAGGCCTGATAACAATAAATCATGTAAAACTACCAATTTTACAAGGAAATCAACATATTTAAGCAGTAAAAGCTTCAATCGAAGGTTATTTAACACAATCAGAAAAAGAAATAACTAATCTGTGAACTTTCAAGTAAAATTCTTGACCTAATGAATCAAATTCGTGAAATGATGAAGAACAAGAGAGAAAATTGTTTATACTTACAGAAGTGAAGATGACCAAATTTGCAGAAATCACAGGAATTTGCAGAAATTGCCGGAACTTGCGATTCTGATTGATTTCTTGCTCAACTAGCAGTGCTTCTCAATCTAAGCTTTAATGAAGAAATCAAAGCTCGAGCTCCATCTTTCTAATTCTGAGCTGATCTTTCCTCTCTTCTCCTTTACCTTTTTACTCTTCTTTTAACAAAATTCGACCAATTCAAGTGTATAAAGCTCTCACTGGAAATGAATCAAAAGCGAAACACACAGATCCAAACAAATAGGCTAGATCTGAACATGTGTTTCATGAGCCTAGGGTTCTACAACAAAGATCAAAAGTTTCACAATGCAGATCTAAAGCTTAGGGTTTGAAAGAGAAAAGAAATGGTTAATCTGAAAAGAAACAAAGATCTAAGGGAAGGAAAGTAAGAAGAGGAGATGAAATGCCTAAACTAAAGTACGAATGGCCGGAGCATTGGCCTGAATCGGGCCGGTGACCGATCGGAGAAGACGAAGATGAGATTAGGTTTGAACTCTCGAGATCTACTTTCTCTCTCTGTAAAACCGAGAGCTTATCTCTCTAAAAAAAATAAGAAAATTCTCCTTTTTTTTTTTAAACAAAGGCTTAATCTGATATTTATAGCCAAAGAGGAGGTTGATAATGGCACAACAAGTGGATTAGGCGCGCGGAAATTGATAAATGCGCGCGCGCAATCCATGTCTTTTTCGGCCCAGATTCGTAGATTCCAGGATAAATTCGCCCCCCTCCAGGATAAATTCACCCTCCTCTTGAATTTACATTACGACATTCTCTCGGCTTGTTTGCTAGGCAAACACGTTCGGATTTCGATGAAATTTTGCAGGAACCTCGGTGGGACCCTAAGCTAGCCTAGGGTGAAGTTTGGGATGCTAACTCATTGATTTGGTTGGGTTTTTGCTCGAAGATGGGAGGTTTAGGGTACGGTTAAAATGGGGTGTCTACAACATTATGAAAATTTGGAGGGTATTTTTGTAAAACAGTTCGGATCATGATTATCCAATGGATATTTGTTGCAAGCCCATTTCCAATCCAAAAATTTTCGGATCTTACATTTGATGATCCAAAATAGGCCCATGGATCCTATTTATATGTTTAGATCCTGTTCATTAACGTTCGGATTCGGAGGATCCATTGGACCGTCTGGATCCATTGACACCCCTATGAGTGTTATGTTGCCGGAAAACTGGAAGGAAGATAAATAAGAAATATATAATGACACGTTCTGTTGGATAGACAGTAGAGGGAAAGTTTACTATAACATAGATATTATCTGAATTATCCAAATAACATCATAACAGTAAAATATCCAAACAACATCATATCAGTCAAATATGGATGAAAATATCCAAACAAACACATAACTAAGTTTTCCTAGAAGTTTTGAAGTGTCAAACGTCCTAATCTTAGTCGATTTTTAGATATTGACACCCCCCTTTCAAAATAATCAAAGGATTGTTGTGCAGCCTTGATCATAGTAAAGGCATTGTATCATCTGTTTGTTGTAGAAAATAATAAGAACAGAATGCTGAAAACAGAATAGTATAAATAGTTGGGCAAGGCACTTCCAGAAAGCTATCTTTAAGATAGTAATTTCCCACGTATAGATGCATATGGACTCTTGAAATTCTATCTCCAGGATACAATGCCCAACACTGAGAATTTTAACAAGACTGCACTTCTTGTATTCTCACGAATCAGAACCCACTCAGAAAAACTTTTAAAATTACTATAAAAGACAGAAGAAAAAGACAGAAGAAATTTCAGAAGAAGAAGATTATTAATAAACTCGAATCGAGTCTTTTTTAAAGACTTCAAATATATGCAAAGACACCCTTCCGAAGAGACTCAGAATCGGTGCAAAGAACACCCTATTCCGAAGAGACTTGCACCCTCTAGAGAAGAGGTGCAACTCTTCAAATATAACCGTTTAACAGAAAAATGTTTCGGCATTTAAAATTTAAGCTCTTTTGTTTAAATGACCGTTATAGCTGTTAGGCCTAACTATCTTTATATTTCTTCTTCGTCCTTCCTTCCTTTCTTCTTCTTGTTCTTCTATATATATATATATATATATATATATATATATATATATATATATATATATATATATATTAATAATTATTATAAAGTGATTGGTCCTTTAGTATAGAGAAGAGGCGCAACTCTTCAAAATTGTTGCTTGATTATCACAATATAAAGTGATTGGTCCTTTAGTATTATCTATAAATGGAATACATCTTAAAAATCGTTTAATCCAAAATGCTTGCAAGAGACATAGCAATGAATTCAACTTCCATTGAAGATAATGCTGTACATGTTTGTTTCTTAGAGGACCAACCAATTATGCAACCACCCATAGTAAAAACCCAGCCACTAGTTGACTTAGAAGTAAGTCTATCAGAAGCCCAATTAGCATCACTATAACATTCTAAAACAGAAGTTGTATAATTATAATGCAAGCCATAATTCATAGTATGTTTTAGATATCTCAAAACTCTACTAATTTCATTCAAATGTTCACCACTTGGATTACTAGTAAATCTACTTAACATACCAACTGAACATGCAATGTCTGATCTAGTATAATTCATGGCATACATTAAGCTACCAATGATTTTAGCATATTCCTTTTGATTTACAGGTGACCCAGTGTTGGGTACTAATTTACAGTGAGGATCAAAAGGAGTCTTACTAGATTTGCAATCAAAATGATTAGACTTCCTTAGTAATTTTTCAATATAATGAGACTGAGTTAAAATATATTCACCATCTCTTTTGATAATTTTAACTCATAAAATAACATCAGCAGGACCTAAGTCTTTAATGTCAAATATTTGAGTCAAGTATCTCTTAGTCTCATTAATACAATTTATGTTGGAATCAAAAATCAATAAATCATCAAGATAAAGAGTAATTAACACTTTAAAATCTTTTTTGCTCTTAGAAAAAACACAACTTTCTACTTTACTTACTTTAAAACCAAAATTTTTAATCTCTTTTCTAATTTTTTATACCATTTTTTAGGTGCTTGTTTAAGACCATAAAGAGATTTGTTTAGTTTGCATACCTTGTTTTCTAGACCTTCAAGAACATACCCTTCAGGCTGATGAATATAAATTTTCTCATCAAGATTTCCAATGAGAAACGCGATCTTGACATCCATTTGATGTACTTCAAGATTGTAGATGGAAGCTATAACAAACATGGTTCTAATAGAAGTAAATTTAGTAACAGGAGAAAATGTTTCAAAATAATCTAATCCTTCCTTTTAACTATAACCCTTGGCTACTAACCTTGTTTTGTATTTTTCAATACTACCATCAGGTCTGAGTTTCTTTTTCAAAACCCACTTACAACCAATGGGTTTAGTATTAAGAGGAAGATCCACAAGAGTCTATGTATTATTATTATGTATGGACTTGATCTCATCATCCATAGCCATTTTTTCATAATTTGGAATCAGGTAAGGATATAGCTTCTTGAAATGATTTAGGATCCTCTTCTAATAAGAATGTAAACATTCCAGGTCCTAGAGCTTTTCAATCGTCCGTCTCTTAGCTCAATACAGGCTCAGAATCATTTTCTCCATTAACAGTATCATGCATATGAGATGAACCACTTTTATTAGTCGAATCAAGTAAATTTTCAGAAATATGATCATGATTAGCATTTTGTACTATGGAAGTATCATTGTAAACAACATCAGTATCAATTTCCAATTCAGTTAATAGTTCTTTTTCTAATTCTAACTTATCATCATCTTTAATAGTTAAATGTTCAAAGTAAATAGCATGAACAGATTCAATAACATTATTAGTTTTAAGATTAAGAAATCTAGAAGCTTTACTATGCATAGCATAACCCAAGAAAATAGATTTATCAGCTTTACTTCCTAACTTAGGTCTTTTAACAGTAGCATCTAACGCATTTGCAATACATCCCCAAATTTTAAAATAATCAATATTTGGTTTTCTACCATATAAGAACTCATAAGGTGATTTATCATTATTCTTATGCAAAAATTCTGTTATAAATATAACAAGATGTATATAAAGCTTCACCCCAAAAACTATATGGAAGATTAGAATGTAAAAGCGTAGCACTTACAATCTCTAGTAAGGTTCTATTCTTTCTTTCTGTAACTCCATTTTGAGGAGAATTAGGAGTAGAAACTTCTCTAACAATTCTATTTTGTTCACAAAAGGATACAAATTCATTAGCGAGAAGTTCACCACCCCTATCTGGTCTAATCCTTTTAATTTTCTTTCCGATTTTATTTTCAATCTCCTCTTTAAAGATTTTAAATTTATCAAATGCTTCATCTTTAGTCCTTAGTAGATACACATATGCATATTTAGAAAAGTCGTCTATTAAAATTATAAAATAACATTTGCCTCATCTAGTTAATTTTTCTTTATTATCACATAAATCTGTATGAATAAGTTCTAACAAAGATGTAGATCTAGTGACAGATTTAAAAGGTACTTTAGCAATTCTAGCTTGTGCACAACATTCACAGGTTTTAGTAGTTAAAACAGAACTAGATTTAGAAATCAAATCATGTGAATCCATACGATTTAAAGCATTACTACCAATATGTCCTAATCTATAATGCTAGATATATGTCATATCATTTGCATCAATCATATAAGCAGAAATAGAAGCATTCTTATTGATATTAAGCAAGTACATATTGTCCTTAGCATAGCCTTTCCCAACAAATGATCATTTCTTACTTATGATCACTTTTTGGGAGTCAAACACAACTTTAAACCCATGATCATCAAGTTTCTTAACATATACAAGACTCTTCCTAAGACTGGGAATGTGATAAACATCTTGAAGAGTTAACACTTTCCCAGATGTAAGAGGGAGTTGCACAGTCCCTTTGCCAACAACAACACTTGTGAAGAAATTTCCCATGAAAACAATCTTGTCTTCATTGATTTCATCATACTTCTTAAAAGCAGATTTGAATGGAGTCACATGGCATGTTGCACCAGAATCAACCCACCAGTTTTCTTCCATGTTGACCATGAGAACCTCAATGAGCATTGCAACCATGTCATCTTCAGTCACCACATTTGTTTCAACAAATTTCTGCCCGTTGCAATGGCGACAAACTTTAGTTGGAAAGACCTTCTTCGGTTGCAACTGTCTGGATCTGAGATTCAGCGAAACTTCCTTTGTCTTGGATAGCTGCAATAAGTGGGACTTCAGCTTCTGGTACATCATCCACAACAAGAACAGTATCTGAACAAGCTTCTGATTTTTCAACAAAATAAACTTTTGACTGCAATTCTGGTAGGGCTGCCTTTCTGTGCTTCTTCTCCTCATCTTCTACTCCTACCCAGTTAAGGATATGGGGGTGATGTTGGGAATCAAATGTATGAATTAAGGTAGAATGATCAAACTCGGGATTGTCCAAAAATATGGCATTGACATCGACTGGAGGTGGAACATCATGGTTTGGCAGGGGATTGTTGACTACATTTGGCTTTGGTGGAAAGACGAGTAGGTCATTATCAATAAGCTTTTGGATTACAAACTTCAGGCTTAAGCATCGATCAGTAATATGGCCTGGTCCTTGATGATAATCGCAGTGATCCTGCGCTCTCCATGTCTTTGGAAGAGGGTTGGGAGGTGGCTTAATAGGTGGTAAGGTAATGTGGCCAGAGGCCAAACATTGTTTGAGCACAGCTGATGGTGGAACTGGGATAGGAGTAAACTCTGTTCTTGGCCTTTCCTGAGGCATGGTACCCTGTTGACTGTAATCAAACACTACAGCCTTCTGAGGCTGAGTGGTTCTAGAAACATTACTGATTTGGGCTGGTGTTTGTCTCTTAACTTCCTTTGAACCCGAGCTATTCTTATTATAAATTCCCAATGCCATAGCATCTTCAATTTGGGTGCCAGCTATAATAAAATGTTCAAAATCTGGATAGAACTGAAGTGACATATGCTGTAACATGTGAGAGGAGAGGTTCTTCAAAACTATCTGTACTTGTTCTCTCTCAGACGGGCGATCCATCATCTGTGCTGCCATCTTCCTCCACCTCTTTACAAAGGTCATGAATGACTCATTGGAATCCTGCTTTGTAGTTTCTAAGTCACGACGGGTAATCTCTGTTCCATCCTCATAACCAAACTACTTAATGAACTGCTCTCCAATATCTTTCCATCTTTTGTATTTGGTTTTTTCTAGACTTAGAAACCATTTTCTTGCAATTCCCGTCAAGGAGATTGGAAATAGTTGAGCCATCTGCTCAGGAGTTAGGCCTTGAGGTTGACACATTATGATAAACATCTGAAGGTGAGAAGTGGAACAACCTACACCATTGTATTTGTCAAAGTCCGGCATTTGGAAATTAGCCAGAAGATGGACTTCTGGAAAGAGAGTAAGATTATCAGGGTTAAAGGTGTCAGGTTCACGAATCTTGATATTGTCGACCTTCTTGGACAATTGTTCAAAATTTTCAGCCAGAGACTTGTCCCCTTGAGTGGTGACTGGATTATAATTCTCCTCTGCGTACTGCTCTGAATCTGGAACTTCAATCTGAAGAGGAGTAATTTTAGGCTGTGGTTGAATCTCAGATGCAACTGGATATTTAGGTTCTTTTCCTTTTGAAGGTGAGGAAGAGGATGGACCAAACTTTTCTACAAATTGGGTTTTCAGAAACTGATTGTCCTCTTTGAGTTCTTTCATCTGCTGAAGGATATTGGCTAATACCGCATCAAGGTTAGTGGGTTGCAGATTCTCAGTAGGTTCTGTCATGGCTACTGGAGATGGAGATGACTTTCTGACCAGACGAGAGTCTACTCGAACCCAAGATGCTTGAAGGTGATTAATGGTTGACACAAGAACTCCTAACAAAGAAATGATTACAAGTTTACATACACTGGTGTTCTTGGTTGAAAACATGCATTGGCTAGAATAACTCATTTTGCAAACACATTTGAGACTGACGAATCTTTCATTCAAAAGATATTCCTTTTTGAAAGAATGTAATCAATGAATTAGTAAGGAATGACCTTCAAAAGGGGATGCCCTTAGTTTGAATGGAATGACATTTTAGGGGTTTTAAAGATGAACTCGACGAGGATGCCCTTAGTCTAAAGGAAGCTGAAATCCTAAATTGTGGTTAGGAGATGAGACCTCAAAAGGGAACCCTAAGCAATATGGCATTACCCCATGATCCACGAGGGTGATGATTTTGCAAAATTGTTGATCAAGAGGAGATGATTGGTAGGAATTGATGGGATTTCCTAGATCCAAGAACAATGAGATTATTATCCCAACCTCAAAGGCATTTTATGTTTGTGCTTTACTTGGAGGGCGCAATTCCTAACCCTTAATCTAGCGGAACCATTGTGATCGGTTCATGACTTTGTTTGTGTTCCTAAGACATCGGATGTAGCCCCAAGAGATCGGCTACCTATTCTAAAGATGGGAAAGGATTTCCTAGTCTAGGCTCACATGCGTGAAGTACACATGTCCGATCTACATGAATGTGTGGGGTAATCTAGGGGTAAGGCTAAGAGCTCCCTTAGCGCGAATTCGTGTTCAATATACTCTACCGGTGTCCAGAGTAGCAGTACGTGAACCAACAGATCCGTTTACACACCATAAAGGTACTAGGCTAAGAGTGGAATGCTTCTCTAACACAGAGGCACCGGGTCATGACCTCCCAGTCAACCATGCTAAATAACATTCCGGGTTCCTAAAATAGGATGTGTGTGAATGTGATATGCAAGGGTGTAAATGCAAGTAATGTAAGTGTGTGCAATTTGGGGATTCGAATCTAATGCCCTCAAGTCCTTTAATTAATCTTCTAAACATTTTGGGTGATTACATTTCATGAACATGCATTATTGTTTTCACTTTTTCCTTTTTGTTCATTAATGAAGTAACACCAAGGTTATTTTCTTTTCACACAAGTAAGCACACAACATCTTCTGGTTCTCTTCTCCTTTTTTTTTTTGAATCTTTTTTTGAATTTTTGAGTTTTTTTTAAGTTTTTTTTCGGATTTTTTTGACTATTTGGATTTTTGATTTTTTTGTTTTTTGTTCCACATTTATCCCCTTTAATTACGACTTAAATGACTAAAGCTTTTAAAAGTTATAAAGTTAGGTAATTTGTCTCCAGCAGAGTCGCCAATCTGTGGATCCCTTCCCGAGGGGGGGTGGCCCACGAGGGTGTGTTTTGCGATGATGATAGCACCTTTGTCCATTGGATTTGAATATGATTGCTTTTTCCAGAAATTTAGGATAAAAATCCTAACTTCACGAAAGAAGCAACTGACCAGAGTCGCCACCTAGATTAGGGATCTAGGACCCATGATTAACTCTGTTAATTTGGTCTACGCTTTGAGTTCTGGGTAAGTTACCTGGTTACGAAGTCGGAAGGTGTACCGCACGAAGTGTACTGCACCGACCTTTCCTAACTTTTGAAAGCTTTAATTATTTAGGTTTAACAAAGGGGATGAATGTGAACTTTATTAACCTAGATGCATTCTAATTTTTTTTTAGCCGTTCACAGTTTAGACTCATGCGGGCCAGGAGTGATGATCCTAAATGCCTAGCTAGAATGCTTAGATGCCTATATGAGTTACTTGACATTTTATGAGATTTGATGAGATTTAGTTTAAGTTGAATTTGATTAATTGGTTTGACTTAAAATGACCTATGCTATATGAACCTAGATCTAATGCAATGGACCTAAGTTGCATTTTCAGTATATTTGAGAAGTTTGGGCTCTAAGATTCTATTGGGGAACCTAAAATGCAACCTCTAAGTTTAGAACCTAAAACATTTTTACAATTGATCTTGAATTGTGATTTTCCAATTGGGTGAAAGTTCTTAGGTTCTTTAAGGCTTTCAAATTCCAAAAAGTTCCAAATTCAAACAAAATAACTAAACATGCAATTTCTACCAAAGACAATTAACATGACATTTTTTAAATGATGAAACATGCAAAGAAACTAAACATAGGAAGCAAAGTAACTAATCGTGCAAAATGACCAAAGAACTAAACATGCAATCAATGATTTGAGAATGGGAGAAGGGATAGAAAGAGGGGTGGCAGAGACGGAGAAGGGTGTGAGAGAACAGGAAGGATGGAGAAAGGTGCGGCTGAACTTGGTTTTGCCAAGTTGCCTACGTACCCCGTCGTGGGGATCAAGCCATACGTAGTTCCACTGGAGTTTGGATCATGATTGGGATTGGGAATTGGGAATTGGGAATCAGGTTCGGGAATGAGATTTTTGAAAAGAATTTTTGAATTGGGAACGAGCCTCGAAGGAGCTAATTGCAGAGGAATCATCAATGAGTCAATAAAAAAAGGGATGAAGTTTTGGCTAATGGGTTTGGACATAAGGATGCAACTCGGTTGGGTTAAAGAAGAGATAACTCAATTAGGAAGGGTTGATTGGGCGGGTCAACTCGGGTTAGATTTGGGTTCAACTCGGGTTGAGTTGGATCAGGTTGACTCGGGTTTGAGTTGGACTCGGGTTACGATGCGAGTTCGAGTTGGACTCGGGTTAGGCTTGGGTTGGGTCAAGTAGAGTTAGGTCCGATTTGGACCAGGTTGAGCTCTAATTGCGGTTTAGGTACGGGTTGCAGGTTAAGACCGAATGGACCAGGGGTTTGGGTCGAGGCCAAATTGGCGGTGGGTTTAGGTGCGGCTTGGGGGTTTGCTCGGATTATGGTCTGTGTAGGGCTCGGATTGGGGCTTGGTAAGGTGAGGGGAATTTGGGTTAGGCAGAGTAGGCTTTTGATGCTACGGGCAAGGATTAAAAGGCTAGGTGTTTGGGTCCAGGTTTGGGTTGGGCTGAGACGCGGGTTAGACCGAGGCTTGGTGCGGGTTCGACCTGAGTTACCTCAGGTTTGGACCAATTTTAGATAGGCTACACATGTGCACGACACGCGTGGATCGGGACTTTGAACTTTGGGTCGGAACCCATATTAGCTTTGGTGTCAGGTTGAAGTGGAACCCATGTGGATTTAAAACTTGGGCCCAAATTATGCATACAGTGTAACACATTCACTTGTATTGGATATGTGGCATGCATGTGAACAGCACATATAATGGGATCAATACATTGTGAATTGGTTGCATGTATATGTACTGTACACACAAGAAATTTGGACCGATTATAGCATGTGTACATATCAAATTGGTTGCACTGTATTATCAACAGGTTTAGGCGCAATAGGTTTGTGGTTCGGATATGGGTTAGGAGTTGGGGCTGAACCGGTTTAAGGGTTTAAGGCTGAACTGGGTTGGGCTGGGTTGAACCGATTCGGGGCTGAACCGGGTTGGGGTCGGGTTGTGGGTCCGAGTTGAGGCTGAACCGGGTTGGGTTTGGGTAAGCTTGGATTAGGCTAAATCGGGTAGTTCGGGTTGAGTGCGGATTGGGGTGCGGCTTGAGGCTTGGGTGAGGCGAACTAGGTTGGGCGTGTGGCTTGGGGTTGGGCCTGCGACTTGGGTTTGGGATGCGGCTTTCGGTGTAGGTCCGGGTTGGAGTCGGGTTGTGGGTCTGAGTTGGGGCTGAACCGGGTTGGGTTTAAGGCTGAACCGGGTTGGGCTGGATTGAACCGATTCGGGGCTGAAATGGGTTGGGGTCAGGTTGTGGGTCCGAGTTGGGGTTGAACCGGTTTAAGGGTTTAAGTTAAATGAATGGGCTGAAGTCTGTTGATAGGGATGGGTTATGGGATGGTCGGTGGATGTGAGGATGAGGGTAGGTGGGTTATAAAGGTTGGCAATGGTTATGAAGTCATGACATGGGTGTTGTGGGGTATAAATTTGTGACTGATTGGAACTATGGGACATGGGTCATGGGATAAAAGGGCTGATGGCCATAGGTAATGTGATGGCTATGGGTGAAATGTGTGAGAGTAAACTCCATGGTGTAGGTGGCTGCATGGGTGCTGTTGGGTTGGGTAAGGGTGGAAAATTGGTCCGGTTGAAATGGGTTGAGTTGGGTTTAGTTGGCTAAGCATGGGGTCTGTTGGGCTGGGTAAGGGTGGAAAATAGGTCCGGTTGAAATGGGTTGAGTTGGGTTTAGTTGGCTAAGCATGGGGTCTGTTGGGTTGGGTAAGCTGTTGGGGCTAGGATTGAGAGGGAATAGATGTTGACCATTAGGGAAAAATAAAAATGAAGAAAAGATGGGTTAAGAGAAGAGGGAAACATGCATAACTTCAAAGTCTACCATAAAAAAGAATATGATTAAAGATTAATCCTAGATGCTCCCTAACATGGTTTTTCTTTTAAAATAAAAGATATGCATGAAAACAGACCCTACATAGAATTTAAATAAATGCCTACCTCTTTGAAGACCCACTTTGTGTTTGATTTTTCTTTGATGTTAATTCCTTGAAGATGATTCCTTGCTTGATAATGACCGCTTTTGATATATATCTACCACCCAACGTATAAAATCACCCGATCCGGCAAGGATGGCCGAACCCTTGAAGAGATGAGGGAGAGGGACGAATTTTCTAAGAGAGGGGTTCTTGAGTTGTTTTTGGGATGGTGGGATGAGAGGGTATTTATAGGAGAATGGGATGGCAAAAATTACCAATGTGTTTGGGAAAAGGTGTAGGGTTGTGATTGGATTTGGAATAATTAGGAGGTTTTGGATGGTTAGGATGACGGCACTTATCTTGGGAAAGTCTTTGATGGAAACATGTTGCCCAAAATATGAAAGATATGAGAACATTAGCAACTTTAGGGTGAGAAAGAGAAAAGCAAGTGGGTAGGAGGAATCTTGGGAAATTTGGCAATATCCTTTTTGCATAATCCCAAACGTGTATTCTTGGAGAAAAATCAGCAAGTTTTGATTTGGGAAGATTTAAAGGTGGAAAAGAAAAGGTGGCATGTGTCCCTCACTACCTTTTATACATTGGGGATGATTTGGGCAACAATATAAAACGTCTAAGTTAGTCTCAATGCAACAAATCATTCCAATTAAATGGGGACATGTGTCCTTTTCAACCTCAAGTGAATCTTTTAACCAAAAATCTTGCTATACATGTATCTTTTCCAAAGTTGTAAAATTAACCCGAACTTATTTCAAAAATTTTAAACAAAAGGGGAGGAGAACGTGTGGTGAGAGGAGAGACCTGTCATGATCGTGCACTCGACGAAAGAGCTTTCCCGACTCAGAGGATGCCAAGGTGGTTATGGAGAAGTCCTCTATTGAATTGAATGGGGTGGGAAAGACAGGTTCGGAAATGGCCGGATTAGCAGGAGGGAGGGCGGCTCGGCTGTGCTTTGCTTATAGACTCTAATTCCGAATGAGTCTATTGTAGATCCCCATTTCGGATAACCTATTGGCATTGGCACCTTGCCAGGTAGGGTGAGGAGGGAGAACTCTCTTGAAAACGAAAAAATATTGTTTTCCGGAGATGTTGGCATCCGATTCCGATAATTCTTTCGCCTTTGGAATCCCTGATTTTTTCTATTTCATTTAAGCCTAATATTGCCATACAAATACTGATTTTGAAATTTTCGACCAATGAGAGCCATCGATCTCAATCGGCAAATCGCTTTTCCAGAGATTGGGCAAATCGGTGATCCAAACGAACCAACCGACTCGATCAATCTTGGATCAACGATTAAACCCTTTAAACCAAGATATCAAAGCCAATTAAGATATTAAAATGTTTTGTTATCGATGATTTAATGGGATAATTTCGACGGATCTCATTCGTCCTACCTTGATCCGTAACTTTTCACTGGATTTTTGCTTAATAAAAGTGACCCAATGTTTAATCCAAATTTGAGATCGACCTTGATTGATATTAATTTGAATAAATGATCACAAATTCTTAGTAAAGAAAGACACCTATGTTGAAAATCAGCCCTCGATCTGACGATTTACGGAAATAGGGTCTCATAATGGAATCAGGGTCCGGGCTGTGAGGTGACCCTAGCTTATTTTGTCCCGATTGATGATCTGTAAAGTCAGATTGAGATATTAATGCCTTAAAACATATAAATCCATGATAGAGGGACTCTTGCATGGATTTAACACTCTAAGTCACCAATCAGGGCATTTTTTCAATTTTTCGGATCTAATCGTTTCACCAGGTACATCTCTTTATTATTTTGGTTTTCAGAAAATTTGAGGATGCATATTTTACCAATGAAATTCCACGGATCAATATATTAGGTTATTGTTGGTTAAAGTGTAGCAAAATGAGGGTGTCTACACATCTTCGGTCACCACATTTGTTTCAACAAATTTCTGCCAGTTGCAATGGCGACAAACTTTAGCCAAGTGACCCATCTTTCCACATACAAAATAGGGACCTATCTTATTCTTATTTTTCTTGTTGTCTCTTCCTCTCTTTCTCTTATTTGAAGAGCCACCATTTTTCTGAAACTTGGGTTGGGGTTTAAAGGATGAAGATTCAGGAACTTCAGCATTAAGAACTTTATCTTTCTTTCCTTGATCAATAGATATTTCTCTATTGCGAGCCTCATTCTCAATCTGAATGTGTTGAACCAATTTATCCAAATTCAGAGATTTTCTCTTGTGTTTTAAACGTTTTTGGTAATACTTCCAAGAAGAAGGTAATTTACCAATAATAGTTGAGACTTGAAAAGTTTCTGAAATTGGTTCACCGGCATCAGCACATTCAGTTGCAATATCATTGAGTTTATTAACTTGATCAATAATATGTTTGGAATCAACCATTTTGAACTCAACTTATTTGTTAACAAGGAAAGATTTATTTCCAGCATCTTCATTAACATAGAATACTTGTGAAATACGTTGAAGAGCGAATTCGTCATAGCCCGCAGAATGGTGAATCGACCGATATAATCATCTTCCAGTCATTTCTTTTGCCCATCATTAAGTTCGCTGGTACTTTCTCCTAACTGATTGTGCGGATATGCCGTGCTCAGTACATAGGCAACCTTTGCAATCGTAAGTTGATAGAAAATCTTCAAACTCCAACGTTTGTAATTCAGACCATTGAATTGCTCAAGCCTTTCCACATTCTGAACTTGCGTTTTGACAATTGCAGGATCCATCTCAGAATAATTACTATCTTAAAATTGTTGTAGAAAATAATAAGAATAGAATGCAGAAAACATAATAGTATAAATAATTGGACAAGGCACTTCCAAGAAGCTATCTTTAAGATAGTAATTCCCACGTATAGATGCAGATGGACTCGACTCTTGAAATTCTATCTCCATGATACAATGCCCAACACTGAGAATTTTAACAAGACTGCACTTCTTGTATTCTCATGAATCAGAACCCACTCAGAAAAACTTTTAAAACTAGTATGAAAGACAGAAGAAATTTCAGAAGAAGAAGATTATTAATAAACTCGAATCGAGTCTTTTTTAAAGACTTCGAATAGGTGCAAAGACACCCTTCCGAAGAGACTCAGAATCCAGGAAGCTATCTTTAAGATAGTAATTTCCCACGTATAGATGCAGATGGACTCTTGAAATTCTATCTCCAGGATACAATGCCCAACACTGAGAATTTTAACAAGACTGCACTTCTTGTATTCTCACGAATCAGAACCCACTCAGAAAAACTTTTAAAACTAGTATGAAAGACAGAAGAAATTCCAGAAGAAGAAGATTATTAATAAACTCGAATCCAGTTCTTTTTAAAGATTTCGAATAGGTGCAAAGACACCTTTGCGAAGAGACTCGGAATCGGTGCAAAGAACACCCTATTCCGAAGAGACTTGCACTCTCTAGAGAAGAGGCGCAGCTCTTCAAATATAGTCGTTTAACAGAAAACTGTTTCGGCATTTAAAATTTAAACTCTTTTGTTTAAATGACAGTTAGGCCTAACTATCTTTATATTTCTTCTTCTTCTTCTATATATATATATATATATATATATATATATATATATATATATATATATTATTACTTGAAGTTCTTTCATGGTGCTTTCTCAAAGAGAAAGAGCTCCAAAGAACTTGAATGAGATGAGTGAAACCATCTCCTATTTATAGATGAAGGAGTGAAGGTGTTTAACTCCCAAATCTCCATGTGGAATTCAACAATTTCAAATAATTGCCACCAAAACAATTGAAAAGATTCCAAAATGAAAAAGATGGAGGGAACTTGCACAACTCTCAAGACTTTGATTTTTCCCTTCAAATTAATGGAGGGAACTTGCACAAGTCTCAAAACTTTGACTTTCCCTTCAAATACACTATTTTAATATAACATAGTTTATAATATAAAATGCATTATTAGTAATATAATATACTTAATATTATATAACACTGTTTACCGTAACCTTTGATTTAAGAAAAAATATTTCAAAATAAAATTATCTAATGCCAGATAAGATAATTTCAAGATAAAATTATCCAAACATGATAGCTAATCCCAGAAACAACTTTTCAAAGGATTTCAGTTCCCACTGTGAACAACCCCAATGTGAACAACATCACAATTTCCACGGTCTAGCGTAAAAATATTAGTCTTCAAGTGAAAATGACTAATAATTCATGTTCAATGCCCAAAATATTATTGATCAAATAATGAGGGTACTTGGTACTCTCCATCTCTCCATGTTCAAGTGGTAGAGGGTGCCCCTCTGTCTGAATCAAAGAAGACTCTGGTTCTGGCCTTCATGTGCCCTACCAGGTTTCGTCTCCTAATGCAAAATAAAGAGGAAAAAAGAGAGAGAAAAAGTACTTAGGCTCTCTTTGGATTGCAGGAATTTTATTTGGAAATGTTTTTTTTTTCTTCAAAATTTCCTACTTTCCTATTGCATGATTGCACACATGAAAAAAGCACTATCTATAACGGCATTCATCTATATAAGCCATAACCAAGTCATTTCCCTCTAAATCGTGGAAACAAAAAGTGTACTGAGATCTTGTGTATACATGTGGATTTTTAATATCAAGGAATGGTTGGGTTTTGAACCTGGGACCTGGGGTGAGGCAATAGATCTGATACCATGTGAAACAAGCAATAACTCCAAAAGCTTAAGTTGTTAGAGTTGGAGTTATTTAATCATTTATACTTCGACAGATCTCCTTTTTGTACTTTGTTGTTGAATCTTGCATTGGTATATGGAGGCAAAGAAAGATTTTCGAGCTCTGAGAGGCAAGAAGTTACAGGCTTATTTTTGAGGTTACCATAATATAAAACATTTTAGCAAATATTATACTTCATTATGTTGGACATACAACCAAGATTCGAATTATTATTTACATATATCCCCCCGAAATAAATTCCAGAATCCATTTTTGTTGCAAAACCAAATATTGTTCAACTGAAAAAATGATTTTCGCACGTGAGTTCATCCAATGCGATTATTTTGCCAATAGCAGTTAAAAAATCATGCAATATGATTACTAATTTTAGAATGAAACTCAAGAGTAAGGTTGTGGGATGCAACCTGAATTGTTCGTAGTGAATGACTAGGCAGACATTTGGGACGTTTCTTAAACGCTTCTCATTATCCACTTATTAGAGTAGACGAAACAGGAAGGAGAGAATAGCTTAGAGCAACTATGCTTCACTTCCCAAATTCAGTGGTTTTAGCCGCTTGAGATTACAGATTTCTAGAGGGTAGAGCAATCCCAGTGTATGCTAACATCATTCATTCTCCACAACGAAAAAGGTGCAAAAGCATTGCCGGGAAAGGGTTAAAGAATAAAACTTAATATCAATTAATTTTTGGGCCCCATACATGAACGTGTATGTGTAATCAAGACCATTAACATCATGAGGAAGCCTACATGATCCTGGTCCCAAGCAGAATCGAACATCAAGTGCATAAGATAAGATAAAGAACAAAAAATATCGAATATTTAGTTTCAGTGGCCGAATCCTAAACAAGCTTGATATGTCTACGGACCAGGGTCATCCATTCGAAGTGTTATCAACGACAATTAGATTCGATCACATTACTCAGGCCCACAAAACAACTGTTAGGCTTCCTAACAGTCTCATTTTTTTGGCTCTTTTTTCGTGGATATTGTGTGCCCATATCACACAAACGGCAACTTTAGGGTGCCTCTGACTTTATTTCACAAAGCAAACTCCATGGAATACTAAGCCAAATTATCAGCTTACGAACTGAAAATACATTCACCTACGATTAAGAAACCCATCCATCGATCCTCCGCCAAGTTATGCCCGCTCACAAACCACACTCCATGGAATATTAAGCCAAATTATCAGCTTACAAACTGAAAATACATTCACCTAACGATTAAGATACCCACCATCCACCGCCAAGTTATGCCCACTCACAAACGCTGACTCATCAGAAGCCAAAAATAATACTGCATCAGCCACATTGGAAGCCTTCAAAACCCTCCCCTCCAAGCTACTGCGATGAGAGTAAGCATTCTCCACCCCCTCCTCGTCAAGCTCAAGCAAGTTGCACATCATCGGGGTCACTAACGCGGAAGGCGACACACAATTCACCCTTATCCCATACTTCCCGAGCCCCCGACATGCGGATCGAACCAACCCCAACACCGCATGCTTTGACATGATGTAGTCTATGTGGGTCTCGCCCCCCACACTAGCCGCCGCACTCCCTGTGCACACTATGCTCCCCTTCACGCCCCCGTCCACCATAACTCGCCCTGCGTGCTTTACACACACAGCCATGCCCCTTACATTGACAGCAAAGAGGTCGTCCAGGGCATGGAGGTCCAAGTCGAGGATGCCTTGGTTGCGATTGACTACACCTGCTGTCAAACAACCAATTACTCCAGAAGCTTAAGCTGTTTAGATTTTGTGTTATTTAATCATTTAAACTTCATCACTTCCCCTCATGTCTGACCTCTCTTTTTTTTAGTTGGCCTTGCACATGACGCATGTTGCCCCTCTTTTGGGTTGACAATAAAAGTGAATTTTTAATATTAAGGAGTTGTTGGGTTTCGAACCCAGGACTTGCCGGGAGGCAATGGCTCTAATACCAAGTCAAACAACAAATTACTAGAACAGCTTAAGTGGTTAGAGTTGGTGTTATTTAACATTTATACTACACCTGCGTTGCTAAACATTATGTCTAGGTGACCGTATTTTTGGACAGTGGAGTCCACCACAGACTTGACCTGATCTTCGTTTGTGACATCGCAGTGCATGAAGGTGCACCGGCCATGGCCTATGGATGCGGCCACCCGCTCACCTTGTTCCACTTGGATGTCTGCAATTACCACCGCAAGTGCACCGCGGTCTGCAAAGAGTCGTGATGTTGTCTCCCCAATGCCGCTTGCGCCCCCGGTGACAATTGCCACCTTTCCCTCCAACCTGAAAAAAAAATTGTATGCATAATTCTAATTAATATCATGATAAGATGTGGTCGTTGATCCGACGGCGTTAATTGATCAACATGTGGATCGATTGTGGTGGAATTGTTAGTAATCATGGCTTCCATGTTGGCTACCATGTTTTAATAATTGCAAAGAGTCAGCCTGTCTTTTCTTTTTTAATTAGCTTTGGACAGCTATTTGGAAACAGTAATGGTAGGGAAACCAGTTTTACAACCTAAAATGAGGCCGAACAAATGAGTTGTTGCCACCACATTGCAAGTGACGTACAAACACTCCGTTAGCTTAGGAAAATCACAAAAGGTGAATTTTTGTACACATGACAAATTCTCATTGTTTGTTTCTACAATATCGTATATTTCTGCCTCTTGATTTTAGTTTTTGTCTAAGGAATATGGATTGTTTTGTTTAAATTTGTGAAGGGCTTTGAATGCTCTATTTTGGGCTTTTGTTTTTTCCATTGTATGATTAGAAATACGCTTTGGGTATCATTGTATATGGTTGTAAAAGTTGTTTTTGTAATATGCAACAGCCACACTGCGAAACGCCTTCTGCGATGATCCCAAGCAAATTCCCTAAAAATAACTTCACTATTACATTTACATCTTTTGGTATGATTGTTCTTTTCCAAATGAGGGTTGCCAGGGAAACAGGATTCCTTGTTGAAGAAAAAAACGTTATCTATTGTAGTGACACATGTGCAAGGAAGAATGAAGCGAGCTCGAAACTCAAGAAATGCCCAAAATCACTTGGAAAATCGCTAAATCATCTCTCAAACTGACAGTTGTCATTCTTTTATATACTGAATCCCGTTTCAGAAGTGTTTTACTTTCCAAAAAATGGTCATTTTCAGGAAAAGACAAAACAAAGTGGGAAAATGAGACGGTAATAACATTTCCCATATGGTGTGAAAGCAACAGCCCATTCATGTAAATCCCTTATAATATTCTTATGTCTATCTTACTCAAAGGTTTCCAAAGTAACCTTAGTTTCTTTAGCAACTAAAATTAACTTAAAGTAATCCTTTTTGCTAATGGAAATGATATTTTCATCCTCTTTATCTGCATCTCCATTCTTCTTATTTCTTTTCCTGAAAATGAATAAAGAGGCCAAGAGAAATAGGTGAGAATGCAACAATTCGGGTCTGGTTGAGGCCAACCCTAGCCCAACCCAAGGAAGCATTCCCTAAACACCATCCCAACCCAACCCGAGCACTAGGTTGAGATGGTCAACCCTAACCCATCCTGCCTGTAGCTAAATCTCTCAACCCTAACCCAATCCATCTAACATGTTTTCCCAATCGGGTTGGGTTCTGGTTTGGGTTGACCATTTTGACCCGACGCTCGATTGGATTGGGTCAGTCCAAACATGAAAATCCAAAAAAATAAAAATAAATCATAACCCTAAAAAATCACTATAAAATTAGAGGACGAAGGTTAGGTTCGGGTTGGGTTGCCCAAGGCCTCAACCCTAACCCAACTCGAAATTAAATCGGGTTGGGAGGCTTTTGCCCAACCTAACTGATAAATTTAGGAGATTTCACTAATTCTTGGATGTTTTACAATAATCTCAAGGTGTGCTTATATAGAGCACTTACATCATAAACATAGAAGTAAATCAAGATAACTATGGAAGGAGATATGTGTAGAATATTCTAACCTAATTACTAATCAAATCTAGTTTCCTAATCTACCTAGGTTACCTCTACTAGCCAACTTGCCTAGTATAATAAGATGATTCAACGGTGAGATCTCCACACAATCCACCAATGAGATCTTATGAGATCTCACTTATTCTAACACCAACCCAAGCCAACCCGAGCCAAAATCAGGTTGAACCTGTCAGATTCGAGTTGAGACTGACTCAAGTTGCACCGCTATTTATGATAAAAACTAGAGGTGGAAATGCTAGAAAAGAGGTGGAAATATAATTTCTCATTTGCAAAATAAGCATCAATTTTGGTGGTATACAAATTACCCCTTAAACTATTATTGCCATTATTTCCATTATTTGATGAATCTGTTTCAGCCCCTTCGCGACTAAGTTCGTTGTCGGAAAATAGTGTTTTTTTATCTAATAATAATAATAATAATAATAATAATAATAATAATAACGGAAAAGTGAGTGTACTCAGTTGAGTAGATAAGCTTATCTACTCGGTTGGCTAAAAACAGTGGGGGCCCACATTTTTTTAGTGATCCAAACCATTCATTTGAAAGGCCCTTACTTACATAGGGTGTCCTCAAAAAATCAAATCCATAGGATCATCCTAAACCATCCAAATGTAGAGGAAAAAATGGGGAAAAATGGACAGACAGTATGTCCACAAATCTGCCCATTTTTCCCTCCACTGTTGGATAAGTTAGGATAATCCTATGGGGCTTTTTTTTGTGGGCACCTTATCTAGGTAAGGACCTTTCAAATGAATGGTTTGGATCACCCAAAAAATGTGGGCCCCCACTGTTTTTAGCCAACCGATCAACTGAGTACGCTCACTTTTCCCTAATAATAATAAATAAAATAAATAATAAAAAATTTTAAAGGCAGATTTTCAGGCAACACACTTAGTGGAGCTGAAACAGAGTCTTATTTGATAATACTCACAGTAAATGGAAGTAATATATTTGCCTTGTTTTTACTTGGGACATACCACTCTAGTGTATTTATGACTACTCTTTTACACTAGAGGTGGCTGTCCCAAGTAAAAACAAAGAGGCCGAATATATCATTTCCCTACATTAGATCTTAACTGAACTCTACCTCCTTTGGCAAGTGGCTCCTGACATTATTTCCCTTTGGTTTTGCTCCGGAAAGGATCTCTTCTTCTATCTATCTACTTCTTTAACTCAGAGAGAGAGAGAGAGAGAGAGAGAGAGAGAGAGAGAGAGATGGTTTCAATTCCTTGGTAAACAGGCAATAAATAGACTCGGGCTTAGGACATCTCAGCCACCGAATAGTCTATGATTAGATTCTCAGTCCACGGAGTAAAAATACTATTTTTTTGGATAGCAGTAGATCATAATCCTAGGCATCTGTTTTCAATCTGACGGTGGACAAGATTCGCAGACCTAGTGGTTGGCCTCTAGCTCAATTGGTAAAGACTATATGGTCTTTTCACCTTGAGGTTGGGGGGTTCGATCCCAGCTTACCTATAAAAAACAAAGGAAAAAAGATTCACAGACCTGATCATCACCTTACATGTTGAGGTGGGGTCCATGCCCTGCATCACTACTAGACCTGGCAAAAGCGACCCGTGCCCGCGGGTCGACCCGACCCACCTGCAAAAACACGGGTCGGGTCAGGTCAACCCGCGGGCACCCGCTCGTAGTGGGATTTGCTAGCGTCCTTCGCAGAAGACATTTTGAGGAGGAAAAGATGACGCTAGCAAATCTTTAGATCCCCTTTTTCACACCACGTTCTTCTACTTATCTTATCTCCGGTGGCTCCACCGCTTCTTAATCCGCCTTTGGACTTCTCCTCCGCCTTTAGCTTCTTCTCCGGATGGGTTTCTTCTCGGCGCCCATGGAGCAAAAGATGATTATGGATCGCGTATTTTAGACAAAAGTAAAAGACAAAAGGTGTTTCATACTTTCATGTCTAGCATTTGAAAACTGGCACGTGTAGGTGGCGGAGAAGGGCACGTAACTGTTCTTATCCATTAGATGATGTGGTAGGGTTAATATTTACTTAAATATTGAAAAAGAAGAGAAGATTCATTGCCTCTTCCCATATCTTTAAAAAAGTATATCTATATATTAATTGATGCGACGGGTTAGATTTTTATACATTCAGAAATGATTTCTCGTCAGACGTTGTCATTGTCAATGTACAACAACCAGTGATAACATTTTCCAAATTAAACAACGGTTTGAATTTGCGGGTTGACCCGGCCCACCCGTGGGCCGCGCGGGTCACCAAAATTCTGACCCGCAAAAATGCGAGTCATCTCCTGACCCGACCCATGTGACCCGCACCCGCATCACCCGCGGGTTGACCCGGCCCGACCCACCCGTTTGCCAGGTCTAATCACTACTGCTGTTTTTCTAAGGAAATTAAACGATAACAAAAGAAAAACTATTAAAAAGCCTCTATAGATCGGAGGGTTTGGATTATCCTATGGAAATGATTTTCACAGCACGACTGATTTAGTGGCCCATCAAATGGACGGTTTGGATCATCCTATGGAGTGAACATACAGTACTTTTGTAAAAATATTGGACTATACAGGCTTACACTGTATAAAAACTCGGGGAATCAATTTGGAATAAAAAATTTGGGGCATTTTAAAAGGCATTATAACTATATTGTTTCCTCTAAAATTCTAAATGGTGAAAACCAAACAATTTTCTAATTGGGCATTTTTGACAATTTTCTTCTCTCTTTCACACAAACACACTCTAAGGGCACGTTTGGCTACCTTGGGTGATCGAGGGTGAAGTGGCTAAAAATCATGGTGAATTTTTGCCACTTCCCATCACCTGGGAAAAAAAACGGGCATCATTCAGCGGAGCCATGTCCACTAAAATACAAAAGGAAGGGACATGTACATCAGCAAATGATTTGACTGGCGGTAAACTTTTTTGTAAGTTTGTGTTTGTAGAGTTCGAATAGATAATATTCGTGTGTTGAAGAAACTCATATAAAGCGCAAGTGAGGCCAACTTATGCTGCTACATTTTTAAAAGCCAAAGTGGTCCTTTCTCGTAACGTGAATCGTCCGTGATCAAGGTATTGTCACAGAGGTCCACTAATAGTTACATATGTTCTTGTTTCTTAAAACAATCTTATTTTTCACATGAATATTAGGAAGTGGTTGACATTGCCACTTATTTTGAGGCAGTTCCACTCTTGTTAAGTCTACTTTTATCTATCTTATTTATTAGGATTAACTTTGGAAAATGACAAATTTGCCCTTTTGATTGATTAGGGCCACGCCGCCTAGTAGTTTCATAACTGTAAAAAGACTAGCATTCTTGGCCCATGCTATTTATTGCTAGAAAATGATGGGCTCTACTCCATCAAAACTTTAGGTGTAAAATCGTGGGGCCCACCCTATGCATGGGCTTGGGTGGAGATTTTGGGACCCACCTGATGTAGAAAC
Organism: Tasmannia lanceolata; assembly: GCF_043159265.1. NCBI lineage: Eukaryota > Viridiplantae > Streptophyta > Magnoliopsida > Canellales > Winteraceae > Tasmannia > Tasmannia lanceolata. The sequence goes on along the minus strand of NW_027518701.1, from coordinate 4,900,357 downwards.
ATCTCCTGGTGATGATGTAGCCGAATCCATGGCCGGGGGAGTGCATCAAAAAGCTTGATCACCCTAAGGGCAGACGCATCCTATGATGAGTCCGTTCCAAAAAAGTTAGCCAAGAGAAGCGTTAAAAAACCTAGGTTCTTGAGGGATTTCGTTCTCTAAATCTCATCCTCATCTATAGCAAGCATTAGTTAGTAATTTAGTATTTTATGATTGCTCGACTTTATTGTCGTAGGTAGTTGTTATTTAATAGCGGTCTTTTATTAGGGGATATCTAGTCATTGTATAAATCATTCCTTGAAAGGAATGAAGGGACTTTTTTTGTTTTATGGAAAATACATATGTTATATTAACAGAAGCTTGGCTTTTTCTTTAAATGTTCTCTTTGTATCGGGCTTTTGAAAAAAATCATAATTTTGCCCTTGGATTTTGGTTTCCTTCTTCGCAGGTTTCATTAGTTTGGTATCAGAGCTTTGGTTCAGATTTTGTGTGTATTGTGAGGAGACAACAACCATGGCAAACAATAACCGTGGGTGCAGTCGAGGTGTTCAGATGGAGGCTCCTCTTCCGGATCGTCAAGCCAATGATGTTGAGGAATTAAGGAGGTAGGTCCAACAACTCACGGAACATTTAACACATTTTGAAACTCTGATTTGTGACGACGAGAGTCTCGTCACGGAGTTCGTTAACCCTTTTCATAATCATGCTCCGTAGGGTGAGCCGGGTGATAGGAGATTTCAAGATTGGATGGACTCTAATCAGCCTTACCATGATGTGAATATGAAAGTGGATACACCAGATTTAAAAGGAAGATTAAACCCGATGAGTTCATTGATTGGCTCAACACGGTTGAACGAGTGTTTGATTTTAAGGAGGTACCAGATCATCTCAAGGTGAAGATTGTGGCTATCAAATTGAAGAAACATGCTTCAACTTGGTGGGAACAATTAAAGATCCATAGAGAAAGATTGGGAAAAGAGAATGAATTCTTGGGAAAAGATGAAGAAAGAAATAAAGAAGAGGTTTTGCCAAAAAATCACCTTCAAGAAAATTAGATGAAATTGTATAATCTTCGGCAGGGAAATCGGACTGTCAATGATTACATGGAGGAGTTCGATTTACTAACAATGTGTTGCGTTGTAACTGAGCCTGAAGAGCAAACTGTTGGGCGCTACTTGGGAGGCTTATAGAAGGAGATTCGGGATGTGGTGATGTTACAACCATATTGGAGTTACAACGACGTGTATAAGATGGCCATTAACGTCGAGAAGCAACAGAAGCAGCAGTCAAAGCGTCCGACAATTTCTGAGCCAGAGAACATGCGTCGAAACCCAATATCAACTCAAAAAGCAACCAATATGTGTCAAAGCTCTAACACTTCAAACAAGCCAAAGACTGGTTGTGGGCCTAAGTGCTTGAAGTGCTCGGGTTTCAGCCATATAGCAACAGAGTCCCCAAACCGTCGGTACGTAAACTTAGTTGAACAACTGCACTTTGACGACTACAATGATGATGAGGGTGACGAGATCTCATGGAACGATCATGGCGAGGCGTTAATTATTCGTCGTGCTATAAATACGGCCAAAGTGGAAGAAAAACCAAATTGGTTGCAGCACAATATTTTCCATACAAGATGTATGTCGAATGGCAAGATATGTAATCTCATCATTGATAGCGAAAGTTGCGAGAACGTAGTGGTACAAGAGATGGTTGATAAGCTCAATCTCAAGAACGAGAGAAAGCCTACTACCTACAAGCTTGCGTGGTTCAAGAAAGGACATGAGGTACTTGTTAATCAACGTTGTTTAGTTTCCTTTTCTATTGGAAAAAATTATCAAGATGCTCAATGGTGTGATGTGGTGCCAATGGATGCTTGCCACTTGTTGGGTCGACCGTTGCCTTATGATAGGAAAGCTACCCATGATGGGTACGAAAACACTTACATGTTTGTTAAAGATAGCGTGAAAGTGATTTTGGGTCTATCTAAGATGGAAAGTATTCTTAAGCCTTCAAAAGGGGACGGAAGTAACTTTCTATCCATGGACGAATTTTTGGAGGAATCAAAAGAAAATAATGGAATTTACTTGTTGTTTGTTAAAGAGGCTAACGAAGAGAAGTCGATTCCACCATTACTTAAGCCTCTATTGAGGGTTGTTCCACATGAAATACCGACTGGATTATCGTCGATGAGATACCAATTGAAATCTGAGGAGTGACTCGGTTTGGCAACCTAGAGGGGGGTGAACAGGTTGTATATAAAAACTTTTGCCTTTTAAAACTTTTACCAAAATCACCCTAGTTTTATGTTCTTCTTAATTGAGTTTAATTAGTTGAACTTAAATCAAATATTACAAGTTATTATAAGTTCAAAACCTTTGTTGATTAACAAACTTAATTAAGTGATTAAGGTGCCCAATTTAGCAATGTAACGATATTCAAGTTTTAATGCCAATGCTAACTCACTCAAATCTAAGTAAAAATGCAAGCACAAATAAGAGAGTGAGAGGGAGAGAGAAATATCAATCACAAAAATGAGACAAAGATTTATAGTGGTTCGGCCAATGACCTACTCCACTCTACTCAAGGTCGTATTTGAGGATTTCCACTATTGAGACATCCACGATGCCCGGCTCCGAGGCTATTACACTCCCAAGGGAATTAAATAAGGATGCCCTTGCCACTGGTCTAATGAGGAAGAAGAAGAAAGCTTTGTCTCTAAGTAGGCTATAATGCACAATGAAGCTCCTAATATACTCTCAAAGATAAACAAGTTTAAGCCTAAACCAATCTCAAATGATTTTCTCAAATCAAGGCACAATGAAGGATTGGTGAGAGATTTACCCAAAAAATATTACAAAGAGTTTCAAGGGTTTTTAGTGTTGGAGTATGTTCATCATAATATTTTGAACCCATATAATGGGTATATATAGAGTTCCAACAAAATATGATTGTTTCAGGGGCAAACTGGTTATTTTTGGGTCAAAAATTCAACTAGCCGTTGGGCCTCCAATGGCTATATTTTTTGAGTCCAGGGGCTTTCTCGGAGTTCCGAGAAAATGTCTCAGAATTTCGAGAACAACTCTCGGAATTCCGAAACTGGATTTCCAGCAGGATTTTTCAATTTTGTAAAATTCATGTCATTTGTTTCTTATCGGATTTAGACATTCTTATACTCTACGGATATGATAAAAATGAGAGCTATCTGTTAAAAATATTTTCAAAAATATTTGAAAATATTTTAAATAAGTTTTTATAGGATTAAGTTGCTGGTCCAGGTTGTTTCTTCGGAACTCTGTTTTGTTCAATGTTGTGTTGAATGCCTTATGGGTACCAACATGTTGGTGCACCACCATGGCCATTCACTTATCCATTTAAGTCCTTAAAGAGTGTGTTAGTCTCTTTAAAAAATATATTTTTAGGGGTTTTAAGATGTGCCTTGATCAAGAGAAAACGCAAGAGAGAAAGGTGATACATACTACCATTCTAAGTACTCTCTTGAACTTCTCTTGAGCCAATCTTCATTTGATCTTCAATGTGGTGCTTGGCTTGCTTTGGGATCTTTAAAGTTGAGCTTCTTTCTTTGACACATTTCAAGGATGATGCCACCATTTGGTTCAAGCTCTTTTGTCCTTTGCATTGCTTGTTGATCCACAAGCTTTGGCCTTCATTGATCTTCCTTTGTTTGTTCAATGCTTTGAGATGGTTGATTATGAGCTTCTCCTTGGTACCTCCAAGGCATGAATGGATACTTTGTATGCTCTAGCTCCTTTGACACGTGTTTGGTTCATCTTCAAGAATAGGCCATCAATGGTGTGTGCTAGCCTGGATTGACCTGTGAATTTCCTGTCCATAGCACAACACTCAAGGCAAGCAATTAGTCTATAAACGACTAATCAATTTGCATTTGTTAATCATCAAAATAAGGTGATTGAATGAACCCATTTGGAACCCTTAGGCTAACAGGGACATTCAACATCATATATACCTTATTCCTGGCTCGAGTTTACCCAATAAGGCACCCTATCAAATGAGTCCTAGTGAGCATGTAGAGTCCATAAGCAAGTTGCCAAGCTTATTGATAAAGGGCTAGTTCGAGAAAGCAAGAGCCCATGTGATGTCCCATCATTACTAACCCCAAAGAAAGATGGTTCTTGGTGTATGTGTATTGACAGTCGAGCAATTAATAAGATTAAAGTCAAATACAGATTTCCTATTCCCTGATTAGATGATATGTTGGATATGCTCTCGGGATCTGAAATATTTTCAAAGATTGATCTTAGAAGTGGCTACCATCAGATTAGAATTAGACCAGGTGATGAGTAGAAGACTCCTTTCAAAACTCGAGATGTGCTGTTTGAGTGGTTGGTAATGCCATTTGGGTTATCAAATGCACCAAGTACTTTTACGAGACTAATGAATCAAGTCTTCCGACTATTTATTGGAAAGTTTGTAGTAGTGTACTTTGATGATATCCTAGTGTATAGCAAGGACTCCAATGACCATTTGAATAATCTTCATCAAGTATTGAAGGCTTTAAGGGAGCATACGCTTTATGCTAACATGAAGAAATGTGAGTTCCTAACTGATAGCTTGGTGTTCTTACGCTATATTGTCTCGGCTGTAGGCATCAAAGTTGATCCGATGAAGGTGGAAGCCATCTTACAGTGGCCAACACCACAGTCTACTCATGATATTCAGAGTTTCTGTGGCTTGGCTTCATTTTATCATAGGTTTATACGAAATTTCAGTTCACTTATTGCACATATTACTGATTGTCTAAAATCTAGTGTGTTTAGGTAGACCGAAGAAGCAGAAAAATGTTTTCAGTTGGTGAAGGAAGCTATGGCCAAAGCACCTATTTTAGTGCTTCCAGATTTTCAAAAAGTATTCGAAATTGATTGTGATACTTTTGGAATGGGTACGTGCTGTTTTAAGCCAACAAGGAATACTGATCGCCTTTTTAGTGAGAAGCTCACTGACACGAGTGAAGGTATTTCACATATGATGTGGAATTTTATGTGATTGTTCAAGCATTGTAAAAGTGGCAGCAATATTTGTGGCCCAAGGAGTTTATTTTATACTTAGACCATGAGGCATTGAAATATATTAATGGGCAACAAAAGCTTAACAGAAGACATGCTAAGTGAGCAGAATTTTTGCAGCAATTCAACTTTGTTATTCGACACAAAGCAGGAAGTCAAAATATGGTAGCAGATGCATTGAGTAGAAGGACACTTTTGCTTCACACTATGGGAGTCACCGTTATCGGTTTCGAGCTTTTGAAGGAATTATATGAGAACGATGTAGATTTTGGTCAGATTTGAGAAGCTTGCCAGCATGAACCAAGTGGTGATTTTTTCAAACATGAGGGCTACTTATTTAAGGGCCGTCGACTTTGTGTGCCAGATTGTTCGTTAAGACAAGCCATTACTGCAGACGAACATGGGGGTTGCCTTGGAGGACATTTTGGTCATGATAAAACCATGGCTATGGTTGAAGAAATTCCATTGGCCAAAATTGCGAAGGGATGTTACACGGTATGTTCAAAGATGCATGACGTGTCACACATCAAAAGGGCATTCTCAGAACACGGGTCTTTACAAGCCTTTACCCGAACCTGATGCTCTATGGGAGGATGTTTCTATGGATTTTGTGTTGGGACTTCCGAGGACCAAGCATAGTAATGATTCTATCCATGTAGTTGTTGATCATTTTTCTAAAATGGCTTACTTTGTTGCTTGTAGCAAAACTATGGATGCTAGTCATGTGGCCGAACTATATTTTCGTGAGATTGTGAGGTTACATGATATTTCCGAGACCATTACTTTTGATTGGGATTCAAAATTTATTGGTCACTTTTGATGTACACTTTGGCGAAAGATGGGTACCAAGTTGCAATTCAGTAGTTCTCATCATCCACGTAACGAACAGACAACCCGAGGTCGTCAATCGATTGTTGGGAAACTTGTTGAGATCGTTAGTGAGCGAAAATAAGAGAACTTAGAGTGATGTTTTGGCTCAAGCTGAGTTTGCCTATAACAAATCAAAGAATCGATCAATTGATATGAGTCCATTTGAAGTGGTGTACAGTCAGAATCTAAATAACCCATTGGATTTGGTTCCTTTACCCGTGTCAGATCGTTTTAGTGGAGATGCAAATGATATGGCTAAATATGTCAAAAAATTGCATGAGCGGGTTTGAAAGAAGCTTATGGAGAGCAATAAAAAATATAAAGAAGCGGCTAATAACCATAGAAGGCTTGTGGAATTTAAAGAATGAGATCTTGTTTGGACCAATATGAGGAAAGAGAGGTTTCCAAGGGGTAAGCATGGAAAGTTGCAAGACCGAGCCGACGGACCGTTTCGTGTGCTCAAGCATATTGAGGAGAATGCTCATATGCTCGATCTACCTGGTGAGAGTTTCCTCAACTTTCAATGTGGTGGATTTGGAAGCGTATCATGGAGATGAAAGTGATGATTATTCGGCCTCGGGGACGAGTCCTTTCCAACCGGGGGAGACTGATGCAGACACAACCTATGATGAGTTCGTTCCCAAAAAGTCAGCCAAGAGAAGCGTTAAAAAACCTAGCTACTTGAGGGATTTTGTTTTCTAAATCTCATCCTTATCTATAACAAGCATTAGTACTTTTTAGTATTTTATGATTACTCAACTTTATTTTGGTAGATAGTTGTTATTTGGTAGGAGTCTTTTATTAGAGGTTATCCAGTCATTGTATATATCATCCGATTGAAAGGAATGAAGGGACTTTTTTAGTTTTGCGGAAAATACACTGCACTATATTAAGAGAAGTTTGGCTTGTTCTTTAACCGTTCTCTTTGTAACGGGCTTTTGTAAAAATTCATAATTTTGAGCTTGGATTTTGGTTTCCTTCTTTGTGGGTTTCATTAGGCCATCCGACGGTCTGAGCGACTTCTCCAAATGAACACTTGAGAAGAGATGAGCATACATGACTTTCTTTCATATAGTTGGGGATAAAATAGGCCATTCACATCTCATAAGGAGTTAGTTAGAATTTTAAAGAAATTAAAGAAGAGAGAAAACATTCAAGGTAGTGGAATAGAAAGTTGGCCATAGAGGCCTCTAACTACGGCAACAAGATAATTTGTTAGGTGTGCATTTGGGAAGTCTTCTTTGACTTAGCTACGATAAAAGAGAAGAATAGTAAATATGGGGGATCATTGCCTAATTTGTGGTAGCTCTTAAAGGACCTACCAATTGGAGGGGAGTCTTGATGTTAGTAGAAGATTCAAGAAGATGCTATTTAAGTAAAGTTGCTACCATATTTTGATTAGCTCCTTTTTTTTTAAATCTTGTAAAAGGCATGGACGTTGCATGCTGCCCAATTTACTTTTTTTTTTATTGCCATTGATATTGTAAGGAAAAAATTATATAAGGAGATGAGGAATGATACAAAAAAATAGCCTTGGATGATTGAATTAATTGTTTTCTCTTGCATCAGTGTGCATGCTTTTGTTCTGTGAAGATTGGAAGTCTCGGGATTCTGAAATCCCAGTTGGGCAACCAAGACGGGGGGTGAATTGGTTGTCTTATAAAACATTTATCCTTTTAAGAACTTTTGCAAGATTAGTTTTGAAAAGTTTAAATGAATATTCTCTCTCAGATCTTTCGACAAACACTTGTTAGGTGACTTTTGAAAATCCTAGTTGATTATTTCCTTTTAATCTTTTTATCAAAACACTTGATGGGTGATTGAAGATTACAAATAAAATGCAAATCCCCCAACAAGATAAAGGAATAAGATAAATAGTTTCTATTAGGCCTTTTATCAAACACTTTGTAGAACCCTAGTTAATTTACTCTCTTTAGTTCTTTTGACAAACACTTTGTGGATGATTCAAGTAAGTAAAACAAAATAAAGAGCAAACACCATAACAAGATAAAGTAAAGTGAGTGAGAGAGAGAACATACACACAAGAATCGTAGAGTGGTTCAAGAATGAGAAGATTGCACGCAAGATTTATAGTGGTTCGACCTTCAAACCCAAGGCCTATGTCCATTCTTCTTGAGGTCACACTCAAAGGTATCCACTATTTGAAGACCACACAATGCCCGGCTTCAAGGCTCCTTACAAATCAACTTTGATACAAGAGGATGGCTCCGTGTTCTCCACACTCGCCAACAATCTCTCCTTAACGACCGAGATTAAAGCCTTCTCTTCGAGTCTTTAAACTCCAAGGGTAGCAACCCTTCTCTTACAATGGTAGAGAGAATGTAAATGCTCTCAAGCCTTTTCAATAGGCAAGTACAAATGTAATGGCACAATAATAACTCTTGCTTCACTCAAGGCATAAAGCCTAAAGAATCTCTCTTGGAAGATTGAAAGTAATGGCACACTAGAGAGAGTTAAATGAAGGTAAATCTCACATTTAATAGAAAAATAAGGTTGGTGAGAGCTAAGAGCTTTTGAAGAAGGTAGCTAGGTTTTTAGAACACAGGAGGTAGTTTTTAGGATTCCAAAAGTTATTTATATAGCAAGAGAAACAAAAATCCTAATTTTTGGCTTTCAAATGCGTGGCGGACGAAGTCCTGGATGACCGCCAATTATAGCCGTTTGAAGTTAAGACGTGCGCCAAAGTCCAACTACGGACGTCCGCCGTATCCCGGACGACCGTGATTCTCTCGGTTATTTTTTGTTAAAAACTTCATGTTCAAACGGACGTCCACCAGTTTCCCGGACGACCGCATTCTTCTCGATTATTTCTTTTGAAATTCAAATGTTCAGACGGACGTCCGCAAATGTCCCGGACGTCCGTATTTTCTTCGGTTATCCAGATTTGATTTTTTGAGGTACAGACGGATATCCGTCAAAACCCCAGACGTCCGTAATTCCTCTGAATACTTCAACTTATATTTCTTTGAGGAAATTCATTACGGACTTGGGTTTATTGAAGGGAATGATATTCCTAGAAATGTTTAAGTCCACTTTAACCTCCCTAAGTGCAAAATACTCAATCAACCGAGAGAAATCATACAATCTAAGCTTCATGAGTAGCAGCTTCTCTTCTGGGCTTCTTGAGTCTTCAATCTTCTTCTTTTTGGCTTCACTCGTAGGGGTGGCAACGGGGCGGGTCGGGGCCGGATGTTGGGGTCCCCTTCCCCTTCCCCTCTGCGGGGAATTTTCCCCCTCCCCTTCCCCTTCCCCTCTGGGGGATGGTGGGGAATCCCCCTCCCCTCCCCGCGGGGAATATCTAATCCCCTTCCCCTTCCCCTTTCCCTCCCCGCATCCTTCGGGGACAAAATCCCCGCCCCGTCCCCTCTTTGGAACCCAACCAAACCAGCAAACAGAGCTTCTTTCTTCTACGTCCATTACAGACAATATTGTGATGAATGCTATGATTCTATTCATGTGATCAACAAACAGATGGACAAAATCAGAAATGCATGGATGAGACAACAAACATAAATAACAACAGGACCTCATCTTTCAGCAATTTTCTGCATAAATTATGTAATGATAAATAGGAAATGAGCACCAGGATTACCTTCATTAACAGGCAGCCAATGTGCAAAAAGTAACTATTTCAGTAGTCACAATGAACTTTAAAAGTCCATAAGTGGGCGCTCACACACGCAAAATAATGTTCATTAGTTCATTCTGTATAGCATGTTAACCCCTAGATGAGAAATGAGAATGGAGAAGAGAACAAAATCAACAAATGACTTATTTCTTTAACTGCAATTCACTCTAGTGCTGACATGAAACAAATTTCTAGTAGCTAAATTTTTCTTGTTGAAAATTAAAACCTGCAATCCAACCCTAAAATTCTGTTGGCACTACGATTTTTTGATAATTGCATACACTCAGCGTCTCAGGCTCTCAGCTTGTCTTCATTATTTCAACATCTGTGAAAAGGTTATTATAGTTCCCAAAATGCTCTCAGAAGCTAATTAAAAGGAAAAGACAAGCTAAGTTTATGTTTGGAGGAATCTTGTAGCCGATCCACAGAGTTTCTAGTAGTTTTCCTTAAAAAAAACCACTTAAAATTTTACAAAAAAAGGGCATTGATTAGCGGGGCGTAGCAGGGCGGGGCGGGGAGGGGCGGGGCGGGGACAACTCCATCCCCTTCCCCTTCCCCTCCCCGCACCGGGGAATTTTTATATTCCCCTTCCCCTTCCCCTTCCCCTTCCCCTTTCAAATCGGGGAATCCCCTCCCCAAACGGGGCGGGGCGGGGCGGATCCCCGCTTTTTCGGGTGAAATTGCCAGCCCTATTCACTCGACCTTCGAGATATGTGCGTTACAATTTCATAGGTCGCTTGAGATGTCCTCATTGTCTTGCTTGCCTTTGGTACATGTGACCTCTTCTCTTGAACAATTCTTCACTATGAATGCTTGAGATAGTGTGGACCTCGATCCGAGAGGACGAGTGCGACGAGGGACGCGAGATCCACCTGCAATCCTCAAAGATCTCCACATGTGAAGGAGAGCTCTACCAAGGAACTCTTAAAATAGGTGCCACTCTCACAGCATAGCATGAGTGGCGATACATAGCGAATGAGATACATCTTGATCCGGAGCGAAGGCTCGAAACCAAGATATACCTAAAAATAACTCAGAGTCGCCATCCATGGATACGCCATGTAACCAAAACAAATGCTCTGTCTGCAACGGATAACCAGAGATACAAAAGGTCCGTGCCTGATTACGAATGGAGAAGGTCCGAAGAGCACCCCCAATTCGTCCAAGTGCATGCACTTGGTCTCTTATGCCATTTGTCATTAACCTCAAAGAGTTTCGGGCGAAAATCATATGAAATGGGAACGAAATATCCACGAGAAGACGTCTACCTAATCATACAAGACTCGGGATGAAATATTAAGCACATACAAGACAAAATAAAAGATGTGTCGCCTAAACACAGCTAAGTTATGAGTGACATGCCTAAATGATGTCTAAGTTCTGGTGGTCAAACGCATGCATGCTACAGCTAAAGGTATAAGGTATGCGCATGAAAGTAAGAGAACACACCAAAATACACAACATGATAACACAACAAATCCTAAGACTCTAAACGATTGAGCCCGAGTTCTCGGATGGTCTGATGTTCATCCAAAGAAGCCTACGTATCCCCGCCTCTACGAGAATCAAAGCAACGTAGTTCTTCGCGCCTATTCTAAGCTAGGATGCCTAAGACACCTAGACCTTTATCCTATACTCGACCTAAAAGACCGGACTAGTTCTTAAAGCTTCTTAAGCGATCATTTAGATTTCAGTAAATTGTAGATTTTAGGACACCCTATATGCCCTAACTAAATGCAGGTTAGCCCTAAGGTAATGCAGGTGGTTCCTACAACCTATGTGTAACTAGGCTGTGTTTCCAAAGAAAAATAAAGGGCGGACTAACGCATTATATTCTAGTCATCAGTCGGTGATGTGGATCGCCAACTGACCGGACGGAGGCGCTCCTACAACTCTAGGACAAACTCCTAACTCTAACACAAACACAAACCAAACACACAACAATCAATCAACACATCAAGGACAAACCCCCTAACTCTAAAAGAAACTCTCTATCTAGGAGAAACTCCTAACTCTAGAGGAAGAGCTTTTTGAAAACACGGTTTTAAAGAAAAAAATAGTTAAAGTATTTATTTACAAAGTTTGGCTGAACTTGGAACATGGATCCCAAGCTGCACTACGTACCTCGTGGAAGAGGATCTAGCCAACGTAGTTCGAAACAAACTTTCTACTACTCTCCTAAAATCTTAACTCTTCAAATGATTTGAAGTTTTTAAAGTTTTCAAATGTTTTTTGTATTTTAAAGATGTTTCAAGTATTTTTTAGTTTTAAATTTTTAATGTTTTTGGATTTTTAAATATTCCAATGTTTTTTTGGATTTTAAAAGTTTTTCCAATGTTTTTTTGGATTTTTTAAAATGCTTTAGAACCTTTAAAAGCTTTCACTCTTAAAGGGAACAAGCAAGTAACACCACAAACCCCTAAATCCAAAGGAGAAACCCCGAACAAGCAACCAGTGTCTCAAAGAGACAATCCAAAACAAGCAAACTAGTGTCCAAGGATCAGTGAAAATGATCTAAAATCCCTAGCAGGTAAAAGCACCCTAAAGGATAAACTCCTATCTAACAGGTGAACCAAAAGGCTATGGGGCGAATTCCTAACATATAGCTTAACCAACTCTAAATGGGAAGCAAATGAATCAAAGACTCTCTGTTACTCTATAAGGGAGGACAAATGAGTCAAAGACTCGCTCTAGAAGAAAGGGAGGCTCTAACATGAGGCTAGGTAAGCCTCCTAAAGGGGAAACCTTCTAAATGAGATAAGGCTTGTCTCCAAATAGGGGCTCTACAAATGAGGCAAGGCATGCCTCCTATACACAAAGGATGGAAACAATGGATCTAACGAGACTGGGCAAGTCTCCTAGTCATGAAGGACGCAAACAAAGGATCTAACGAGACTGGGCAAGTCTCCTAGTCACAAAGGAAGCAAACAAATGATCTAACGAGACTGGACAAGTCTCCTAGGCACAAAGGATGCAAACAAAGGATCTAACGAGTCTCCTAGGCACAAATGATGCAAACAAAGGATCTAATGAGACTGGGCAAGTCTCCTAGGCACAAAAGACGTAAACAAAGGCTCTGACGAGACTGGGCAAGTCTCCCAGACAAGAGAGGGGAGTGCTACAAGAAACGAGCGAGTCCCCTAAAGATGGGCTTGGGTTAACACCTTCATCGCCTTTGCAATGAGGTAGGGCTACTAATGTCTAAGGTTGTCTAAAAGATAAGAAACTCTCTATAGAAAGAAAGAGAAGGAAAAGGGTACTACAATAACTAGGTAAGTCCCTCTAAACGAATGGGTTACTTATGGGTTAAGGGCACCTAAAAGACTACGAACACTCTCCCTAAAGAAGGGGAAAGAGGAGAAAAGAGGGTACCACCATGTTCCGATAAGTCCCTATAATGATGGGCTTGGGCTAACGCCTTCATCGCCCCGCATGAACAGATGGGTCTCTTAACTTTAAATCCTCATGCTATACTACTGATTCGCTAAAATGGAGTCAAATAGGAACACAGATTTTCCTTGAATTATTTAGGGCAGTGCAAGGGACAGATGGATTTGATCAATGACTGCTATCACTTTCACTACCCCATGCTGACCATGGCATAACATAATTTACTTAGTGACTATACATAAAACAACTAATGAAACAAAATCATTCACATCAATGTAAGAACATAAGACAGTACAATTCATTACTATCTAATCAAGATTTTAAATGAAAAGGGTGGCATTAAAGAGAGCTAAAAGAAAGAAACTGAGCAACCTCACCTTTACTATCTCTCTAGTATGTAAGGGGTAGTATTGTTATCATAGTGTAATGATGTAAGCTTCTACTCCCCAGAAGAGAACACCCCCACCACTACATTTTCCTAAAGGTACTACGCACTTATTCTTTATGGCATGAGAGAAGTAAAAATATTACCCCAAAGTAATTGTAATCCCAAATTTTGAAAATCAGGCAAGCTTATTTAACAAGTACTGACATTTGAATTTGCTAGCATCCTTAACCCAAAATGATATTCGTACTACCACACAATAGTAATAATATTACCAATATTGATGTACACTTGCTCACTTGAATGTTCATTCTTCAGTAGATGTAATGCACCTAATGAGATAGCTATTGAATCAATATGTGCCGAGCAACATAGTGGTGATATTACACAAAGTATGGTCAAACTAGCATCAGCCCTCTTAAAATTATCCTAAAGATGGAGTGTCCTTGTACCATTGTCCATAAACTTTTACAAAACTTAAGAAATATTACAATAGAGAGAGGGATTCAACTGCTTTGCTAAGACATTCTATTTTGCAGGCTGGTCAAAAAATAATGGTTCAAAACATGACTAAACCAGTATATCTCCCAAGTAACTGAACAAGAGTAATGCAAAATAGTGCATATAATGAACCGTAACTGTACTGATACTACACATTGGATGGAATTTGATTCTTGAGTAAATGTGTTCAATAGTTCAGCTATGTAACTACTGAACATGCAGTGAAAGAATGCACTGAATCTATTCAAACATTAAGGATGCAATGTGAATAATGAAGAAACAGGAACCAAAGAGCAGGGTTATTTCCACACAGATAATGGGTATGACCTTGTAAGAACATTAAGCATGGTAGTTTTAATGTCAGCAACTATGGATAATTTGGCCAAAATAAATGATCAAACCCTACTTTACACAATGAAACACCATAGTAAATTGAGACTCATTTCATCATACAGGTATCAAAACCTTAAGGAATCTGAAAATGAATGCTTTGAAGTCCACAAAACTTAAAAGAAGAACATTTCAAAACTGAAAATGAGCATCTCCCATTTATTTAAATGAGCAAACTACAGACATGTACAATACTTAGGATTTATGTGTGAGGAAGCTGCAAGAAATGAAAAACTGTATCATGTCTCAAAACCAAGTACACATAACCGACAGGAATGATGTTCCCTTGAACACCTAAAATCCCCTTTGGGCATATTAACAATCTATGGGGCACCCACAATTCACAAGTTACTGGTGTAGACACCCCATTTTGACTGTAGCCTAAGCCTCCCGTGTTTGAGTAAAAACCCAACCAAATTAATAACCTAGGGTCCCAAAATTCACCCTTAGCTAGGTTAGGGTCCCATCTAGCTCCCCGCAAAATTTCATCGCAATCCGTGCACGTCTGCCTAGCGAATGAGCCGAGAGAAGATCGTAGTGTAATCCAAAAAGGGGGGTGAATTTATCTGGTTAGGGGGGCGAATTTATCTTGGAATGGTGCGTGCATTGGCCGAATAGGACACGAATTCATCGTGCGCCCATCATCTTTTCGCGCAACCGCGCGTTCATCAAATTGTAGTGTCAATATCAGCAACCCATTTTTTTCATATAAATAAGATTTTAAGCCTTGTTTTAAAAAAAATAATCGAGATTTTCTAATCTTTTAGAGAGAGAGAGAGGGAAAAAACTAGAGAGAGAGAGTAGATCTCGTCTGATCCAACCCTATTCCGTTCGATTCTTTTCTCCGACGAGAAATCTCGAGCTCCGGCAAGTTCTGATCGGTCATTGATTTCTTCCAAACACTGAGTTTCTCTTTGTAATTTACTAGATCTGCTTTTTCCCCTTTCTTTTCCATCAAAGAAACCACAAATCCAAACCCTAATTCCCATTTTCTTCGCTCCGATCAAGTTCTCCGATCATACTCTCCGGTTTCTTTCATCTCCGTCGTTTTCTCTGTATTTCAACCTTAGATCTCTCTCTTGAAACCCTAACTCATCCAAAAACCTTAGATCTGTTCATTAAACCCTTAGTTTGTGCATTTGATTCAATCAAATTTCGTTGAGTGTAAAGAGGAAGGAAGATCTGCAAGCTCTGTTAGGATTTGATTTTCTCAGTAAAGATTCAAGATAATCTGAAAGAAAAGAAGAGAAAAGAGAAAGACGAGAGTAAAAAGAAATCAGCAGTTCTATTTTCAGATCAAGCTAAACTTGTGGAGATCTAAGAAAAATCAACTTGCGATGCGAGATTTCCAATAATTTGAAGTTTTGGGTTATTCTTTCTTCTAAAAAGTTCATTTTAGTTTCTATATGCTTCTTAAAATTTCCTTTTGATATATATGCAGGTGATTATTAGTTTTGTTTCAGCTTGTGTATGATTTATTGATAATAGTATGATCTACTTGATTTTTGAATGAATAAATGATTTTATACTTTGATGATTAAACGATTTACCTGATTTTCATGAGCATGTGATTTTGTGTTTTAGAGACAACATGATTTATTTGATTATGATGGTTAAGTGAACTCGTGTTCTGATGATAATATAATCCAAGGGATTTTCAATGATAAATGAATAATTTGCTTGATTTTCAAGGTTTAAATGATCTTATGCTCAGATATTAACACAATTTACTTGATCCTGATGTTTTAGTGAATTTATGCTCTGGTAATACTATAAATTAATTTCAATGCCTTGAAATCACTTTGAAAATCTTTGAATAATAATATTCCTATGGTTTGAGATAGTGTTCTTGACGTATATATTTTTCTTTAATCTTTGTCTTGGATTCCAAATTAGACATGATCTGATTCTTGCACTGTTTATGTCTGACGTGTTTTGCAAATTTTATTTATTTATTTTTTATTCTTAGGTGGTTTGTAGTTTACAGGGATAATTTAACATGATGAAAATGTTTTATTCATAGCTTGGTTCAGTCATATGTTTTAATATATAACGCTAATTTATCTCGGAAATATTATGAGAGGAGTCCCCTGTTGTTGTTCTAATCAATTGTTTTTCATGACCTTATGGAAATTATAATATAAATGTTTGGTAACAATTCAGTAGACATAGTAATTCTTAAAACAGTGCTCTATTTGTTGAGATATAAAAATGCTTATGGTAATTTTTGTTGTTGTTGAGACCTGATAGTGCTCAGTTGCAGTCCTATAAAAAAAAAAAAAAAAAAAAAAAAAAAAAACTAAAGGGTGGTTGAGTTAGTGTAATCATTAAAATTTGGTTTTGCAAGCATCAGCAGCACTTAGTCCTCTTGGTTTGTTTTACAATCTTAACATTTGTTTAATGTCTCCCCTACTCTAAATCTACTTTACAAAGATCCCTGTTTTTACCCGTTTTTTTTTAAATATTGGAAAAATAGTTTTTGTATGAATTGTACTCCGAAAATTTGAAAAGAATTTAACACATGAGATCTAGACATGTGGTAAAAATTTCAGAGTATTTGGATCATAGGATTTTTCTGTAGAAATTTTGTTATGATCGATCCGCAGAATTCATTGAAATCTGATATCTGTGTAGTATTTCTATTGTCATAAATTCTATGATTGATAAATGAAAATAACGTCTTCACAAGATTTTTAGTACACAAAAATGTCTTTGAAATGGTACCAATTTTATAACTTTTGGACACTATTTGCTATAGTTTCGACTCAACTCAAGTTTAAAGACAGAATCTGTTTTACTGTACAGTGCTAAAAATAGGTCCGTATTCATTGAATTTCTGGCTTCGTTATACAATGAATTTGAATTCCAAATTTTTATATATATATTATCAATATGTAATACACTTGTGGTTAAAATTTGAGGTCATTTTGACTTCTATATGTTTCTGAAATATTTCAGATATAGCCAATGGTCAGAAACTCCCTGTGCTGAACTTGAATTTGACTTTTATATAGTTTTACATTCATCACCTCTTATGTAGTTGTTTTCAGAGAATGTCATAGCCTATGGTAAAAGTTCAGGTGTTTGTCTTATCTGCTGATGGCATGAAGTATATTAATTCTGTTCCATATGTCTTTGGGGATCTCTCTTTCGGTTGATGTTGTCATCACACAGATTTTCATCTTATTTTTCTTTATCCCTTCGTCCATTTAATAAGAAATGAAAGAATGTTTTCTTGGAATTTCTAAAATATCAAATTCTTATTAAAAGGGGGGAAGGGGGTTGTTGGAGTAATATCATTTGTATGATAAATTTTTCAATCAGTGAGGTAAACAGGTGAGTGTTGGATATATCTAGTATATTATGTTTTAATGGCTCATGGAATAAATCATTTATATGAGCATTTTTTTTTAGGGGTGAAGTACAGTTATAACATGTGCATTTGTGTTAACTTGTTGGTTTATGCCTGGTCATCTGAATATTACATCGTTTAAGCGTGTTTTGACAGTTACATGGATGGAATGTAAATTGTAAAGTGAAATTTTATCAAAATCTGCAGTCATATGTTCAATTTATCCTTCCTTTTAATGGTTTTGTGGTATTCTTGAGGCTGAGAAAGTTACAGGTGTTAGTACGTATAATGAACATAATCATGCTGATATTTTTTTTTTTTCTCAAAATGACATGACTGTGTTGATAGCATTTTTTTTAGGAAGTGCATGCTACAGGTTTGATAAAATCCATGAAGGCATTGTTGAAAATTTAATGAGTGTACTGTCATTTCATTTGGTCTATTGGAGATAAAGTTCATTTAATTATGTCAGTGTAGTGCTGAACCTTTATTAAATTTATTTAGTTGCATTGACAAAGATTTAAGTGTTTATTGTCTAGAGCCATTGTACATTATTTCATAATAGTCATTTCGGAAATGGGATTCAATTTTATGACATTTAGATAATCAGTATAATGATTTCGTGGTATGTGTTTAGCTAGTAACATTAAATGAAATCTATGGCTGATTTAAAACAAGAGATTTTGGCAACTGATGGTATTATATTCATATTATTGTTTGAAAAATTTTATTTTTTATTTTTGTATGGGTGCTAAGATCAAAGGCGTTACATCAGTTATGTTATATGGATGATTTTGTGCATTTGTTGGCAGTATATATATGTTTTGAGCCTTTGAGTATGAGACCGTATGCATTTTCTCTTAATATTATAGTAATGTACCTGTGAGGCTTGTATATAGAATCATTGGATTGTTAGATAACTGTTCCATTGATGAAGATATTTCAATACTTGGTTGGTTCTAGTTTGCATTGTGTGAGTATATAGGAATGCAAGTTGGGCTGTACTTTAGATCATTATTAAAATCAAGGTGGTGATAATCGAATGGCATGCAAATGACTTGGGTTATGTTTTTGACTTAAATAAAATTGTAGTTTAGGCCTGATCCAAGTGATATTTTAATTCGGGTATCCTTATAAAATCCTTATGGTGTATTTTTTTTTTAGTGAAATAGCATATAGAGTGTTCGGTGTGTGCTAAATTTCAGTCATGACAAGCTGTGTATGCATTAATCTCACATGTGCATATTCATGAAGAGAAATGATGATAGTGGCTGAAATTCATATGCTCTGTTTTCCTAGGATTCATTTTAGATAAATATGATTGGGCTAAAATGATAGTTTGTTTCATCACACCCATGATTTAGCAGCCCTCATCTTATTGATAATGGCATCCCTCATTATTTTGATATTTGGAGCCATCACACCCATGATTTGGCAGCCCTCACCTTATTGATAATGGCAGCCCTCACTATTTTGATATTTGTAGTCATTACACCCATTTAAAATTGACAGCTCTCACTTTATTGATAATGCCAGCCCTTTTGTGGCTTTGTTTTTGATAAGTCATCTCGTTGTTAATGATAACCCATTTACGGTTTTGTTTAGGCAGCTATCTCACACTATTTTGATATGTACAGCCTTCTTGCCCCTTTAGCGTTAACATCTCACACCATTTTGAAATGTACACATTTTTTTTATTAATATTTGATAATATACATATCTCTTGTCCTTTAATTATTGTGGCCACAGTTTTCCTGGAAATAAGACACTTGAGGATCACCATCACTCTTCCTTCAATTCAAATAATCTTCTTGTTCTTCAATTTATAGTTTGTGTTATTTTTGTTTATAGAAATGCTCAGTGGTGAATTTGGTAGTCCAGGTTGTATCGTATTTAGGTGGAAAAAGGGGAGGTATACTTAAAATATTCAAAGATTAGAAATTTGTTGAGTAGGTGAAATATAGTGAACTTCAGATAATGTTGTAAAGTCAGCTATTGTCCTTTACTTTATGCTAGTTGTGCTAATGTATTAAGATTTAGAGTGAAAATTTTGGAGTAATGAGTGCTGGACCGATTTTTTTTTAAGAGTTGTTATACTAGTTTATTTTAGCCTTATTATGACATTAAAAGAAGTTTAATTATTGGGATGAATTATCTTTAGTAGCTTTCATTTAATAATATGCTGATTTTTAAATCGCCAAATTGGGTGTTTGAGTAACAGTATGGTAAAAAATGAAAATGAAAATGAAAATGAAGAGGATGACCTTTTGTTTCCTTTAATGTTAAATATTAGAAAGTGAGCATAATGTAATAAATGACTTTGAATCCTTTTACTCTTGGATATTAGGTCCTCCTCATTCATTGCAGGGGCGATGAAGGCGCTAGCCCAAGCCCATCATTAGGGGACTTGCTCAGTCCAAGTAGCACTCCCCTCCTTACTTAAAAGACTTGTCCAGGCTTTTAAGTGTGTATCCCTTGTATATTAGAAACCCATTCATTGCGGGCAATGATAAGGATATTTGGAGCCCATCCTTGTGCTTAGGAGACTTGCCCAGTCTTGCTAGCATTTTTCTCTATCCTACCTCTGTGTCTAAGAGACTTACCCAGTCTCATTCTCTTGCTAAACCTCCTCTTTGTGCGTCGTTTAGTTTTGGGAGAACACCTTACTCGGCTTGGCAACATACCCCTACCCTTATGGGTATTGGGTTGCACATTTGTTGCACCCTAGGGCTAGGTAGCTGTCCGGCCCGGCTGGGTGTTTTACCTTTGCCAAATATGCACAAGGTCTCTTTTTCCTTATTACTTGTGAGCTTTATCTTAGTTTGATAGTCTACTAGCATAGGAATCCGTCCTTAGTCTAGAGAGTCAGTCCTCTTGTTCAGGAATCAAATTCTATCATCATAGGGGTTAGGATTTTATCCTACCTTTCATCAGATCATGTTCTTCTATCCACTCTTGTAAGGTATAGGATGCTGTCCAACCCTTGCAGAGTCGTGTTTCTGTCTTTTTCCCCCGCAAAGCATAGGATGCTGTCCGACCTTTGCGGGATTCCAGAAGTCTACCTTACCCTTATGATGATAGGATTCTATTCTCTGGTGTCAAAAACAACAAAAATATTTCAAAAACACTCAAAAACATAAAAAATATCTAAAAAACCAAAAATCTCAAAAATCTTGAGTCTTTCAGAGTAGTTAGGAAAATCAATTCCGAACTACGTTGGCTTGATCCCTTTTCATGGGGTATGTAGTGCAGCTTGGGATCTTTATCCCAGGTCCAGCCAAACCATTTAAAAATAAACATTTCAAACATTCCCAAAAATACAAAAAACTTCAAAAACCTTTTTCAAAAAGATCTTCCCTTAGAGTTAGGAGTCTGTCCTAGATATTTAGGGTATTTTAGAGTTAGGAGTTGGTCTTGATTTGTATTGATGTGGTGTGTCCTGACGTGTGAGTGTCCCTAGAGTTAGGAGGCCTCAAATTGATCAGTTAGACACTTAGTCAAACCGATGGCTAGACTAGGAAGCATATAGTCAACCCATAGTTTTCTTTATGATGCACAGCCTAGTTACACATAGGATATAGGGCCCACCTGCATTAGCTTAAGGCTAATCAACTTGCATTAGTTAGGGCATATAGAGAGTCCTGAAAATTACAATTCACCTGAACTTGAGCAATCGTACAAAAAAGCTTTAAAAATCAGTCGAGTCTAGTGGAATCGAGTCTAGGATAGCAGTTCTAGATGGTTAGGCATTGTAGTTTAGAATAGGTCATCGAACTACGTTGACTCCGATTCTTCCCGAGGCCGGGATACGTAGAGCAGCTGGGATGGACGTCCATCTTGGTCCGAGTCAGGTCGCATTAGAGTTAGGACTCATTTTGTCCGGTGAGGTATAGAGTTGATTTGTGTTGTATGTTTTTGCTGTGTTTTCTTACTTTCATGTACAGATCCTATACATTTAGCTGTAACATGCATGTGTTTGCACACCAGAACTTAGACACCCATTAGGCATGTCACTTATAACCTAGTTTTGCTTAGGCGACACTTCTTTCATTTCTTTTATGTGTGCTTATTATTTATCTCCGAGACATGCATGATTAGATAGACGTCTTCTCGGAGATATTGATTCCCATTTCATATGACTTTTGCCCAAAATTCTTCAAAATCATTAAGTAAATGGCATAAGAGACCAGGTGCTTGCACTTGGGCGGACGAGGTGCTCTTTGGACCTTCCGAATTCGTAACCAGGCACGAACCCTCTTTTTATAATCTCTGGTTATCCGTTGCAACAGAGCATAGTATGGGATCCTTGGCCCACTTCCTTGGATGGCGACTCTTCTTTGTTTAAGGTACGCCTCGAATCTGGGCTAGTCCCCGAATCGAGAGGTATCTCACCTTTTATATCGCCACTCATGCTGTGAGAAGCATATTCTTTCGAGAGTTCCTTGGTAGAGCTCTCCATTCACGTGGATGATCATGATGCCTAAATCTAAATAACATTGATACTCCTATTGCCTATACAGCTGTTCCAACAACGACCTGACAAGTTATACTCTCCAATGCTTGAATAATCCTCAATCAAAATAAATATTATGCTAAGTAATTATCCTACTCCTATCACCTTCCAAAATACATGTGAGGGAAAATGATACTCATGAATGAAATCAAAGGCATAAACTAATCATTCCTTTAAAAACATTATTAAAGTGAAACCAAAGCAGGTAAAATAAACATTAAAGTGAATAAACCAACAGAAGCTTTTTTTCAAGCTCTGTTTCATCTCACTTTTCCACTTTAAATTGGTCGCATAACAATAAGAGATGAAGAACTTGAATGGTCAAAATGAAATAGTAGTAAGAGTATCAACTGCCTATGAAGGTTTCAATCACAGCCCTGAATATGACATGATTCCTACTCAAGAAAATAAATCACCTTAAATTGCAGAGTTGTTCCCTTTTCTTTTCGCAAATTCTGAAGATCTCTCTCTCTCTCTCTCTCTCTCTCTCTCTCTGTGATTTTTCTGAGATAGAAGACAACTCCCTCTCTATATCCCTGCTTTCTAATAAAAATGAAGGAATAGAAATGGGGAAAATGGTGGCTGAGAAATGGTTGGTGGAATTGGGGGTGAATATGGGTTTTGGAATCGAAAATGGATAGGAGAAGAAGAAGAATAAGATGGAAGTGGGTATGAATGGGTATTGAAAATGGGTTTGAGGAAAAATGAAATGGGTTTTGGGGATTTTGAGAAGTGCAAATGAGGGATGGCTGAGAGTGGTGGAGAAAAAGAAGAAGATGGTTGTGAAGAGGGTTTTGTTGGAATTAATGAAGGTAGAGATGATGATTGAGGTGGTGGCTTGCGGAGACGGGTTAATGGAAATGGAAAAAGGGTGAGTGGAGAAATGATGGTGGTGGTGGGTGCGAGAGGTGGTGGTCGGCCGGAGTTGGTGAGAGTGGCTGGAGAAGATGGAGTTGGGCCGGAGAAGGGGACAATGAAAATGGGTTTCAAGATTTGAAAAATAGAAATGAGAGGTAGCTGAGAGATGGTGATGGTGGAGGTGGGTTGCAGAGGGGTAGAAATGGGTTTCAAGGTGGGTTTGGAGAAATGGAAATGGCACGGCCGGATTCCGGCCGAAAATGGGGTCGGGGAAGATGAAGATAGAGAAGAAGGTGGGGTTGCTGGTCTAGGAGGAGGTGGCTGGCCGGAGATGGGGTCGGATTTTTGAGTTGGACAAAGATGGAACTCCCTTTTCTCCCCCCCTCTGTTTCTTCCTCTTCTCTACTTTTTTCTCCCTACCTCTCTGCAGATTTTTGCTAAAAAATGGAATAAAGTTGAAGAGGGTTTGATGAGATTTGAAATGGGTTTGGGTTGTGGGAGGTGGAGGTGACGATGGTGAAATGGGTTTCGGCGAAGATGATGGTGGAGAGGGATTTTAATGGAGGTGGGTTTGCGGGTAAGGATGAGGTGGTTGGCCGGAGATGGGGTCGGTGGTGAGAAGATGGTAGGGATGGTGGTTGAAGAAGAAAATGGGTTTTAAGGGTTTAAAAGGGTGGAGATGAGAGTTAGTGGCAGATTTGGGTAGGGTAGATGGTGGAGATGGGGGTGATGGAAGAGGGTTTTTGGTCGGATTCTGGCAAGATTGCCGGAATCAATAGAGGTGGTGGCTGGAGGAAGAAGAAGAAGAAAAAGAAGAAGAAGAGGAAGATGATGGAGATGCGGGTTTGGTCGGAGCTCAACCGGAGAAGATGAGGCCGGAGAAGAGGTTGTTCTCCTTCTCCTTCTTCTCCTCTGCAATTTTCTCTCTTTCCTTTCTTTGTATTTGGAACGAAAATGGCAGAAAACCAAAACTCTAATTCGATGGGTTATGTAGAAGGGGAAATGATAAATTCTACCCCCCTCATCCTTCCTATGGACAGCCCACTCTAGTGTAATTTTAAAACTTTTTATACTAGCAGGGGGGTGCCCAAGTAAGAAATGATCTTAGAAAAAATGATATATTCTGCCTCCTTCCTCTCCTTTGGATAGCCCCTATCTATGCATTTTGTACATTTCCTAACCTACAGGGGAGGTCCAATTAGAAAACAAAGGGGAGAAAAATCTTGGCAAAATATATTCTCCCCCTTTGATCTTAATCCTTCAAATCACCTTTTGATTCAAGGGTTAAGATCAAAGAAATCCTAACCACATAGGAAGCTTCTCTCTCAACTAATCCTAGCCTTAAACATCATTAGCTCATGATTAGGCCTAATGGTGACTTGAAGGGGAAGAAAAGAATCTTTACTATTTATGAAATTACCTTGGTTCAGGATAATACACCCCATAATTTTGTTACACACTAATCCGCATACCCCTATATCTCCCTGGGCAACCCATTACGGAAAATTTGAACTGGTTTTCCAGGTTCCAGCGCACCCCTATTTCTGGCTAAATCGCCACCCTTATTCCTACACCCCGCTATACTACAAACTTCGCTCGTTCGCTAAGCAAACCGCAACGGATTCGGATGAAAACTTACGGGGATCTAAATGAGACCCTAACCTACCTTAGGAACAAATTGGGGGGCGCTAAAAAACTAGTTTGATAAGGTTTATGTCCTAACAGGGTTTATTAGGGTTCAGTCAAAATGGGGTGTCTACAGATATTCCTCTTTGGCAGAGCGTGTGCAACGCGCGAATGCCAAAGCTGAACAGACAACACATTTTGGCTGACCCGAAAGCAAAATAAATTTTTGGGTTTTGGGTTCTAAAATGGTATTCACAAAGGTAAAACAACAAAATAACACTACGAGACTCAAAGACTGTAAGCAAATGGGAGATAACCTCTCACTGACCCCTAACTCGGTAATCATGACATCTCAATGAGATAACCTCTCTCTAATACTCACGACTCAATTATCTAAGCCAATAAGTAAGGACTATATTAAAGCAAGCAATCACAAACATATTCTTTATCTTTAAAATATAGTTTTATGAAAACGAACACGATGAAATCATTCAAAGAATGTAAACCATTATTCACGCAAATATAAATCAATCACGCAAACAAATGTGAATCAACCACTCAAAGAAAATCAAATCAGTCCCTCAAAGAGTCTGCAATACTCAAAGAGTCTCGAACCAATCACTCAAAGAGTCTGTAATACTCAGAGAGTCTCAAACACACATAAAAAATTATACTAAAAAAGTCTCAACTACCCAAAGAGTCTGCAACACTCAAAGGGTCTCAACTACTCAAAGAGTTTCAAACACAGATAGAAACATTTATACTCAAAGAGTCTCAACTACCCGAAGAGGCTGTAACACTCAAAGGGTCTCAACTACTCAAAGAGTCTCAACTACTCAAAGAGTCTCAAACACACACAAAAATCTTTATACTCAAAGAGTCCCAAATACACACAAAAATCTTTATACTCAAAGAGTCTCAAATACACACAAAAACATTTATACTCAAAGAGTCTCAACTACCCGAAAAGTCTGTAACACTCAAAGGGTCTCAACTACTCAAAGAGTCTCAAACACACACAAAAACCTTTATACTCAAAGAGTCTCAACTACCCGAAGAGTCTGCAACTCTCAAAGGGTATCAACTACTAAAAGAGTTTCAAATCGGCACAAAACCTTTATACTCAAAAAGCCTCAACTACCCGAAGAGTCCGTAACACTCAAAGGGTCTCAACTACTCAAGAGTCTCAAATACATAAAAAAAAACATTTATATTAAAAAATTCTCAACTACCCGAAGAGTCTGTAACACTCAAAGGGTCTCAACTACTCAAAGAGTCTCAAATATATCAAAAAACATCTATACTCAAAGAGTCTCAACTACCCAAAAAGTCTGTAACACTCAAAGGGTCTCAACTACTCAAAGAGTCTCAAACACACACAAAAACATTTATACTCAAAGAGTCTCAACTACCCGAAGAGTCTGTAACTCTCAAAGGGTATCAACTACTAAAAGAGTTTCAAATCGGCACAAAACCTTTATACTCAAAAAGCCTCAACTACCCGAAGAGTCCGTAACACTCAAAGGGTCTCAACTACTCAAGAGTCTCAAATACATCAAAAAAAACATTTATACTAAAAAAGTCTCAACTACCCGAGGTGTCTGTAACACTCAAAGGGTCTCAACTACTCAAAGAGTCTCAAATATATCAAAAAACATCTATACTCAAATAGTCTCAACTACCCGAAGAGTCTGTAACACTCAAAGGGTCTCAACTACTCGAAGAGTCTCAAATACATAAAAAAACATTTATACTCAAAGAGTCTCAACTACCCGAAGAGTCTGTAACACTCAAAGGGTCTCAACTACTCAAAGAGTCTCAAATTGACAAAGGAACTGCTAAATTGTCCCACAAGAACCCAAATTTATATGCCCGTGATGTAACACGATTCCATATAAATCCAGATTTGTATGCCCGTCATGCAACACGGATCCATACAAATCTCCACGCAGATATGCCTGACTCCTAATTTGGTAGGCAAGGACACATTGCAAAACTCAAAGAGTCTATAACACTCAGAGAGTCTCAAATACACCACTCAAAGAGTCTATAACACTCTATGACTCCAACACCACTCCATGAGTCTGCAATACTCAAAGAGTCTCCTCTTTTTTTTATTGAAGCTTTACCAAAGCAACACTTAACCAAATACTCGAAAAGTAAGAATTAAACAAGTACACTAATTAATCAAAAGACTCTTTTTGCTAGGGATAAGATTTTTGAAAATCTAGATCTAA
This sequence comes from Tasmannia lanceolata, assembly GCF_043159265.1. Lineage (NCBI taxonomy): Eukaryota > Viridiplantae > Streptophyta > Magnoliopsida > Canellales > Winteraceae > Tasmannia > Tasmannia lanceolata. The sequence goes on along the minus strand of NW_027518701.1, from coordinate 4,873,547 downwards.
AAGAAAACAACTCGACAGGGGAGCTTGAACTAAAAGAATGTTCAAACTTCTCTAGTCTCTATTTGAGGGGAATGTCCCTCTCAAGTGTCGTCATAAAAGATGCCCCTAGTATGATTACTTCCATAGCAAAATTCATTGGAGAGCAACACAAGAAGAACAGGCCAAAGGCTTTCATTAATGTGTACTTGGGGTTACAAAGCTTTTTTATGAACACTTGGGCTTATAAAGCTTTTCAAAATACAAGAGCATGGTTCTGCTCAAAATCTTCTGGTTCATCATTGCCATCTGCTAATGCTGGAACTGAGCTAAAAGCCTATCAACCTCTGAACTCTGCTCTGCTTTGCATTTGTTCACAGGAGCCACAAATTCTCTGCTTCTCTGAGTTTTTTTTTATCACCCCGGCTTTTGGAGGAATATTAACTAAACAAGACTCTGAAAACCGACATTGACTAAACAAAGGAAAGACTTTGACAAACCACGAACGAGACCATGACTAACACATGACTCGAACACTAAGAGAGACTGAAATTTGCTTCTTAAACTGATAAGTATTTTAAAATGGTAAAAGTCAACCACTCTTAGAATATTTTGAATACCGTGCTTAAAGGTGCTTCACCCCTCTTTTCGGTATTTCCGTCATGGTTAATATCTCTTCAGATTTCTCGGTTTCAACCTCTCTAACTCAAAGAATATCAAAAGAAGTCTTGATGGCGTTTACTCAGACTTTGAGAAGGTGCCAAAGGAAACCGAAAGTTTAGCCGGCTTTTTAAAGCTCTGTCCTCTCTTCATGAAGTCACTGCCATGACCAAATCGCCTTTCAGGTTTTCGATTCGGCTGACTGCATGCCTTAATTTTTGCCTGGACGATCTGCCCTTGCAGATTTTCCATCCAGTAGGCTCAGCACCCTGATTTTTGCCTAAGCCGCCCTTTCGGGTTTTCAGCTTAGCGAGTGAATGACCCTAACTTTTGCCTAAACCGTCCTTTTAGATTTTCAGTCTAGCGGGTCTAAGACTCCATCATTTTTCTTTCTTCCTGTTTCTCTACAAACCTAGGCCTGAATACACCAAAAGGACTTTCGGGGAGGCTTAGGTTCGAAAAGGCTAAACCCTAATGTGTTTGTATGTGATTTGACCGAATCTGGACCCTCCAGACTGCCTACGTATCCCCAAAGAAATTGGGAATCAGGTCCCGCGTAGTTTGAGTTTAAAAATCTTTTATGACGAAAGTCATAAAAGATGCTCCTGGTTTAAGTTTAACAAAAAAATTTTGATTTTGCTTTTGGCTCAAAGGTGCTTTTAGCAGAAAGGGTTTCCATCATTCATTTTTTTTTAGGCCCAAAGGTGCAAATGGTTTAAAACATTTGGGATATTGGCTTGAAGCTCAAATCGTCCAAGGATGGCCTCCTGGTGTACTTAAGCATAATATTTCTTTAATTGATCAAGGTTTGTAGGTTCATTTAATTTTTCACCATTTTCATCGAGGAGTCTTACGGCTTTTCCAGGCAGGACTTCATCAACGATGTAAGGACCAGACCAGTTTGGTCTGAACTTTCCTCTTGGGTCAAATACCGGTGCCCTGTAGGACTTCAAAACAAGATCTCCAGGCTTCAAATCTCGGACACGAACTTTCTTGTTGAAAGCTCTCTCGATCCTCCTCTGATATCCCTAGATATGATACAAGGCTCTCAGCCTCTTCTCATCTATCATCTGTAGCTCATCATGTCTGGCCTTCGCCCATTCGACTCTGGCAGGTTGGCCTCCATCATCACTCTCAAAGAGGGAATTCTTAACTCGACAGGGAGAACAGCTTCCATTCCATACACCAGAGAATACGGAGTCACGCCTGTTGAGGATCTGATCGACATCCTGTAAGCCCATAAAGCATAAGGAAGCCTATTCGACCAGTCATTGTAAGTCTCAGTCATCTTACTGATAATGACCTTGATGTTCTTATTTGCCGCTTCAACGGCTCCGTTCGCCTGTGACCTATAAGGAGACGACTTGTGATGTCTTATCTTGAACTCTTCACACAGGTGTAACAACTCTTTCTTGAAATGTGATCCATTATCTGAAATCAACTCATGAGGTACTCCGTATCTGCAAATTATATTGGTACGGATGAACTTCGCAACTGTATTTGAAGTGATGGAAGCATACCATGCAGCCTCTATCCACTTCGTAAAGTAGTCGATCGCGACCAGAATGTACTCATGCCCGCTCGAAGACCTTGGATAAACCTTCCTAATTATATCAATCCCCCATATTGAAAACGGCCACGGCGAAGTCAAAGAGTGCAATTTTGAAGGAGGAACATGAATAAGCTTAGCATAAACTTGGCACTTGTGGCACTTCTTCACGAAAGCAAAGCAATCGGCTTCCATAGTAGGCCAGTAGAACCCAAGTCTCAAAATCTTTCTGGATAACATCTTCCCATTCATATGAGGTCCACAAACTCCTTCGTGGGTCTGCCCGATGAGTTCTGCAGCTTTATCCTCATCAATACAAAGGAGTTGTATGCCATCAAATGACCTTCTGTACAGCTCTTCACTGCAAATGATTAAATTAGAAGCTAACTTCTGGAGAGTCTTCATTTCTTTACTTGAAGCTTCTGGAGGATGTCCCTTCCCCGAAATGAGGTTTCTGATATCTGTGTACGAAGGCTTCCCATCTAGACATCTGGCTGAAATATCTATAACATTCACATGCGCAGGAGCCCATTGCAGTCTGATGGCTAGCGGTTGAACTTCCATTGTAGCAGAAATATCTAACATAGAGGCCAAAGTAACCAAAGCGTCAGCAAAATGATTTCTGGTCGTTGGCAAGTGAGTAAATGTGACGCTCCTGAATTTCTAGACCAGAGATTCCAAATACATATTATAAGGAATCAATCTATCTTCTCGAGTTTTCCATTGTCCATTAATCTGGCAAATGATCAGGATAAAATCCCCAAACACATCAATATCTTGAATCTACAAAGCTAAGGCTGCTTCGAGTCCGGCAATACAAGCTTCATACTCTGCCATGTTGTTGGTGCACTCGAACTGCAACTTGATGGAGATAGGAATGTACTCTTTCTTTGGAGATACCAAGACTGCACCCACTCCTTGGCCACGACTGTTTACGGCTCCATCAAAGTACATTAACCACTTGGTGTTGAGAGTCTCTTCTTCAATATCCATAATCTCTTCATCAGGGAATTCGGCTTTCAGAACAACATTCTCCTCAACTGGAGCATCAGCCAATTGTTCAGCTATAACCCGCTCGTTAACTGATTTCTGATCAACATAAGTGATGTCGAACTCAGACAATAGCAATAACCACCTTGCAGTCCTTCCTGTAAGGGCGGGTTTTTCAAACAAGTACTTTAGAGGATCCATTCGCGAAAGCAGAAGAACCTTATTTGAAAGCAAATAATGTCTAAGCCTCTGGTTGCCCAAACTAACACTAGACAAGTCTTCTCCAAAACAATGTACTTTAATTCATACTCTAGCATCTTCTGGCTGATATAGTAAATAGGCTTCTCCTTTTTAGTTTCTGGATCTTGCTGAGCAAGCATGCAACCCATTACTGTGTCAGTAATCGACAAGTACAACAGCAACGGCTGGTCCGGAATGACAGGTGATAGAACAAGAGGCAAAGCTAAACACTGCTTAACCTTCTCAAACGCTTCTTAACACTCATCATTCCACTTCTTTGAGGAGTTCTTCTTCAACAGCTTAAAAATGGGTTCACACGTCATTGTTAGATGAGATATGAACCGTCTCAGATACTGAACATGTCCAAGGAAACCTCGGATCTGCTTCTCTGTCTTAGGCGGCTGCATTTCTTAGATCGCATTGATCTTTTGCGGGTCCACCTCTATTCCCCTTTCGCTGACCATAAACCCCAAGAGTTTTTCTGACGTAATGCCAAATACACATGTACTTGGGTTCAGGCGAAGCTGATACTTCCTGATCCGCTCAAAGAACTTTCTCAGGGTAACATTGTGCTTAGGCCGAGTCTTCCCCTTTACGATCATGTCATCTACGTAAACCTCGACTTCCTTGTGAATCATATCATGAAGAAGAGTCGTAGCGGCCCTCTGATATATAGCACCAGCATTTTTCAAACCAAACGACATCACCATGTAGCAATAAGTACCCCACTGAGTAATGAACGCTGTCTTCATCATGTCTTCAGGTGCCATCTTAATCTGATTGTAACATGAGAACCCGTCCATAAAGGATAAAAGAACATGTCCAGCAGTGTTATCCACCAGGAGATCAATGTTTGGAAGAGGAAAATCATCTTTAGGACTTGCCTTGTTCAAATCTCTAAAATCAACACACATTCTGACTTTCCCGTCCTTTTTGGGCACCGGTACTATGTTTGCGACCCATTCAGGATATTCCACCACTTGGATGAATTTTACATCTAACAATTTCTTCACTTCTTCATAGACTTTCAACTCCCATTCTGTTTTGAGCTTTCAGAGTTTTTGCTTCTTTGGCTTGACGCCAGGGATTAAGGGTAATCTGTGCTGGATAATTTTCTCACTTAATCCCGGCATATCATCATCAGACCAAGCAAAAACTTCCTTGAACTCTTTAAGCAGAGTGATCAATTCCTCGTGTTCTTCAGGAGATAAAGTTTTGCCAATCTTTATTTCTCGAATTGAGGTTTCGTCACCAATATTCACAGTCTCAATTTCCTCTTCAAGCGGTTTTGCTCTGCGACTCTCCTCCTGTTGAATCATATGTCTGATTTCAGGGGGAATTTCGTCAGCATCCTCATCAGAGGGGGAGTCTTGATTGTTATTAATAAAATTATCAGATTTTAAAGCAGATTCAGTGGATGAAATAAACATAGAGACAGGAATGTACACAGAAGAAGAATCCTTTATTTTATTGAAATTTGAATCAAATACATCAGAAGATGAATTACCCTCTTCAGGGTTTACAATGAACTTTGGACTCGTTTTTACAGACTCAATGGATATGTCGACGCCAGTGTCAACTGACTCAGAACTATGCGAGAAAACAGCATCAGATGCTTTATTATGAACAGTCTCCAGCTCAATATCGCCAGAAAAAGAAGAACCGCTACCGACCTCAGGAGAATAGTCCTCTATGGTACCTGCATCAAAAGACTCATTAGAAGAAATAGACTCTGAATCAAACTCGGAGACTGGCCCATACTTACGGACAACTGACTCTCTTGAAGGGGTATGATTGTACTGGAAAATAACCTGGGGGAGGACTTGAGAAGTCCAGTTAGTCAGAGGTTCCTCAGCCAGGGTGATAAGGCGAGTTGGGTCTAGTATCAGCGGGCTCCTGTCAATCACGGCCACAGTCTGTGACTCCTCATGAAATAATGAACTCACGAGGTTTGGCTCTATGTGCTCAGTCCAGTCATTCTCAGACTCTAACTCTGCAATCTGCATACCCACTGGCTCATCTTCTAGCTCAAGATCAAAGAAAATCTCGAACCCCGGAAGCATCAGCCACATCTTCTCATCTATCCATGTCTCAGTAAAGCCACAGAAAGGAAAACCTGCCCCCTCTTTTCGGAACCGACCATTCATTGTCAAATCAATGGGTGCCATTGGTAACCCCTAACCCCAGCGACGATTTTCTGCCCACTTCAGCATTAACTTCTTCATCTCTACAATTTCTTTCTTTGTAGGTTTGTATCCCAGCCCGAACAAACCATTGAATGCTTTGAACACCGGAAACTCAGTCAAACCCTGATGATATTTGCCTAACCCGGCACCAGGTATATACCCTTGTCGGCGAATCATCCTGGTGACATTCGAATTTGTGCTGGTCAGGAAACAAATTTCCTCATTCATAGCCTCTTCGAGAGTGATCTCAGTCACCTCTAGCGAAAACCCAGTCAAACTGACATCTTCGGATTTTCCCGCAGTCAAGTCTGGAGTAATCTGCCCTATCTCAAGATCCGGATCCCCTTTTACAGTTATCACTCCGTTCCTACCTACGAATGAACTTCAGTTTTTGGTGAAGAGTAGACGGAACAACCCCGACCGTGTGCATCCACGGACGGGCAAGCAAGAGTAAGAATGAAGCCTTAATATCTAAGACTTGGAATTCTACCTCAAAGTCTTCTCTGCCAATCTGTATCTCAGTGACCAAAGTCCCGATTACATCTCTGTGAGTGCCATCATATGCCAGAATACCCTGCTCGGATGTAATAAAGTTCTCAGGACCGAACCCAAGGGTTGTTGCGGTGCTTAACGGGCAAACATTCAGCGCAGAGCCATTGTCAACCAACACCTCTGGCACATTCTTCTTATTACAAATGACTGTAATTTTAAGAGGTTTGGTATGGTCTTGGCCCTCAGGAGGTAAATCGTCATCAGTAAATGACAATGTCTTTGCTGCTCTAGCCATGACTACGAGACTGACAAGCTCATCAGGTGTGGTGTTAACAGAGACTTGTGCTACATTAAGCTCTCGAAGGACTAACTTTCTGTGCTTTGATGAAGCCATAAGTAAACCCCATACTGTGATATTAGCCTGAGTCTTTCTCAGCTGATTTAACAGGCTCTCATCCTCTTCATCTGTGCTCACTTTATTCTGCCTCTGATTTTCTGTGTTTCTCGCAACCTCTACCGGGTTTTCTACACTCAACTCCGGAGGTTTGAATTCACGCCCACCTCTAGTCATGTGACGCATCTCGTCGCATTGATCGTCTAGCAATAGCAGTTCATCTTCCTCCATTCTGAAAACATACAGTGCATTACTGACATTTTCCTGTTCAAAGTCCTCCATCCTTAGAACATAGGTGGCTTTCCTTGTTTCTTCTAGACCAACATTCTGAAGCGCATATGAATGGGATGAAGATGACTCAGCAAGCTCAGCATCGTCGAACGACAGCACATAAGGCTCTTTTTCTCTGAATTCATTGAGCTCCTTATCATCAAACTTCAAAACATATTTATCTGATGTGATAATGCAAATGAGAGCAGAGGGATCAAGGATGGGCTCATCTACAAAGATGGCATTAGTAGCAGGAGGAGCAACAGCACGATGGTTAGGAAGAGGATTCTGAGTAGTGTTCGGCCTTTCAATTGCAAGTTCATCTTTATCGATCATGTTCTGAATCGCGTGCTTCAAAGCCAAACAGTTCTCAGTCATGTGCCCCGGGCCTCTGTGATATTCGCAGTATTGATCCCTTCTCCAGTTTACAGGCAGTGGATTAGGTAAAGGTTTGACATCTGGAAGTCTGATCTTCTTGTCTCTAATCAATTTCTTAAGTATCATGGGCAGTGGATACGGTAATGGGTCAAACTGTCTGAACTACTTCTTTATCACTGGTCTAGCAACTTCTGCAACAGGCTTGGCCACCGGTCTGGTATAATTCACTGCGTGAACTTCCTTCTGTTGGATCATAGGCCTCTTCCCTTCTCGGACATCAGACAGAGTCTTGGCTCTAAGGCCTTTGGCAATAGCATCTTCGGTCTGGGTACCGGTCTTGATCAAATGATCGAAATTCTGGTAGTGCTGCGGTGCTATGAAGTGAAAGTACTGTGGAGACAAGCTCTTGAGGACCAACTTTATCTGGTCTTCTTATGACATTCTCTGCCTCAGTTGGGCGGACTTGCGCCTCCAGCGCATGATGAAAGATGTGAAAGTCTCCTAAGGATTCTGCTTCAACAGCTTCAGATATATTTTAGTGACCTTGATCCCTTCCTCCATAGAGAATTGCTCTACGAACCGGTTAGAGATCTCCTCCAATGTTCTAATCTCTTCTGGTTTCAATCTCAAAAACCATCTTTTGGCCACCCCTATAAGAGACATGGGGAATAAATGGGCCATCTGCTCTCGACTTAAGCCATGCTGCTGAGAAAGAGTGATAAACCACCTGACGTGGTTTCTTGGACACCCAGTTCCATCATATTTATCGTAGTCTGGCGCCTTGAACTTAGGCGGGAATATGGCGCCGGGAGATATCAAGAATTCAGAAATGTCAAACCCCTTGGAACTTTGAACCTTCATGCTCTCAATGTCACGAGCCATCTTCTCATACATGTCGAATAACTCTTTTTCTTTATTTACCTAAGGGACAAAATATTCCTCGGCATACTGCTCCTCTTCCAGATCGATCTCTACGGGAGGGATGACTGGTCTGGTGAGGTTAGGAGATATGGCCGGAGGAGGCTGAATGGCGGGATCTCTAGAAGTAGAGACCTTTTCAGTATTCTGATTCTTTAGATGAGTCACTTCGTCTTTCAGCCCTGCTATATCTCGGCACGTATTTCTCAACATCTCTTGTATAACAATCATGGGGTCTACTGGTCAGTAGCCATTTGGTTCACTTCGAAAGAACCTGACGACTCTGGTGAAGAGGGTAACGGTATTGTTGGTGACACAGTGGGATCGAAGTGACGAACAAGTCTAGACACTGAGGTAGGTCTAGACCAGGTAGGTTTAGCTTGGGAGTCCTTTTTCGGAGCGATGGTTGCTATCTTTCAGAATCCTGATCGGAAGTTAACAGACTAGATTAAAATGATTGACAAATGAAATAAGATAGTTTGCACCAATAGAGAGAAAAGGAAAACAAACATCCTTTGTATTGACTACATTAACAGGTTACAACGCCAGCGATTGGTTACATATAAAATGATGAAACTATGAATCGCTAACTGTCCATAACATATATCAAGTAAAATTCCTTTCTTTAAATTTTCATCTATAATGAAATCAAATTTACAATCTTTGACTCTAATTATATTCAAGTAAAACAAATGAAGACAATAAAGAAATGATAATCTCATGCCGAAGATCCTCAAAGCTCTGCAATCCGAGCTCTTTTGCCTGCGAGCTTTCCCGGTAACTCCCCACGCCGGACCTTAGATGTTAAGGCAAACCTCTTTTCCACGACCTTATTTCTCCAGGCAGCTACGATGGTGTTGATAAGATCAGGAGACAATTTTTCACAAGAAGGAGGTGTTACAGTTCCGGGAGAACATGGATATCACGTGATCTGATGAAGCAAATGGGTTGGTGCATAAAAGGTTGACTTTTCTAAACCCATGAGGTACACAATTGATATGGGTAAGTGCTAGTGATAACTTGCAAGCAAGAATGACTCACACAACAAAACTGACTTTTTTTCACATGCTGTAACCAATTACACCACTCATCAATGGATTGCGGTTGGTTGGCCATTGGTTGCCAGGACGGAAAATTTTCCAGGGTGTACTTGTCGTGGCTTTTTGGCTAGAGGATAATGAGTTTTTCACAAAGCCATACGTATAACAATTTGACACACCCATAAAAACTATTTTGAACTTTTTGATGGTCAATACGGTCTAGTCCAGAAAAGGTTTCTGCAAGCATAATAGGATCAGGATTCCTTCCATTGCAAATTTGGTCTACTACACCTAGCAAAGCCAACGGAGTAGCACGAGAGTCTCTACGAATGTCATGACGTGCAAGAACTCCAAAGATTAAGGCGTTACGCCGACAATTCTGAAAATGGAAGTTAGCAGGGTCAATGTTCTTGGAAAAGAGTTTAATGAGATCATAAACTTCCACGTTTGTGCCCTTGAAACAAGGTAGAGCATCAACAGTATCATTTTTGAATAGCTCAAAGAAAAGGGAAATAGGGGAGTCCATGCTTGAAGGTCGAATCCAGAGTCCTTCAGGTGGGATCTCTAGCAAGGCGCACTAATCTTCAAAGATTGGACAGAATTCAAAGGGACCAAATCGAAACACATGAAGGGTGAGATCCCAAAATTTTGTAGCTGCTTGGAGAAATTCCCAATTCACACCGGATATGCTCAAATGATTAAATGTATTTATAAATCGATCAACCATCCTCCTCTCATACTCACGCGGGAGAGCTTTGGTAGCCTCACTAATCCAATCCTTCAATACATTATTTGACATGGTTAAACCTAACATAGAGATAGGATAAGATTATTAGAAAATGAAGATAACCTAGTATAAATAAATTACAAGGATAAATTTAACGATTATTCACATGTGAAGGAAACAATTGATAACACAGAATTTTTCATCACTGATCAAGGATGATCAGCAGACCGTAAAGGTAGACCATGGCAACAAAATGACAGAAGTAGGTCATAGACCAGATCTAAATCTGATGATGGATACCAACAACTATGCTATCAATATGATAAAAACGATAGACCATGGTCATAGGGACAACAAACGAGCTATCGGCCAGATCTCAAGACAAAATAGGCAGACAAACAGACACAGACCCTAATTAATAATAGATACACAAATTGAATCTATGACACAACAAAATAATAGATATACAATCAAAGGGTAGCAAATAAAACTGTGGCCACGAGAACGACATGTACAGGCCACTAACCTAGTGAAACTGAAAGGGTGCAAATACAACTGATCAAACCTAAAGTTTTCACCAAAAATGGGTTCTAAGCTAATCAAAGCTATACACGGGAATCAAGGCAAGGTAAACTGACTCTAAAGAATAGCAGTCATGCTCAAAAATATTTTACGAAAAATTCAGCAGCATAACAGCTAGACAAGCAAGTCGAGGTAAGGCAAACTCATGGTTTAACCAACTCTAATAAATAGCGGTCATGCTCAAAATATTCTGGATAAAATCTGGCAGAATAACGACGCTAGACAAGAAAGTCCAAGGTAAACTCATGATTTTCCTAACTCTAAGAAATAGCGGTCATGCTCAAATTATTCTGGATAAAATCCGACAACATTATGGCGCTAGACAAGGAAGTCAAAGTAAGGTAAACTCATGATTTTTCTAACTCTAAGAAATAGCGGTCATGCTCAAAATATTCTGGATAAAATCCGGCAGCATAACGGTTATACAAGGGATCCCCACAACTCAATCAAAGATATATGAATAATGGTGGTAAGATAAGCTCAAAATATAATTACTAGAGAAAGGTGATCAACTGAAAGACTGACCAAAGGTGAGAACATATGACAACGGATCAAATCCTATAATCAACAGATCAAATGACAAATCATGGCCAAGGTAATGGCGATCAAAAGCCACTGACTAGATCTAGATCTGAACACGGAATGGATATAACCGATTGAAATAAATGATGAACTCTAACTAAGAGGAGAACCCTAATATACATAATCAGTATATATAAGTATATATATATATATATATACATATACATATACCCTAACCAAGGGCACCAGCCCTAATCTAATCTAACGGAGATCAAGAAAATCCCGACTCAAGACAGACCGGTGAGTGTACTAGGACCGTGCTGTAGCCATGCAAAATAAGCTACCTTAGTTTACAAGTGGGACAAAGCTCTTAACTCTAGGCTTCACATGTGTAAGTAACACATGTTTGACCCTATATGAATGCAATATACTTATATAAACACGGGTACTTCCTAGTTGGGTTTCACTAAGGCAATAAGTATATACATAATATATAAAACAAAGTAAGGCTCCGGACTCAATCTATCGGGTACTATGCGTGTGAACCATACTTATATGTATAACTCAAGTGCACCGAGTGTTATACATAGTATGTTTCATTGTTCATCGGCTGCTGTAAACACAAGTGCACCGAGTGTTTACGGGTGCAGCGCCGGCGCATAGCTTGAAAATAGATTCAACAGCGCCATCAGGGTAATGACATCCCAATCGGGCCCGCATTGTATCTATCCCGTGGAGCCAATAATAATGAAAAACAATGAAAGAAATAAAGAATAAACAATATGATAACATATGATGTGCAGTGTGTGAATCCCTCGTTTTATTTACGCACCTATCTGGTGCCCCTGGATTCTAACGATAGAGTTCCCATTTAAAATGATTTTAGCCCAAATTTCTCCAAAGTTAGTAAAAATAGCATTTTTATAGAGTTAGGCAATGTTTCAAGAACTCCCCAGCAGAGTCGCCAGCCTATGGACCCCGATCCGAGAGGACGAGTACGACGAGGGACACGAGATCGCCCTGCAATCCTCAAAGATCTCCACATGTGAAGGAGAGCTCTACCAAGGAACTCTCAAAATAGGTGCCACTCTCACAGCATAGCATGAGTGGCGATACATAACGAATGAGATACATCTTGATCCGGAGCGAAGGCTCGAAACCAAGATATACCTAAAATTAACTCAGAGTCGCCATCCATGGATACGCCATGGAAGCAAAACAAATTTCTGTCTGCAACGGATAACTAGAGATACAAAAGGTCTGTGCCTGATTACCAATGGAGAAGGTCCAAAGAGCACCCCCAATTCGTCCGAGTGCATGCACTTGGTCTCTTATGCCATTTGTTATTAACCTCAAAGAGTTTCGGGCGAAAATCATATGAAATGGGAACGAAATATCCCCGAGAAGACGTCTACCTAATCATACATGACTCGGGGATGAAATAATAAGTACATACAAGACAAAATAAAAGATGTGTCGCCTAAACACAGCTAAGTTATGAGTGACACACCTAAATGGTGTCTAAGTTCTGGTGGACAAACGCATGCATGCTACAGCTAAAGGTATAAGGTACGTGCATGAAAGTAAGAGAACACACCAAAATACACAACATGACAACACAACAAATCCTAAGACTCTAAACGATTGAGCCCGAGTCCTCGGATGGTCTGATGTTCATCCCATCCAAAGAAGCCTACGTATCCCCGCCTCCACGAGAATCAAAGCAACGTAGTTCTTCGCGCCTATTCTAAGTTAGGATGCCTAAGACACCTAGACCTCTATCCTATACTCGACCTAAAAGACCGGACTAGTTCTTAAACCTTCTTGAGTGATCATTTAGATTTCAGTGAATTGTAGATTTTAGGACACCCTATATGCCCTAACTAAATGCAGGTTAGCCCTAAGCTAATGCTGGTGGTTCCTACAACCTATGTGTAATTAGGCTGTGTTTCCGAAGGAAAATAAAGGGCGGACTAACACATCCTATTCTGGTCATCAGTCGGCGATGTGGATCGCCAACTGACCGGACGGAGGCGCTCCTACAACTCTAGGACAAACTCCTAACTCTAACACAAACACAAACCAAACACACAACAATCAATCAACACATCAAGGACAAACCCCCTAACTCTAAAAGAAACTCTCTATCTAGGAGAAACTCCTAACTCTAGAGGAAGAGCTTTTTGAAAACACGGTTTTAAAGAAAAAAAATGGTTAAAGTAATTATTTACAAAGTTTGGCTAGACTTGCGACATGGATCTCAAGCTGCACTACGTACCTCGTGGAAGAGGATCTAGCCAACGTAGTTCGAAACAAACTTTCTACTACGCTCCTAAAATCTTAACTCTTCAAATGATTTGAAGTTTTTAAAGTTTTCAAGTGTTTTTTTGTATTTTAAAGATGTTTCAAGTATTTTTTAGTTTTAAATTTTTAATGTTTTTGGATTTTTAAATATTCTAATGTTTTTTTGGATTTTAAAAGCTTTTCCAATATTTTTTTGAATTTTTTAAAATGCTTTAGAACCTTTAAAAGCTTTCACTCTTAAAGGGAACACGCAAGTAACACCACAAACCAGGGCAAAGCCCTAAATCTAAAGGGAAACCCCGAACAAGCAACCAGTGTCTCAAAGAGACGATCCAAAACAAGCAAACTAGTGTCCCAGGAACAATGAAAATGATCTAAAATCCCTAGCAGGTAAAAGCACCCTAAGGGATAAACTCCTATCTAACAGGCGAACCAAAAGGCTATGGGGCGAATTCCTAACATATAGGTTAACCAACTCTAAATGGGAAGCAAATGAATCAAAGACTCTCTGTTACTCTATAAGGGAGGACAAATGAGTCAAAGACTCGCTCTAGAAGAAAGGGAGGCTCTAACATGAGGCTAGGTAAGCCTCCTAAAGGGGAAACCATCTAAATGAGACAAGGCTTGTCTCCAAATAGGGGCTCTACAAATGAGGCAAGGCATGCCTCCTATACACAAAGGATGCGAACAAAGGATCTAACAAGACTGAGCAAGTCTCCTAGTCATGAAGGACGCAAACAAAGTGTAAGCCCAATGGTTTTTACCTTGGCATTCCCATCTTGTTTTGATGATTCCAATACACAAGTGATCATTTATCACTAATGTGTTTGTTTGTCTAAGTTGTAGATCTTGATAAAGTAAGATCAAGGATGCTTGGATTGAAGGCCAAGAAGCCCACATTGGACCACTAATTGGAAGGCCAAAGTCATCAAGCAAGAAGTCATGAAGACTTGAAGACATGAAGAAATTAATATTGAAGACCATTTCTTAAATGTAATTGATCCAAACATAGATTAGGTTTTTAGAGGCATGATTAAAGTAATCTCACACACCCTAAATAAACAAGTGATTGTACTTGTGGAGTTCCAACACCTTGGAACCCTCATAGCAATCCCATCTTGGTTGAGAACTGGAAGCCCAAAAACAGAATTGAAAATCTGCTCTGCATAGGCTTCTCGGAACTCCGAGAGGTTTTCTCGGAACTCCGAGAATTCTCGGAACTCCGAGAATTCTCGGAACTCCGAGAATTATTCTCGGAACTCCGAGAAATGGTCCAGTAGACTTTTTCCAATTTCTGTGAGGCTTCTCGGAACTCCGAGATTTTTTCTCGGAACTCCGAGAATTATTCTCGGAACTCCGAGAACACTCCAACGGTCTGAAAAAGAGCCGTTTGGAATTTTGTTGGAATTACCTCAATGCCATTGAACGGTCATATTTTGGTTTTCCTATAAATATGGGTGTTCTAAACATACAAACCATCAATCCTAACACTCTTAAACTTCATTTGAATACCCAAGAGTGAATCAAGCTTCAATTGTGCCTCTCATCACCAACTCTAGGATTTTGATCATAGGCTCTCAATTGTATATCTTTTGTAACCCTTGTGAAGGGATTTTTTAGTTCTCTCTTTCATCTTTCAAGATTTGTATTCGGGCGAGTATTCGGAGAAGCGGAGCCCTTTTTCTCGGTGGTGAGGATTGCCACCAAGGTTAAAGCAATTGTAATTGGCACCGATCTTCGCCAAGGTTAAGAAGATCAAATAGTGAAGCCATCAACGGGTTTGGTTGGTGGAGTGGAGTAGGCCTCGGGGTTGAGGACCGAACCACTTTAAATCTCGGGTGCACTCTTTCTATCTCTTTGCTCTTTCATTTGCATTGCACCGTTAGATTTAACTTGTATGCTTAAAATATTGTTTTTGATCTCTTAATCGGTTTAAGTTTTTCAAATTGGTAAATTCTAGTTTTCTTAAACAACCGTATTCTCCCTCCTCATAGTTGCCATTTCTAATTCAACTTGGGACCCCCTATATCGGATTTTCACTTGGTATCAGAGCCTTGGCTCTTATAAGATTTTAAAATTTTTGAAAGTTTTTTCAAAATCTAACTAGGGAAAGATTTTATTTGGCAACTTCTAATTGTGAAATGGCACACCAAATTGGAACCGGACTTCCGGAAGGCCATTCCACAACTAGACCTCCTTTCTTCAATGGGTCAAACTATGGACATTGGAAAACAAGGATGCGCATCTATCTTCTTTCGATAGATGTGGAACTTTGGTACATTGTTGAAAATGGATACAATGTACCTTCCAATCCTTTTGAAGAATGGAATGTGGTAGAGAAAAGGCAAGCTAATTTGAACTACAAAGCAATAAATTCCTTGTTTTGTGCCTTAGCTACCGAGGAGTTTAATAGAGTTGCTCTTTTTGATTCCGCCAAGACTATTTGGGATACCCTTACAACTACCCATGAGGGAACATCACAAGTCAAGGATTCCAAAATAAACTTGTTAAAGAGCAAGTATGAAATGTTTAGAATGAGTCCAAACGAGAGTATTTCGGAAATGTATACTCGTTTTTCTATTATTTCTAACGAACTAGCTAATCTTGGTAAATCTTATCCTAACGATGAGCTTGTGAGTAAGTTACTTAGGTCTCTTCCTCCCCATTGGGATCCAAAGGTGACCGCGATTCAAGAGTCAAAATATCTCAAGACTCTAACCATAGAGGAGCTTGTAGGATCTCTCATCACCCATGAGATGCTCCTTACTAGCCGACAAGAGGAAAAGAAGCCAAAGGAGAAGGAGAGGGAATTTAGATCCCTAGCACTCAAGGCTTCCAAGGAAGACTCATCAAGTGAAGCGGATAGTGACGAAGAAGAAGCTTTACGAAGATTCAAGAGCTTGTGGAGAAAGAAGCATAAGAAAGATAAGAAGAAGAAAGAGGAAAGTGATGTTGAAAGAGCCTTAAGATGCTTCAATTGCAAGAAGATTGGACACAAAAGACCGGATTGTCCACTTCTAAAATCTACTTCCTCTAAGTACAAGTGTAAGAAGGATTGGAAGAAGCATAAGGCTCTTGCCGCCGGTTGGGATGCGTTAAGCACATCGGGCAAAAGCTCAAGTGAAGGGGAAGAAAATAAAAAAGATGATCTTTGCTTCATGACAATCACCCATGAAGTTGAGGTAAACTCTAACCCCTCATATTCTTCATCTAGTAGTAAAAGTGATAGTATACCTTATGATGAATTATGTGAAACCTTGCATACCCAAATTTCCAAAAACAAAGTTCTTAAAAAATCCATTTTAAAGTTAGAAAAAGAACTTGAATTTTTGAAAAGTGATTTATCTTCTTCCATATCTCAAGAACAAGTTACACTTGAAAATCATAAACTTGAGATTAATACCCTTAAGGGTAGCTTGGATGAGAAAACTTGCCAACTTTTAAAATTTCAAAATATGGCAAGCTCCTCCAATTCTTATGAAGATGAAAGAAATGAGCTTTTAGTTCAAACATCCCATCTTCATAATGAAAATGAAAGACTTAGATTATGTTTACATGGATTTCTAAATGGAAATAAAATTATTGACATAATCCTAAGTAAAACTAGTCTTAGACCTCAACATGCTTATCATAATAGGACTAGTGTATCTAACCCTCTTGTTAGATGCCATTTTTGTGGAATGAATGGTCATTACCAATTCCAATGTGCATCCAAGAGTAGGGCTAGATGTGGGACCAAGAAATCTTGGGTTCCCAAAACCCCCATATGATGATATTCATATTGTGTAGATTAGGGGTTTTTTGAACTTAAAATTGAATATATTCCATTTGTATGTTTTGTTTGATAACCCCTCTTGTATTGTAAAATTATTTTAACTAGGGGGAGTTAAAATTGAATTTTTCTTTGAAAAAGGGAGAGCTTTAAAATTGTAAATTTTAAACCCTTGTTTTTCTTACCCCTTCTTTTTGTTGATGACAAAGGGGGAGAAGAACCTAGAGCAATGTCTCTAGTGTAAGAAAAATGTGAAAAGAATATATGCTTTGATTTGTAAATCTCTTGTGCTTGTCATCATCAAAAAGGGGGAGATTGTAAGCCCAATGGTTTTTACCTTGGCATTCCCATCTTGTTTTGATGATTCCAATACACAAGTGATCATTTATCACTAATGTGTTTGTTTGTCTAAGTTGTAGATCTTGATAAAGTAAGATCAAGGATGCTTGGATTGAAGGCCAAGAAGCCCACATTGGACCACTAATTGGAAGGCCAAAGTCATCAAGCAAGAAGTCATGAAGACTTGAAGACATGAAGAAATTAATATTGAAGACCATTTCTTAAATGTAATTGATCCAAACCTAGATTAGGTTTTTAGAGGCATGATTAAAGTAATCTCACACACCCTAAATAAACAAGTGATTGTACTTGTGGAGTTCCAACACCTTGGAACCCTCATAGCAATCCCATCTTGGTTGAGAACTGGAAGCCCAAAAACAGAATTGAAAATCTGCTCTGCATAGGCTTCTCGGAACTCCGAGAATTCTCGGAACTCCGAGAATTATTCTCGGAACTCCGAGAAATGGTCCAGTAGACTTTTTCCAATTTCTGTGAGGCTTCTCGGAACTCCGAGATTTTTTCTCGGAACTCCTAGAATTATTCTCGGAACTCCGAGAACACTCCAACGGTCTGAAAAAGAGCCGTTTGGAATTTTGCTGGAATTACCTCAATGCCATTGAACGGTCATATTTTGGTTTTCCTATAAATATGGGTGTTCTAAACATACAAACCATCAATCCTAACACTCTTAAACTTCATTTGAATACCCAAGAGTGAATCAAGCTTCAGTTGTGCCTCTCATCACCAACTCTAGGATTTGGATCATAGGCTCTCAATTGTACATCTTTTGTAACCCTTGTGAAGGGATTTTTTAGTTCTCTCTTTCATCTTTCAAGATTTGTATTCGGGCGAGTATTCGGAGAAGCGGAGCCCTTTTTCTCCGTGGTGAGGATTGCCACCAAGGTTAAAGCAATTGTAATTGGCACCGATCTTCGCCAAGGTTAAGAAGATCAAATAGTGAAGCCATCAACGGGTTTGGTTGGTGGAGTGGAGTAGGCCTCGGGGTTGAGGACCGAACCACTTTAAATCTCGGGTGCACTCTTTCTATCTCTTTGCTCTTTCATTTGCATTGCACCGTTAGATTTAACTTGTATGCTTAAAATATTGTTTTTGATCTCTTAATCGGTTTAAGTTTTTCAAATTGGTAAATTCTAGTTTTCTTAAACAACCGTATTCTCCCTCCTCATAGTTGCCATTTCTAATTCAACTTGGGACCCCCTATATCGGATTTTCACAAAGGATCTAACGAGACTGGGCAAGTCTCCTAGTCCCAAAGGATGCAAATAAATGATCTAACGAGACTGGGCAAGTCTCCTAGGCACAAAGGATGCAAACAAAGGATCTAACGAGACTGGGCAAGTCTCCTAGGCACAAAGGATGCAAACAAATGATCTAACGAGACTGAGCAAGTCTCCTAGGCACAAAGGACGTAAACAAAGGCTCTGACGAGACTGGGCAAGTCTCCTAGACAAGAGAGGGGAGTGCTACAAGAAAAGAGCGAGTCCCCTAAAGATGGGCTTGGGCTAACACCTTCATCGCCTTTGCAATGAAGTAGGGCTACTAATGTCTAAGGTTGTCTAAAAGATAAGAAACTCTCTATATAAAGAAAGAGAAGGAAAAGGGTACTACCATAACTAGGTAAGTCCCTCTAAACGAATGGGTTACTTATGGGTTAAGGGCACCTAAAAGACTACGAACACTCTCCCTAAAGAAGGGGAAAGAGGAGAAAAGAGGGTACCACCATGTTCCGGTAAGTCCGTATAATGATGGGCTTGGGCTAACGCCTTCACCGCCCCCACATGAACAGATGGGTCTCTTAACTTTAAATCCTCATGCTATACTACTGATTCGCTAAAATGGAGTCAAATAGAAACACAGATTTTCCTTGAATTATTTAGGGCAGTGCAAGGGACAGATGTATTTGATCAATGACTGCTATCACTTTCACTACCCCATGTTGAACATTGCATAACATAATTTACTTAGTGACTATACATAAAACAACTAATGAAACAAAATCATTCACATCAATTGAAGAACATAAGACAATACCTTTCATTACTATCTAATCAAGATTTTAAATGAAAAGGGTGACATGAAAGAGAGCTAAAAGAAAGAAACTGAGCAACCTCACCTTTACTATCTCTCCAGTATGTAAGGGGTAGTACTGTTATCAAAGTGTAATGATGCAAGCTTCTACTCCTCAGAAGAGAACACACCCATCACTACATTTTCCTAAAAGTACTACGCACTTATTCTTTGTGGCATGAGAGAAGTAAAAATATTACCCAAAAGTAATTGTAATCCCAAATTTTGAAAATCAGGCAAGCTCATTTAACAAGTACTGACATTTGAATTTGCTAGCATCCTTAACCCAAAATGATATTCGTATTACCACACATTAGTAATAATATTACCAATATTGACGTACACTTGCTCACTTGAATGTTCATTCTTCAATAGATGTATTGCACCTAATGAGATAGCTATTGAATCAATATGTGCCGAGCAACATAGTGGTGATATTACACAAAGTATGGTCAAACTAGCATCAGCCCTCTTAAAATTACCCTAAAGATGGAGTGTCCTTGTACCATTGTCCATAAACGTTTACAATACTTAAGAGATATTACTATAGAGAGAGGGATTCAATTGCTTTCCTAAGACATTCTATTTTGCAGGCTGGTCAAAAAATAATGGTTCAAAACATGACTAAACCAGTATATCTCCCAAGTAACTGAACAAGAGTAATGCAAAATAGTCCATATAATGAACCGTAACTGTACTGATACTACACATTGGATGGAATCTGATTCTTGAGTAAATGTATTCAATAGTTCAGCTGTGTAACTACTGAACATGCAGTGAAAGAATGCACTGAATCTATTCAAACATTAAGCATGCAATGTGAATAATGAAGAAACAGGAACCAGAGAGGAGGGTTATTTCCAAACAGATAATTGGTATGACCTTGTAAGAACATTAAGCATGGAAGTTTTAATGTCAGCAGCTATGGATAATTGGGCCAAAATAAATGATCAAACCCTACTTTACACAATGAAACACCATAGACTCATTTCATCATACAGGTATCAAAACCGCATGGAATCTGAAAATGAATGCTTTGAAGTCCACAAAACTTAAAAGAAGAACATTTCAAAACTGAAAATGAGCAACTCCCATTTATTTAAATGAGCAAACTACAGACATGTACAATACTTAGGATTTATGTGTTTGTGTGAGGAAGCTACACGAAATGAAAAACTATATCATGTCTCAAAACCAAGTACACATAACCTACAGGAATGATGTTCCCTTGAACACCTAAAATCCCCTTTGGGCATATTAACAATCTATGGGGCACCAATTCACAAGTTACTGGGTACACAAATTTCGTTGTTAAAATAATGGGATCTGAAAAAAAAATAAAAAAATAAGAGATTAATGGTATGCCTAAATCTAAATAACATTGATACTCCTATTGCCTATACAGTTGTTCCAACAACGACCTGACAAGTTATACTCTCCAATGCCTGAATAATTCTCAATCAAAATAAATATTATGCTAAGCAATTATCCTACTCCTATCACCTTCCAAAATACATGTGAGGCAAAATGATGCTCATGAATGAAATCAAAGGCATAAACTAATCATTCCTTTAAAAACATTATCAAAGTGAAACCAAAGCAGGTAAAATAAACATTAAAGTGAATAAACCAACAGAAGCTTTTTTTCAAGCTCTATTTTAGCACCAACTCATCTCACCTTTCCACTTTAAATTGGTCGCATAACAATAAGAGATGAAGAACTTGAATGGTCAAAATGAAATAGTAGTAAGAGTATCAACTGTCTATGAAGGTTTCAATCATAGCCCTGGATATGACATGATTCCTACTCAAGAAAATAAATCACCTTAAATTGCAGAATTGTTCCCTTTTCTTTTCACAAATTCTGAAGATCTCTCTTTCTCTCTGTGATTTTTCTGAGATAGAAGACAACTCCCTCTCTATATCCCTGCTTTCTAATAAAAATGAAGGAATAGAAATGGGGAAAATGGTGGCTGAGAAATGGTTGGTGGAATTGGGGGTGAATATGGGTTTTGGAATCGAAAATGGATAGGAGAAGTAGAAGAATAAGATGGAAGTGGGTATGAATGGGTATTGAAAATGGGTTTGAGGAAAAATGAAATGGGTTTTGGGGATTTTGAGAAGTGCAAACGAGGGATGGCTGAGAATGGTGGAGATAAAGAAGAAGATGGTTGTGAAGAGGGTTTTGTTGGAATTAATGAAGGTAGAGATGATGATTGAGGTGGTGGCTTGCGGAGATGGGTTAATGGAAATGGAAAAAGGGTGAGTGGAGAAATGATGGTGGTGGTGGGTGCGAGAGGTGGTGGTCGGCCGGAGTTGGTGAGAGTGGCCGGAGAAGATGGAGTTGGGCCGGAGAAGGGGACAATGAAAATGGGTTTCAAGATTTGAAAAATAGAAATGAGAGGTAGCTGAGCGATGGTGATGGTGGAGGTGGGTTGCAGAGGGGTAGAAATGGGTTTCAAGGTGGGTTTGGAGAAATGGAAATGGCACGGCCGGATTCCGGCTGAAAATGGGTCGGGGAAGATGAAGATAGAGAAGAAGGTGGGGTTGCTGGTCTAGGAGGAGGTGGCTGGCCGAGATGGGGTCGGATTTTTGAGTTTGACGGAGATGGTACTCCCTTTTCTCCCTCCCTCTATTTCTTCCTCTTCTCTGCTTTTCTCTCCCTACCTCTCTGCAGATTTTTGCTAAAAAATGGAATAAAGTTGAAGAGGGTTTGATGAGATTTGAAATGGGTTTGGGTTTTCGGAGGTGGAGGTGACGATGGTGAAATGGGTTTCGGCGAAGATGATGGTGGAGAGGGATTTTAATGGAGGTGGGTTTGCGGGTAAGGATGAGGTGGCTGGCCGGAGATGGGGTCGGTGGTGAGAAGATGGTAGGGATGGTGGTTGAAAAAGAAAATGGGTTTTAAGGGTTTAAAAGGGTGGAGATGAGAGTTAGTGGCAGATTTGGGTAGGGTAGATGGTGGAGATGGGGGTGATGGGGGTGATGGAAGAGGGTTTTTGGTCGGATTCCGGCAAGATTGCCGGAATCAGTGGAGGTGGTGGCTAGAAGAAGAAGAAGAAGAAGAGGAAGATGATGGAGATGGGGGTTTGGTCGGAGCTCAACCAGAGAAGATGAGGCCGGAGAAGAGGTTGTTCTCCTTCTCCTTCTTCTCCTCTGCAATTTTCTCTCTTTCCTTTCTTTGTATTTGGAACGAAAATGGCAGAAAACCAAAACTCTAATTCGATGGGTTATGTAGAAGGGGAAATGACAAATTCTACCCCCTCATCCTTCCTATGGACAGCCCACTCTAGTGTAATTTTAAAACTTTTTATACTAGCAGGGGGGTGCCCAAGTAAGAAATGATCTTAGAAAAAATGATATATTCTGCCTCCTTCCTCTCCTTTGGACAGCCCCTATCTATGCATTTTGTACATTTCCTAACCTATAGGGGGTCCAATTAGAAAACAAAGGGGAGAAAAATCTTGGCAAAATATATTCTCCCCCTTTGATCTTAATCCTTCAAATCACCTTTTGATTCAAGGTTTAAGATCAAAGAAATTCTAACCACCTAGGAAGCTTCCTAATATTCTCTCTCAACTAATCCTAGCCTTAAACATCATTATCTCATGATTAGGCCTAATGGTGACTTGGAGGGGAAGAAAAGAATCTTCACTATTTACGAAATTGTCCTGGTTCAGGATAATACACCCCCTAATTTTGTTACACACTAATCCGCATACCCCTATATCTCCCTGGACAACCCATTAAGAAAAATTTGAACTGGTTTTTCAGGTTCCAGCGTACCCCTATTTCTGGCTAAATCGCCACCCTTATTCGTACACCCCGCTATACTACAAACTTCGCTCGTTCGCTAGGCAAACCGCGACGGATTCAGATGAAAATTTATGGGGATATAAATGAGACCCTAACCTACCTTAGGAACAAATTGGGGGGCACTAAAAAACTAGTTTGATAAGGTTTCTGTCCTAACTGGGTTTATTAGGGTTCGGTCAAAATGGGGTGTCTACAGATAGTCACTAACACTTGTTCATCTTCAAGCTTCTCTTAGCATATGCTAGGCTTGCTTGTAGGATCGTAAACTTGAGCTCTATGTTTGGACACCTTCAAAGAATGATGTCTCCAATGTGTGCCAACTCACTTAGATCCTTCGTGCATGTTGATCCTCAAGCCAGGTGTTGTGTTGTATTGTGTAATGGCGATATGACATGTCAAGTTCCTGTCTAGGGAACAACACTACAAAGCAAAATAGTAGTCCATAAAGACTAATCAATTTAGGTTTGCTAGCATCAAAACAGTAAGGAAAAAGATGATTAGTTGAACCCATGGGGAACCTTGGGCTAACAATCTCCTCCTTTTTTATGATGGCAAACCAAATTGATTAGGAGGAAGGAGATACCAAAATAGATAGACAAATAATATTGAAATGAAGTTTAATACTCCCTCTCACTATATGCACAAGTGTAAATAGACAATTTAAATCAAGTGATGCATATAGAATATGAACTACCTAATCAATTTCAAAATTCTCCCCCTTTTTGGCAGCAGTAAAAATGGAGGTTTCAACAGTGAAAACTCAATATATAATGCCAAGATGTGCAATGAGCACTCCTCCTATCTACTTATCATGAATATAAGATATTTAAAGTGAAACATGCATGATAAGAGTGAAGTAGTGTATGAAACTAAAGTAATCACTCGTTTTTTTAAGGCAAGTAAAGATAAGCAATTTAATCACAATCAAATGGTGTTTAGTAGTATGAACATTCTAAACACAACCCTATGAAGCCTTTAAACATGTAAGATTTTACAGTTAAGCACTCCCCCTAAATTTTTGTTATGCATACACATAAATCACTAAAAACTATGGCATAACAAACAAAATGATTGAGAAGATATGACGTTGAAGGTTCTACTAGAAAACTATCATGAATATATGATAATCAATCTTGAAACACACATGAAAAGAATAAAGAAATATAGAGACATAGATCGACAGTTAGAAAACATTCCTTTGTTTAATTAAATGTAGAGAGCTATGTGGATTGGACACATACAACGTATATAGAAATACTACAAATTAACTCCAAGGCCCATGAAAGAATCAATGATATTTCAATTTAAGCTCTCCAAATGCTTATCATAAGAGATTTAACAGGAAAATTCAAACGCAGTTCGTGATAAGCAGTTTTTTTTTTGTAAGATTCACATTGAAAGCACAATTACAGGGGTAATGAACAATGTGACACTGAAATTCCAAGGGTGGTCCCGAATTGGCAACAAATGAGGAGGGAAGAATTAGGTTTCTAACAAGTTTTAACTCTTTTCAAAACTCAAACCTAATTTTGGAAATTAAGAGATCAACAGTAAAATTCAAGCACACAAGTTAAATCTAAAGTGCAAATGCAAATAAAGAGCAAGAGTAAGAGAGATTGCACCCGAGATTTAAAGTGGTTCGGTCCTCCAAACGCGATGCCTACTCCACTCCACTAACCAAACCCGTTGATGGCTTCACTATGTGATCTTCTTATCTTCGGCGAAGATCGGTGCCGATTACAAATTCCGATTACCTTTAACCTTGGTGGCAATCTTCACCATGGAGAGTGGGCTACGCTTCTCCGAACACTCGCCCAATACAAGTTCTTGATAAGAAAGAAAGAACAAAAAACAATCCCTCACAAGGGCTTACAAAGTGTAGAAGATGTACAAATTTAGCCTATGATCCAAATCCTAATCTTTAGAGGATGAGAGGCATAATCAAGGTTGATTCACTCTTTGGATGTTCAAATGGAGTTTAAGAGTGTTAGGATTCCTCGTCTTGAAGTTTAGAATGCCCATATTTATAGAAAACACCAAATATGACCGTTCAGGGGCATTGTGGTAATTCCTGCGAAAATTCCCAACGGCTATAATTATGGCCATTATAGAGTTCTCGGAGTTCCGAGTATTTCTCGGAGTTCCGAGAAAAATTCTCGGAGTTCCGGGAATACAAACAGAAAATGAAAAAATGCTACTGGACCATTTCTCGGAGCTCCGAGGAATCTCTCGGAGTTCCGAGCTCGGAGCTCCGAGGAATCTCTCGGAGTTCCGAGAAGCCTATGTCAAGCAGATTTTCACTTCTTGTTTTTGGGCTTCCAACTTTACACCAAGTTAGGATTGTTATGAAGGTTCCACATTGTTGGAACACCACAAGGACAATCTCTTATACATTTAGGGTGTGTGTTTATTTACTTAATTATGCCTTTCAAAATCCTAAACTAGGATTGGACCTTGATACAATCTAATATAACTTTGATCTTCAATGAATTCTTCAAGTCTTCATTTGTCTTGGACTTCGATGTCTTTGGCCTTCATGATGTGGTCCAATGAGATCTTCTTGGCCTCAATCCAAGCAATGTTGTCTTAGCACCAATGTGATCTACAACTTAGACAATCAAACACATTAGTGATCATAAATTACTTGTGTATTGGAATCATCAAAATAAGATGGGAATGCCAAGGTGGAAACCATTGGGCTTACAAACACACTATAATGGTCCATATAAATATAAAGATAAGACAAGTAAGCTCTCCCCCTAAGTAATCGTCATTGGCCTTGGGTAAAACTTAAGAGTCAAGACATGAAAGCTATTGATTTAATAATGATAGCTCAACTAATCAATCTTATCATGGATATTGATACGAATAGCTTCAAGAGCACATGATACGTGTGTGAATTCATAGGAAATAAAATTATTAAAATGACACAAGATCCTATGAATGGAATTTTAAAGATTTGCAGGATAGGGCACATAAATAAGATACTTATCAATGGCGCAAATGATAAACAAAATGAGGCAATCCAAGATAAGTTTAAAACTTGGGAAAGATGTGAAATTAAAGCACAAGTTAAGGGCTTTTGTCGATACCAAAAATGAGAGATGTTCTCAGAATAGGGACACAAGACAAGCCCAACAACACAAATGATTCTATATAGCTTCAAATGTGAGTACTTATCATATGTGAAGAGATATGTACTTGAAGAAACATATGATAAGTCAAAGATAGGACACATATAACTTTAAAGCTACCCCTTTGTTATTGACTCATATATGGTGTGAATCCAAAGGGGTGTCCTAAGTATAGTCTACAAGGGTTTTCATATGAATAGTTGAAGGTGAACAATTGCATGTTTGCTACGGATCAAAATATTAAATGAAATCATGGGTTTACCCTAGTAAAAACATGCTCCCCTGAATATGTCAATATAGTATATATTTAGTAAGGCAACACATATAAGACAGATCATGGTTTAGATGATGGCTAGAAGTCAAATGAATTAGATGTCTTAATTAAAGGATGGTACCGTTCCTTCAAAAGAAGGCATGAGCACCTATTGAATAGTTTTTGACTTTAAGGTTTAACATCTTTACCATGCAACTAATACCAATCAAGGGGTAGTAATGTACATATAGAGTGCTATATAATAACATAGCTAAGAAGACACCAAGGATAGCTAATGATAACAAGTATTATGAGACTCTATCCTAGGATAATCAACTCTATCAAGTGTGAAGACAAGAAGATAACTAGTTCAATTTGATTTTTCTATAGAAACCAACTAGATCTTATCCCACATTAATTTTAGCCTAAAGCACAAGTTTCTAGGTTATATATTTCACTTTTAGGCACAAGTTAGGCTATATGGCCATCGTCTCATGAATACAAGTTTGAGTGCATTAGTCAAAGTTATCAAATAGCTCCAACTTATATGATATACAGTGATCTAGCTTGAGAGTGATGTAACTTTTTATAGACATAGATCACACTTATATAATAGGAAAAGCATATATCAACTCTAATCACATGCCTTTAATTAAAGAGAATCAATGAATATTAAACTTGATGTTTCCTCTTTAATTTGAAGTTCACACACACACATACACACACACACACACACACACATATATATATATATATATATATATATATATATATATATATATCTTTCAAGTTTATTTAAAACTTTGTGAACTTATCATAGGCCATATATATAGTCATGTAGGGCACTCCATAAAAATAATGTATACGCATACAAATTTGACATATTCTTTCCTTTTTCTAATGCACCTATGTTTATTGTGAAGGGTTTAAGATAATCAAAGTTTATTAGCACTTCACATCCTCTAATCAAATTTCACTTGTTTGAGTGTTTTATGTTCTTCTTAGACTTATTGTAAAACAAGTGAGTTACATGTCATAAATGAATGATCATATTGAGGATCATAGACATGATTAGTTCAACGAGAGAAAATATAACTCATATGGATTTCTCATATTGAACTAATATCATTTTTCCTTAAATGAAGTGAGATTTTAAGTTCCAAGGGAATATATCAAAAGCCAAGGATATTCAAGAGTTTCTCAAGGATGAGAGTCACCTTAGGCTAATGAAACTACTTATGAATTTCTTATGATGTTAACTATGGATTTGAAAATTCATAAAGCTTGTGTTTTGACCCAACCATGTTTGTTTAGAAAATGTCTAAGGTTTGATTCACAATGATTTTGCTTAGACACAATGTTTGACAATGAATCTACCTACTTCTTTCTATTTTCAATTTATATTTTATTTCTTCTACGCTTGCTAGAAGGACATGATCAGCTAGCTTTATAAAACTAAAATCTAGCAATAGCAAGACTTGTTTCATTTGCATTCAAGTTTCAAGATATTGGACTTACGAACCTAACTTGAACCAAACTAAGCTATTCCTATGGGTCGATAAGGATACTAAGTGCGTGAATAAGTTTCAATTGAGATGCAAAACAGTTAGACCTAAGTACTATTATAAGTGAGAGTAATGACATGAGTTTATATGATTTTACCAATCTTAAGCACAACTCTCTAGATAGAATGATTTTCTTTGTGTCATGATTAAGTACATGGTATCCAAGTTCATGTTTTGACCCATCTTAGTTCATTCAAGTTTTAGAATTCTTAACAGTGACTTCCTATTGATGAGCATGAATAATTTCTAGATGTGAAGAGAATTTCATAAAAAAAAATTCATGATTTAATTTTCATTTTCTTTCTTAAACACAATTTTTTATCTACTTCCTCTAGGTTTTCAATTTCAATTCTTAATCTAGTTTATCAATTATGTATTAATATTTGGACATCAAGTACAAACTTATATCATTTCCATTTTTCACAACTAAACACAAGTATAATTTTTCTTATTTTTATTATTTTCAAGGATATGATCAAAATGAAGCCTAACCATATTAATTCAAAAGAATAATCCACTTATTCACAAATATATAGATACTTGAGAAATAATACACTTTGAGCACAAGATATCTTTCCAACATATTTTTCAAATGATAAAATCAAGTATACTCAATGAAGTACAAGTACCTTTTCCCTTTGTTTCTTTTAACCCATCTTTGAATTTGAAATTATAATATTTATAAGTGTGAATGGGTTTTTGTAAAACTACTAAGTGTATAGAATTTTGATTATTTGAGTTCAAATAGAGAAATGCACACTTAGAGTGAAATTTTCAATGAATGATTCTCAACCAAATGCATAAACTTTCAATGAGATCATTTGAACTCAAATAACTAGATATATAACCTTTAATCAAGATTTAGCATAACATATCTAGCATGCATGTATCAAATGGATACAATTCACTTTGGAAAAATATAGACACAAGAAATTCAATCGAATTCAAGAATATGGTATCTATGTAGCCTTTAATCACTTTAAAGATATGAGCATTAAGCATAGTCAACTAGATATAAGATTTTGTATCAATTTTTAGTACACGGTATCTAGTATTCATTTCTTCAAATGATTTGACTATATTAAGCACCACTATCTAGATATACAATTATGTAAGCCCAATGGTTTTTACCTTGGCATTCCCATCTTGTTTTGATGATTCCAATACACAAGTGATCATTTATCACTAATGTGTTTGTTTGTCTAAGTTGTAGATCTTGATAAAATAAGATCAAGGATGCTTGGATTGAAGGCCAAGAAGCCCACATTGGACCACTAATTGGAAGGCCAAAGTCATCAAGCAAGAAGTCATGAAGACTTGAAGACATGAAGAAATTAATATTGAAGACCATTTCTTAAATGTAATTGATCCAAACCTAGATTAGGTTTTTATAGGCATAATTAAAGTAATCTCACACACCCTAAATAAACAAGTGATTGTATTTGTGGAGTTCCAACACCTTGGAACCCTCATAGCAATCCCATCTTGGTTGAGAACTGGAAGCCCAAAAAACAGAATTGAAAATCTGCTCTGCATAGGCTTCTCGGAACTCCGAGAGTTTTTCTCGGAACTCCGAGAATTCTCGGAACTCCGAGAAATGGTCCAGTAGACTTTTTCCAACTTCTGTGAGGCTTCTCGGAACTCCGAGATTTTTTCTCGGAACTCCGAGAATTATTCTCGGAACTCCGAGAACACTCCAACGGTCTGAAAAAGAGCCGTTTGGAATTTTGCTGGAATTACCGTAATGCCACTGAACGGTCATATTTTGTTTTTCTTATAAATATGGGTGTTCTAAACATACAAACTATCAATCCTAACACTCTTAAACTTCATTTGAATACCCAAGAGTGAATCAAGCTTCAATTGTGCCTCTCATCACCAACTCTAGGATTTGGATCATAGGCTCTCAATTGTACATCTTTTGTAACCCTTGTGAAGGGATTTTTTAGTTCTTTCTTTCATCTTTCAAGATTTGTATTCGGGCGAGTATTCGGAGAAGCGGAGCCCTTTTTCTCCGTGGTGAGGATTGCCACCAAGGTTAAAGCAATTGTAATTGGCACCGATCTTCGCCAATGTTAAGAAGATCAAATAGTGAAGCCATCAACGGGTTTGGTTGGTGGAGTAGAGTAGGCCTCGGGTTTGAGGACCGAACCACTTTAAATCTCGGGTGCACTCTTTCTATCTCTTTGCTCTTTCATTTGCATTGCACCATTAGATTTAACTTGTATGCTTAAAATATTGTTTTTGATCTCTTAATCGGTTTAAGTTTTTCAAATTGGTAAATTCTAGTTTTCTTAAACAACCGTATTCTCTCTCCTCATAGTTGCCATTTCTATTATAACTTGGGACCCCCTATATCGGATTTTCAAATTATATATCAAAATTGAGGGCAAGGTATCTAGACAAATATGATTTGGTACTAGGCCAACAACCAGTACTTAGTACAAAGTGACTAGTATCCAAATACTATAAGATATATCATTGACGCACAATCATGATTAGATACAAGAATGCGAAATTCATTTAATATGTTGTATCTAACAAACTTTGACTAGATATATGATATTTAATCATTAAGCACATGATATCTAGCAAACAAATTTCAAATGATATAAACATTTAAGCACAACTCCTAATTCTAATATATATTAGAATTATGAAGTACATCAAGTAGGGGTCTTTGGAACCAAGGGGTCTTTGGAACCTAAACCAATTTGGTTCCAAAGGAGTTTGTTCCATACAATGAATCTTTTCTTATCCAAACAAACCTACTACTCTTTACAAATCTAAATTTGCATTTAGACTTCTAATGTCCAATCCTACTATAATATTTACATGAAATTAAAGAGCAAGTAGATGGACTTAGTGAACTACAAGTGTGTTTATTTTGACATGCATTTTTACTCCCTTCTTGTAGTTTATGATTCTCCAAAGTCAAAATTTCATTTCTATTTTTCATCTCTTCAAGTTTTTCTTTTAAAACACATATTTCATGACATGAATTAATCTTTAGTCATTTTTCTTCTTTTCTCAAGGTGTTAAGATCTTCAATTAACTTCAAGTTTTCTTCTTCCAATTTGTACTTATTTTGTTTAAATCTTCTTCTTTGGACAAGAGTGTATCAAATTCATTTTTTAGCTTGTCCAATTCCTTCGTTAAAGAAATATTTTTAGATACTTGTTCCATTAAGGCATCATGAAATTTTTCACAAGTATTATATAGTTCTTCATATGACATGGTTTTATTTTATTCAACTTCTTCATTACATTTTTCTAATGCCATTAGACAAATGTTATCTTTATATTTCTTTTCAAGTGTTGTCCATATTTCCCTAGCATTTTTACAAGATGAACTTTATCAAACATACAAGGGGACAAAGCACAACATATAGCATTCATGGCTTCAGAGTTTAAACAAAATTGTCTCTTGTCATATTCACTAATTTTTCTAGATTTAGAATTTAATACAAAGCCACTTTCAATTACTTTTAATAATCCACCATCTAGACTCTTTAGATAAGACCTCAAATGGATCGACCAAGATCCATAGTCGGTTCCATCAAAACTTGAAATTCTAGAAGCCATTATGTTGCCAAAATAAATCTTTTACTCTTTTAAGTTTTTGAAAGACAAAAGCTTATAGTAAGAGCCCTTGCTTTGATACCAAATGAAATCCCAGTTGGGCAACCAAGAGGGGGGTGAATTGGTTGTCTTATAAAAAAATTATCCTTTTAAGAACTTTTGCAAGATTAGTTTTCAAAAGTTTAAATGAATATTCTCTCTTAGATCTTTTGACAAACACTTGTTAGGTGACTTTTGAAAATCCTAGTTAATTATTTCCTTTTAATCCTTTTATCAAAATATTTGGTGGGTGATTGAAGATTACAAATAAAATGCAAATCCCACAACAACTTAAAGGAATAAGATGAATAGTTTCTTTAAGGCTTTTTATCAAACACTTCGTAGAACCCTAGTTAATTTACTCTCTTTAGTTCTTTTGACAAACACGTTGTGGATGATTCAAGTAAGTAAAACAAAATACAGAGCAAACATCATAACAAGATAAAGTAAAGTGAGTGAGAGAGAACATACACACAAGAATCTTAGAGTGGTTCAAGAAGGAGAAGATTGCACGCAAGATTTATAGTCTTTCGGCCTTCAAACCCAAGGCCTACGTCCACTCTTCTTGAGGTCACACTCATGGGTATCCACTATTCGAAGACCACACAATGCCCAGCTTCAAGGCTCCTTACAAATCAACTTTGATACAAGAGGATGGCTCTGCGTCCTCCACACTCGCCAACAATCTCTCCTTAACGGCCGAGATTAAAGCATTCTCTTCGAGTCTTTAAACTCCAAGGGTAGCAACCCTTCTCTTACAATGGTAGAAAGAATGTAAATGCTCTCAAGCCTTTTCAATAGGCAAGTACAAATGTAATGGCACAATAATCACTCTTGCTTCACTCAAGGCATAAACCCTAAAGAATCTCTCTTGGAAGATTGAAAGTAATGGCACACTAGAGAGTTAAATGAAGGTGAATCTCACATTTAATAAAAAATAAGGTTGGTGAGGGCTAAGAGCTTTTGAAGAAGGTAGCTAGAGTTTTTAGAACACAAGAGGTAGTTTTTAGGGTTCCAAAAGTTGTTTATATAGTAAGAGAAACAAAAACCCTAATTTTTTGCTTTCAAATACGTCGCGGACGACCGCCAATTATAGCCGTTTGAAGTTAAGACGCGCGCCAAAGTCTGACCACGGACGTCCGCCGTATCCCTGATGACCGCGATTCTCTCGGTTATTTTTTGTTAAAAACTTCATGTTCAGACGGACGTCCGCCAGTTTTTCGGACGACCGCATTCTTCTTGGTTATTTCTTTTGAAATTCAAATGTTCAGACGGACGTCCGCAAATGTCCCGGACGTCCGTATTTTCCTCGGTTATCCAGATTTGATTTTTTGAGGTGCAGACAAACGTCCGTCAAAACCCCGGACGTTAGTAATTCCTCTGAATACTTAAACTTATATTTCTTTGAGGAAATTCATTACGGACTTGGGTCCATTGGAGGGAGCGTTATTCCTAGAAATGTCTAAGTCCATTTTAACCTCCCTAAGTGCCAATTACTCAATCAACCGAGAGAAATCATACAATCTAAGCTTCATGAGTAGCAGCTTCTGTTCTGGGCTTCTTGAGTCTTCAATCTTCATCTTTTTGGCTTCACTCAACCTTCGAGATATGTGCATTACAATTCCATAGGTCGCTTGAGATGTCCTAATTGTCTTGCTTGCCTTTGGTACATGTGACCTCTTCTCTTGAATGATTCTTCACTATGAATGCTTGAGATAGTCACCAACACTTGTTCATCTTCATACTTCTCTTAGCATATGCTAGGCTTGCTTGTGGGATCCTAAACTTGAGCTCTATGTTTGGACACCTTCAAAGAATGATGTATCCAATGTGTGCAAGCTCACTTTGATCCTTCGTGCATGTTGATCCTCAAGCCATATGTTGTGTTGTGTTGTGTAATGGCGATATGACATGTCAAGTTCTTGTCTAGGGAACAATACTACAAAGCAAAACATTAGTCCATAAAGACTAATCAATTTAGGTTTGCTAGCATCAAAACAATACAAAAAATGGTGATTAGTTGAACCCATGGGGAACCTTGGGCTAATAAACTCTGTTGTGTATCTTCTACGCCCATCTTATTTTGTACAAAGATAAGTATTTTGGAATACCACTGATCATCCCCTTGATTAGCCCACCATCCACCTCTCCATTAGCCCACCTCCCTAACTCCAAATTTATTCCCTTAAGCCCTTCATTGTTAGCCACCCAATAACACCCTTTTCAGTCCACCTGCAACCAAATTTAATCCCTTAAGATCTTTCCCAACAACAGCCCATTAACAACCATCTTCACCTCTAATTATCAACCACCCATCTCACCCTCCTCTCTCCTATTAAGCCCAAACCAAACACCACCAAGACCTTGACTATTTCCATCAGATTACCCTCTTTCCATTCAGCCCCCATCACAAAGCCCTTTCTTCACCTTGAATTCTTAGCCTACTTGACATCCCACAACAATCTATTAATTTCCTAAACATTTCAGCACATTATTGCCTGTGATCGACAACTTTCCACTCTTTATTAGCCGACCAACCCATTAGCCATCACCATCTTGCTTCTACATACCCTTGTTTCTCATCCCTTTCCCATATTCACAAACACACCCAAGCACCACCTAAAACTTGTAAGATTTTTTAAGCGTCTGCATGCACCACTTGCATCACCACCCCATCAAAGCATGAGGTAAGATGGTGGGCGACATCTGTTGCATGGGTTGTAAGCCCAAGGGTACATCCCACTCTTGTTTTGATGATCAGCAAACCCAAATTGATAGTAGTTTGCTAATAGCTTCTCTAGTGTTGTGTTTTACACAGGTTTCACTCAAGTCAACACTTGAAGCTAGAAGAACAAGGGCTAGTCTTGGAAAAAGTCAAGTATTGGTGGTTAACTTTCAATCCATATGGCGTATTGAAGAAACAAGGGAACCACAAGCATAAGAACATGTTCAAAGACTATCTCAAGACAAAGGAAGACTCATGCAAGCACCCAAGAAGATTGAAGATCAAGAAGACTCAAGGTTCATATGTTTAGAATGCATATAGGTCCTCTTGGCATTTAATGTTTGCATGTTTTGATGTTTTCAAATCATATTTAAAACTATTTTTCTAAGTATATTAATGTATTTTGAAAACACATATTTAAAGCCCAAAGAGCAAGGCCCTAAGTCCCTCTCACAAATATTTTTTAAAAAAATAAGTTTTTAAAGCAGGGCCGGTCGATCGGGCTAGGCCGGACGACCGTGGGATGCTACCTCGAATTCTAGGGCATCTCGAAATTTATCTGGCCGGTCGACTGGGCCAACTCAGTCGACCGCGGGATGATTTCTCAAAATTGAGAAATCATCCAGGTTGAGTTTAGGATTGAGTTTACTTTCTTTATTTAGGTTGCCTTTAATATGATGGTGCCAATTTTAGATGTTTCTTTTTGCTTGTATGAGATTCTTATTTTAGAATCCCTCCTAATCTATAAGATGGGGTGAATGAGACATGTAATGGTACTTCTGATTTGACTATGAAATTAATGAACTTGAAGTCTTTGAGTTTTCTTCTTTTTCACTCTATTTTGCAGTCGTAGGACTACGATTTCTTATTTTTGTAGTTTATTTTCACACTTCCGTTGTATGCGACTACATTATCTAGTATCAGAGCTTGAGTTTGTTATCGAAGGTTCGTCGATGGTACAAAGAGTGAGGCAAATGGCTCAAGCTGCTGTTCAAGATGTGATGTAAGAATCCTAAGAAGAGATCCTAGCGCTAAGGAGGCAAGTGGAGGAACTCACGGAACAGTTTAGATTGGTCTGTGCTTATTCTCAAGCCGGAGATGATGGATCAGAGGTAGACGCCGTGAGCCAACGTCAAGGTAAGGATACCTGCCTCGACGACTGGCAAGGGCTGGGGCTACAGTAGGTAATTTCAAGCATTGGGAATCAAGTCTCAAGTCTGGGATGGTAGCACGGGACTTGTAACCATTATATTATTACTTAGAGCAAGAAATTGTAGATTGGGATGTAAGACCGTATGTGGGCAATCATTGATATAAGATCTACGGCATAGATTGAAGAATGGGATTAAGTGTGAAATTACTGGAGTTACCCGTTTCTACAGTGATCAGTGAAGGGTATAAGGGTAATCAGTGCATCTCATCCCTATCGAGACATGGATGATTAGTGTAGCCCTAGATTCAATTGCATCCGTTGATTAAATAGATTAAGTCAACTAGAGTTCTATTGTGGGCGTGACTCTAGGAGATCTTTATCTATAAGTAAAGGGGTTGGTCTCATATGCGTTATTTAGACGCTGCCACCAAATACTGGGATCCATTTTACATGGGTGGTTTGGATGATGCAATAAAAAAAGAAAAAGAAAAGGCCATAACCTTGCTACGAAGGAAATAATTTTTGGGCATTGATTCAGGCATCCGACTTAAAACAAATTAAAATTGTTATTAAGCAGCTATTGTTTTCATTACAACACTCTCTTGCTCAATTTACTAATATATTAGAGCATTGCTATCAATATTAGCACCCACACTACAAATACATTAATAACCATTTTATTTAATTTTTCTTTACAAAATGATAATAATAATAATAAGGTGAATTTAGTAATTGTGATTGACAGCTCGTGGGTACTTAGATAAGCTCTACTAATTTTGATACCTACACCCAAACCTTGTGTGTTTCTATTTAGATGCATGCATATTTATTTATTGATTATTTTTATTATAGCTATTCAAATGCATTCTTGATTATAAGTTTGGGTTTTGTTTTGATAATGACATCCATCATTTTTATATGCGTCTGTATGATCTATGATCTCTAAGCATCACTTTATATTGGCACTTGTAAGCCCAAGGGTCTACTCTCCTATCTTGTTTTGATGATTCTAAACATAATTGATTATGTTCTTGAATACTAATTAATTTATCTTGAAGTGTCGTGTTGAGATAGGTTGATCATTGAAGGAACCAACACACCACATGGTCATGCTTGAAGATGTACCACACAAGAGTCAAATGAGCTAAGTGGAGCTCACATTATCTCTCAAGCAAGCATACACAAAATGGAAGACCAATTGAAGACCAAGGCTAAAGAGAAGTTGAAGGTTACCTAGATTTATTTTGTACATCTTTTCTCTTTAGATTTCTAAGTCAATACAAGGTTTTCAAAATAGTTTCTAAAACCACTTAAGAACTAAAATGGTTAAGTGAATCGTTATGTGGTGGACCAACATGTTGGGACCCTCATAAACATTCCAAATTATCATAGGAATTGAGTTCCAAAAGCCCAAAATCAAATAAACAATAAAAACACAAAAATCTGCTTATTTTAGGCTTCTCCGAGCAATGGTCCAGTAGTATTTTCCAACTTCTGGCCATTTTCTCGGAACTCCGAGAAATGGTCCAGTAGAATTTTTCTTCTTCTGGCCGTTCTCTCGGAACTCCGAGAATTTGTCTCGGAACTCCGAGAATGGTTCTCGGAACTCCGAGAACGTCGCGACAGCTCAAAATAGAGCCGTTGGTTTTTGAATTAAAAATTAGTTTTTAATCTTTTAACCCCCAAACGGTCATATTTTGTCAAGAGGCTATAAAAACACATTCAAGAGGATTATTTTCCTCTCTTGAATATTTGGAAAAACCTCCTTAAGCATTCAAACAACTTGCAACTCATTTTAGCTTAAGAATTTGTTTTTCTCCCCAAACTTGCCTTGCACTTGCAAATCTTTTGAGTTTGGATTTAGGGCTTTCATTTGCATCCTATTGTGGAGAAGTAATCAAGGGGACTACTTCGTGCATCAAGCTTTCAAGAGAAGCCAAGCAATTCATCTTCTATTCTTGTAAAGGTGGCTAGGGCATCCTATCTTAATACCCTAGGGAGTATCGTTTAGAACTCGACGAAGAAGGAGAGTCGGTGTAAAGGTGTAAAGGGCATCCTCATTTAATACCCCTTGGCAGTGTAATCGCCTCAGAGCCGGGCATCATGGAGGTCTCGCATAGTGAAAATCCTTAAGGACGATCTTAAGAAGAGTGGAGTAGGGCTTTGCGCGAACCACTATATATCGGTGTGTTCCTTCTTTGTCTTGCACTCTCCTTTTTTATTTTGGTTTGGCATTTCATTTTGTTTGATCTTATTTGAACTAACCAAAATCTAATCAAGAGAAGAAAAATCAAATTAGGTTCAATACTTAAATTTAAAATGGTATAAATTGTTCTTAATATCAATTCACCCCCCCCCCTCTTGACTATTTCAATTGGTATCAAAGCCTCGTCTCTACTTTATTTAAAACTCTAACCGTCTAGATAAAAGATTCTAAACAAAATGGCAAACTACCCTCAACACCATGAAGGATACTCAAACACTAGGCCACCTTATTTTGATGGAACCAACTATGGATTTTGGAAAACAAAAATGAAAATCTTTTTAACCCAAGATTACCAAATGTGAAGAGCCATTCATAATGGATATACATTGCCCACTAAAAATCTAAATGATTGGACCGAAGCCGAACAACAAGCCTCAAACTACAATGCCAAAGCCATGAATTCCCTTATTTGTGCTTTGTCATCCGGAGAATTCAATAGAGTTTCAAATTTGAATTCGGCAAAGGAAATTTGGGACACCTTAGAAGTTACACATGAGGGAACTAACCAAGTTAAGGAATCTAAAATGAATCATATATTTAGGCAATATGAACTTTTTCAAATGACACCATGAAACTATTGCCGACATGTACACTAAATTCACTAACCTAGTAAATGGACTAAGGGGACTTGGAAAATAATTTTCAAATAGAGATTTAGTGACCAAAATCCTTAGATCCATACCTTTATCATGGGAATCCAAAATCTCCGCAGTCACCGAAGCCAAGGACATGAACACACTAAACCTAGATGAACTTATAGGGTCCTTGATAACCCATTAGATGATTTTCAAAACAAAAGCACCCAAAATTGAAAATAAAATTGAAAAAGGAAAAGTGTTGCTTTTGCTTGCAATTTAGGTGATGATGAAGAGGCAAAGGAAGACATGGAAGATGAGGTAGCCCTCCTAACAAGAAGGATCAAGTTCTTGCAAAGGAATATGGGAGGCATGAGAAATAGAAGAACCAATCCTCCATTCAAGAAGAAAGAAGAGTTCGGTGACAGATCATCTCAACCCCGATGCTACGGATGCAAGAAACTTGAACACATTCGCCTGGATTGTCCACTCAACAATGAGCCTACTTCAAACAATCGTTTCAAGAAAAAGAGAAGGCAAGAAAGGAATGACCGCCACATGGGATGAGGACAATGAAAGTGAAGGTGAACCAAATGATGGAGAAAATTGCTTGATAGCAAAAAATGTTTGCTTCATGGCCTCAACAAATGACAATCAAGAGGTAAGTACTTTAAATGATGTCATTATTTTAAAAGAAGTTCTTGATTCCTTGCAAAGTGCACATTATGAACTTGAAATAGAACTTGATAAAAATGCATCTCTTGAAAATTCTCTTTCTAGCATAACAAATGAATTTGTTGGTTAAAGAAAGATCATGAATTTTTAGATGATGAAAATGAAAAATATAAAATTGAAATTCATAATCTAAATGCTGCCATCAAGATTTTAAATGAAAATCGACAAGAACTATCTATTGAAAAAAACAAGCTAAAGCATGAAAATAGTAAACTATCTCATGAATATGATGAGTTAAAAAACTCTTTGAAAAATTTGAACATGGTTCACTAAAATTGGATAGGCTTGTGGTATTCAAAGATTGTCACATGATAAAAGTGGACTTAGACATAAATGGAATACTACATTGTCAAACTATAAAAATAAATTTGTAAAGGCTTCTTCTAGTGGTAC
This sequence comes from Tasmannia lanceolata, assembly GCF_043159265.1. NCBI lineage: Eukaryota > Viridiplantae > Streptophyta > Magnoliopsida > Canellales > Winteraceae > Tasmannia > Tasmannia lanceolata. The sequence goes on along the minus strand of NW_027518701.1, from coordinate 4,833,885 downwards.
TAAAACTTGCTTTTATTGTGGTCTAGAAGGACATTATAAGGTTGCTTGCATGTATGCTAAACAGGATAAAATCAAATTGAACTCTAAAGTAAAAATAAATGAACTTAGCAAGATTAGGAAGATTTGAGTACCTAAGGGATCTCATTTGCCTATTTATATGTAGGTATGCCTTAAAGCCATAACAAGAAGAACACATGGTACCTTGATAGTGAATGCTCTAGACACATGACCGGAGACCTCACTCAATTTGCATCCCTATCACTCAAGGATGGTGGAGATGTTACATTTGGAGATGATAAGAAAGGAAAAGTCAAAGGAGAAAGCACCATAGGTAACTCTACCTCTCCCATACATGATGTACTCTATGTTGATGGCTTATCTCATAATCTTATTAGCATTAGTCAATTGTGTGACAATGGTTTTGAAGTAGTCTTCAACCCCGACAAATACATTGTTAAAAATAAGATAGATGAAAAAGTGCAATTCATAGGTTCTAGAGACAATAACATTTACACTATTGGACTAAATGATCTTAGACTCCAAAATGTGACTTGTCTTAATGCCATTAGTGAAGATTCTTAGTTATGGCATAGGAGGTTGGGTCATGTCGGAATGGATCTCATTTCAACCCTCTCCGCAAAAGACATTGTTAGAAGATTGCCTAAGTTCAAGTACACCAAAGATCACATTTGTAGAACTTGTCAATTAGGCAAACAATTGAAGAGCTCATTTGCTCCTAAAAATATGATCTCTACCACTTACCCCTTGCAACTACTTCATATGGATCTTTTTGGACCAATGAAGACAAGTAGCCTTGGTGGAAAGAGGTACGTGTTTGTCGTTGTAGATGACTTCTCACGATTTACATGGGTCATATTTTTAGCACATAAAGATGAAACCTATGAAAATTTTCTTAAGTTGTGTAATCAAGTCCAAAATGAGAAAGGTATTGCCATATCTTACATTAGGAGTGACCATGGAACGGAATTTGAAAATGTACACTTTAACACTTACTGTAATGAACATGGCATCAAACATAACTTTTCGGCACCTAGGACACCTCAACAAAATGGGGTTGTAGAAAGAAAGAACCGAACCCTCCAAGAAATGGCTAAAACCATGTTATATGAAAATGATCTCCCTAGATACTTTTGGGCGGAGGCGGTTAGCACCGCTTGCTATATCATAAATAGGGTATATATGAGGCCAATTGCTAAGAAAACACCTTATGAGCTTTGGAAAAACTTGAAACCAAATATAAGCTACTTTAGAGTGTTTGGTTGTAAATGCTACATCTAGAACATTAAAGATAACTTGCACAAATTTGATAAGAAGTTGGATAATGGCATATTCTTAGGGTATTCTACACATAGCAAGGCATATAGAGTATTTAATAGAAGAACCCTAGTTGTAGAAGAATTCATGCATATTACATTTGATGAGAGAGAGCCAACACCTCAAGAAATGCCACATGATGAGGATGAACCTATTGAACATCTCTTACCTAAGACAAATGCTCCTCCCCATGCATCTACAAGTAATACATTACCTAGTGAGGAAGTTGAAAGTGTAGATGATGACTCATTACCTAGGGATAGGAGAATATTGGTAGATCATCCTGAATCCCAAATCTTAGGTGATGCCACATCGCCGGTAAGAACTAGATCATACTATCAAAGTGTGAGTAACAACTTGGCGTTCCTATTCGAATTAGAACCTAAGTCCATCAAGGAAGCAGAAAATGATGAATATTGGTTGATGGCTATGCAAGAAGAGTTAAGTCAATTCAAAAGGAACAAAGTGTGGACGCTAGTGAATAGGCCTAGTGATCATCCAGTCATTGGCACAAGATGGGTGTATAGAAATAAAATGGATGAAAATAGAATTATTACTAGAAATAAAGCTAGGCTTGTAGCCCAAGGGTACAATCAGGAGGAAGGAATAGACTATGATGAGACATTTGCTCATGTTGCCCGTATGGAAGCTATTAGGATACTCTTGGCATATGCATCTCATAAAGGATTTAAACTATATCAAATGGATGTCAAAAGTGCCTTCCTAAATGGCTATATCCAAGAGGAAGTGTATGTTGAGCAACCTCCAGGTTTTGAAGACTATAAACATCCAAATCATGTCTTCAAGCTTGATAAGGCTTTATATGGGTTGAAGCAAACTCCTAGAGCTTGGTATGAGAGGCTTTGCACCTTTCTACTGGAAAAAGGTTTTGAGATGGGAAAGGTGGATAAAACATTATTTATCAAAAGAAAAAATCAAGATATCCTCCTTGTCAAAATTTATGTGGATAACACCATCTGTGGCTCAACTAATCAAAAAATGTGTGATGAATTTGCAACTCTAATGAAAAATGAATTTGAAATGAGCATGATGGGTGAGTTAACCTACTTCTTAGGACTCCAAATCAAACAATACCAAAATAGGATATTTATAAATCAAGAAAAATATACAAATGAGTTATTAAAGAAGTACGGTATGGATAGTAGTAAGACATCAAGAATTCCCATGAGTACAACTGCTAAGCTAGAAAATGATGAATTTGGCAAATCTGTAGATCAAAAGATGTATAGGGGTATGGTAGGTAGCCTACTCTATTTGACTGCCAGCAGACCAGACATTATGTTTACTGTCTGTCTCTGTGCTCGATTTCAATCGGATCCAAAGGAGTCTCACCTATCTGCAGTCAAGAAGATCTTCAAGTACTTAAGAGGAACCCAAAGTCTGGGATTATGGTATGAAAGATCTACTGCCTTCACTCTCATTGGATATTCAGATGCAGACTTTGCTGAATGTAGAGTGGATAGGAAAAGCACTAGTGGGACTTGTCAATTCTTAGGCAAATCACTTGTTTCATGGTTTAGCAAAAAATAAAATTCAGTAACTCTATCCACAACAGAAGCAGAATATGTGGCAGCTGGAGCTTGCTGTGCACAAGTCCTATGGATGAAAAATACATTGATGGACTATGGAATTAAAATGAAAAATATTCTCATCCAATGTGACAATACTAGTGCTATAAACTTGACAAGGAACCCCACACAACACTCTAGAACCAAACATATTGAAATTAGGCACCACTTCATTAGAGATCACTCACAAAAAGGGGATATTTGCCTAAAATATATCAACACTGAGGAACAATTGGCTGATATCTTTACAAAATCCCTTAGTGATGATAGAATATGTTATATCCGAAGTGCCTTGAACATTTGGAGTGCGGATTAAGTAAAAGAAATTGCCAAATAAATTCTTTGTGCCTTTCACCAGCTTATCTATATAGTATATATATATTATCCTTATTTGGTAGTATTTGCATGAATGAGATGTCAAACATTAATCTTAAAAATATCTATATAGTATATAATCAATTGGTACTCTTAGCCTTCTTAGTTCTCTAAGATGTAGAGGTACCTTCACCTTAATTAAAATACCTAACAATTTGAAAATATGTCAACATCTCGATCATGAACAGGTATATGCGCATTACTTGGCTACATATTTTATACCATAAGCATTGATTTAGGGGGAGTAGCTAACTCAATCTTCATTCACTCCTAATTGTTATACATTTTAGTTCGCCCTTTCTGTCGATGACAAAAGGGGGAGAAGTATGAAATTGATTATCTATTCACTTGCCTATATGCACTATATGCTTTTAATTGTTATCGTTTATCATTGTGCATATATTGAGGGGGAGTTCCTGCATTCACTTGCCTATCATGTCACTCCACACACACCTCATAATCAATTTTGTTTGTCATCATCAAAAAGGGGGAGAATGTAAGCCCAAGGGTCTACTCTCCTATCTTGTTTTGATGATTCTAAACATAATTGATTATGTTCTTGAATACTAATTAATTTATCTTGAAGTGTCGTGTTGAGATAGGTTGATCACTGAAGGAACCAACACACCACATGGTCATGCTTGAAGATGTACCACACAAGAGTCAAAGGAGCTAAGTGGAGCTCACATTATCTCTCAAGCAAGCATACACAAAATGGAAGACCAATTGAAGACCAAGGCTAAAGAGAAGTTGAAGGTTACCTAGATTTATTTTGTACATCTTTTCTCTTTAGATTTCTAAGTCAATGCAAGGTTTTCAAAATAGTTTCTAAAACCACTTAAGAACTAAAATGGTTAAGTGAATGGTTATGTGGTGGACCAACATGTAAGGACCCTCATAAACATTCCAAATTATCATAGGAATTGAGTTCAAAAAGCCCAAAATCAAATAAGCAATAAAACACAAAAATCTGCTTATTTTAGGCTTCTCGGAACTCCGAGAAATGGTCCAGTAGTATTTTCCAACTTCTGGCCATTTTCTCGGAACTCCTAGAAATGGTCCAGTAGAATTTTTCTTCTTCTGGCCGTTCTCTCGAAACTCCGAGAATTTGTCTCGGAACTCCGAGAATTTGTCTCGGAACTCCGAGAATTTCTCGGAGCTCCGAGAACGTCGCGACAGCTCAAAATAGAGCCGTTTGTTTTTGAATTAAAAATTAATTTTTAATCTTTTAACCCCCAAACAGTCATATTTTGTCAAGAGGCTATAAAAACACATTCAAGAGGATTATTTTCCTCTCTTGAATATTTGGAAAAACCTCCTTAAGCATGCAAACAACTTGCAACTCATTTTAGCTTAAGAATTTGTTTTTCTCCCCAAACTTGCCTTGCACTTGCAAATCTTTTGAGTTTGGATTTAGGGCTTTCATTTGCATCATATTGTGGAGAAGCATTCAAGGAGACTACATCGTGCATCAAGCTTTCAAAAGAAGCCAAGCAATTCATCTTCTATTCTTGTAAAGGTGGCTAGGGCATCCTATCTTAATACCCTAGGGAGTATCGCTTAGAACTCGGCGAAGAAGGAGAGTCGGTGTAAAGGTGTCAAGGGCATCCTCATTTAATACCCCTTGGAAGTGTAATTGCCTCGGAGCCGGGCATCGTGGAGGTCTCGCATAGTGGAAATCCTTAAGGATGATCTTAAGAAGAGTGGAGTAGGGCTTTGCCCGAACCACTATATATCGGTGTGTTCCTTCTTTGTCTTGCACTTTCCTTTTTTATTTTGGTTTCGCATTTCATTTTGTTTGATCTTATTTGAACTAACCAAATTCTAATCAAGAGAAGAAAAATCAAATTAGGTTCAATACTTAAATTTAAAAAGGTATAAATTGTTCTTAAAATCAATTCACCCCCCCTCTTGACTATTTCAGCACTCTCTGGTTTTTTTATCATATGTGTACACTGATAATGATTGGCAGTTTGTCTTACACGCACATATATAGTTTTTGATATTGTCACACATGCATGTTTGTGTACTAAGGTTATTGACGCCCATTATTTGTTTACACATGTATATGTTTTAATTTGAGACCGACACTCAGTGCTCTAGATAAATCTAATAATTATTATGATTGCCCAAATGCAGTTTAACAATTATTATGATTAATCTAAGGGTAATTTGGGGATTTAAGGGTATGAACCTTCTAATGATAACTTTAGCATGTGAATGTTGACTAGAGAAATTTAAGGGAACAATTTCACTGTAGATGAAATATTGTCATTGGTAAAGTGAGAAAACCTTTAAATATTATAATGCTTATCCTATTCACATGATCTGGAAAGAGTTGGAGTGGGTGGTTAACCACCAAGGTGGTCCATTCACGAAGACTAAAGAACTTTCCAAATCGTGTTAGGAAATTGCGTTTTGAATTATAGCGGGTAGTGGTTGGCCCAAAGGAAAGCCCTACTTAATTGGCTCAATTCAAGACTGTACATGCAACCGAAGAAAGCCTAACGGCCTAGAAGATCTCCTCAGCCCAAAGGTGTTGACATTTTTGAAAGTTGCTATGATTTCCAACGTTTGGCATTGTGATGTAGTTCTAGACAGGATCGTTGCACGTTGAAATCTTATCCCAAAGGAAAGATTACTTTGATGCAGGAAGGACTTCCAGTGACTTAATTAAAGAAATTGTTGTAAAATTCTGGACAGGACCGTTGCACGTTGTGATCTTATCCCAAAGAAAAGATTACATGGATGCAGGTAGGACTTCTAGTGGATTCTTAAAAGAATCAGGATAAATATGTGAATAACATATTTCTAATTTGAATTTCACAGTAATCAACGCTTCATCCATACCCAATCATCTACCATCGATAGAGACTCTGACCGGGACAAATTCCAAGAGATGGAAGCAAGACCTAGAGATTCTTCTAGGGATCATGGATTTTGACTTGGCACTTAGAGAGGATGAGCCTCCAAAACCAATTCAATATTGCTCTCGTGAAACGAAGGCCAAGAATGAAAGATGGGTGAAGGCCAATCGAATGTGTCTTCTAATCATGCAAAGGTCTATGTCCGAGGCAATCAGGGGTGGGATTCCTAAGTGTGATAATGCCAAGGATTTCTTGGATGTTGTGGGGTAGAAATTCGTTGAATCTAACAAAGCAAAGACTGGAACTTTAATGGATAAACTGATTAACATGAGATATGATGGAAATGGAAGTGTGCGCGAGTACATCTTACAATTGATAGACGTGGGATCTAAGCTTAGGTCTCTGGGAGTGGACATATCCGATTCATTTATAGTACACCTAGCCTTGCATTCACTTCCGTAGAAATTTGGACAGCTAAAGACCACTTATAATGCATTAAGGGAAAACTGGAAGCTGAATGAGCATATCTCCATGTGTGTTCAGGAGGAAGATCGTTTGAAGAAAGAAAGAATTGAGAGTTCTCACTTAGTACAACATGAGAAAGCCAAAGAGTTTTCTTTTCAAAGTGAGAAATCAAACTTTAAGAAACATTTCCAGTCGAAGACATCAAAGTCGCTTTCCAGTCGAAGACGTCAAAGTCGCCACATGATCCCAAGACTGAGAAGAGCTATGTTAGTAAATGTTTCCATTGCAGGAAGAAGGGACATAAGAAGATGGAGAGTCGGAAGTATCTAACTTGGCTAGAAAAGAAGAAAAATGCAGCAAATGTTCACAAGCGAGATAATTCAAATTAAGAGTGGAGTCGCTATCAAAGTACGAAATGGAGATAGTTTGCTTAGAGCTAATAAAATTTGTAGTAAATAATTTTATTGAAGTACAAACACCGTTTTCAGTTGATTATCCTTTTATGTACTTTGTTAGTGGGAGCACATTTTGATTTCGTCATATTGTAAAGAATAACAAGAACTACGTGTAGGCTTGATCTCATTGCCTGGTATGTAGATAGCTCTTCAAGTTACTTAGAGTGTAGCCGGTATGATTTAATAAAAATAAATTTCTGATTTCAGTTTAGGAATATATGTTATCATTGGGTAAGTGTGGAAATAATCCTGAATGGAAGGCTTAAGTTTCATACTTAAGCATGACAGTAATAGTCACACAAGAGCTTCATGTCAGAAGCATTAAAGCCTGATGTTTTATTCTTAAGCATGACGGTAATAGTCACATAAGGGCTTCAAGTAAGAAGCAAAAGAGCCTTAAGTTTTACACTTAAGTATGGCAGTTATTAGTCACATGAGGGCTTCAAGAGAGAAGCATAAAGATTGACCAAAATTGGATTTAGCGTAAAAGGATCACATAAAGGTATGTTATTTTCATACTACACGTTCCATGTTTGTCGGCGATCATTTGTGAACGAGATTTCTGATAATTGTGATCATACTTGGTCGTACACCGTTTAATGGAGTATTGACCTCTATGGTTCGTTATTGGAATTTTGTTAGACAGGATCTTGTTAGTGAGATGTTATCACATTAATATTATTTGGCCAAAAAGTTTTCCAATCTAGATACATATTAAGGTTAGTCTTATATTCAATGCTTTCCCAAGTGGGAGAATGTAAGATCTTATGTGGGCAATCATTGATCTAAGATCTACGGCCTAGATTGAAGAATGGGATTATGTGAAATTACAGGAGTTACCAGTTTCTACAGTGATCAGTGAAGGGTATAAGGGTAATCAGTGCATCTCATCCCTATTGAGACATGGATGATTAGTGTAGCCCTAGATTCAATTGTATCCGTTGATTAAATAGATTAAGTCAAGTAGAGTTCTATTGTGGAAGTGACTCTAGGAGATCTTTATCTATAAGTAAAGGGGTTGGTCTCTGCAACCGTCTAACCTGTCATAAGGAGATCTCCCCCAAAAGAGATCACGCGAATGAGAGAGGCAGTAGAAGATCATCCCGTTCGATCCACCACCATGGGAGATCGAGGTAAGCTTCACAATCTTTCTTTTGTATCCTAGTACTTTGCATGGTAGATCCTTTTATTAATTTGTTATAATCATGGAATATAGATTGAACTCAACTCCATGATCCTAAGTTTACATGGGAGTCACCACCAATCTACGACGAATATTTGAATGAAGGATATTTAATCCCTCCTAAAAGTTCAGACAATGAGTTTTTGCCTTTTGGGGAAGACCAAATGATCAATAAATCACTTGAAGTGATGGTTGATGAGGGCTATAAAATAATGAATGAAGGACCAAAAGAGATCAGAAGAGTGAGCAAATTAAGAAGATTAATAGAGATTGAAAAGATGGGAGAATGGAAAAATATTATGTCGATTTCTTTATCAGTTTATCTTGACCCATTTTTACTATATGCTATATTAAAGTCTACGGTGGTTACTCATGACTCCAAGGTCATTGAAGATCAAGAAAGAATATATTTTTATCTTAGGAATTATATGTGGTTGGGTCAATTTCAGTTAATGATCTTTCTTCGTTTCTTCAAAATTCGAGGACTAGTATTTTTAAACCATGGAAGAATTATGGCGGCGAGGACCACCGAAAACATGTGCTCTTTAGAAGGTTAAAATCCGAGGGCGGATTTTCTCCAACCCGGGGAGGCTAATGCAGCCCAAATCATAGGGCTGATTTGTTTTCATTTTTCTACATGCCAATTAGATAGATTTATTTTCATTTTCTTTCATACCAATTATGACAGATTTATTTCTATTTCCATGCAAGGCCAAATAAAGAATATCTTCATTCCATGCATAGCTAATTAAAGTCATTTAGGATTAAGTTTACTTTTTTTCATTTAGGTTGCCTTTAATATGATGGTGCCAATTTCAGATGTTTCTTTTTGCTTGTGTGAGATTCCTATTTTAAAATCCCTCCTAATCTAAAAAAGGGGGTGGATGAGACATGTAATGGGACTTCTTATTTGATTATGAAATTAATGAATTTGAAGAGAAAAGTCCGTTCTTTGAGTTTTCTTCTTTTTCGCTCTATTTTGCTATCTTAAGACTACGATTTCTTATCCTTGTGATTTATTTTCGCACTTCCGTTGTACACGACTACATCATTGATGGTCATGACTGTCGGTACAAACCATTTTGAAAAAAACAAGATATTTTTTAAAATAAATTTTCTAAACAACAATTACTGCCGGTCATGAATAGGGGTGCAAGTCAGGTCGGGTTGGGTCACGTTGAGGCCAACCTGAATCGAACCCGAGGGGCCATTTCTCCAACCCCAATCTGACCCGACCAGAGTCTCAACCCGAAGAGGCTAACCCAACTCAACCTGCATACCTTTTTTCTCAACCCGAACCCAACCCGAGTTACAGCCGGAAAAAATGGAGAGATGATTTCATGGATTTATTGGATCCTAGTTTTGGATTGACGGGGCTCAAACCCGGACTTGCAGAGACTGTCACAATTGAGCTCGAGGAGATTCTTATTCAGGATGATCAGGAGACTATGGTCCGCAGTAGGGGCCTCATACAGAGCCACACCCCTTTGATATGTGAAGAAGAGGGGCCACCCTCTTTTCTTTTCCGCACCAATCCTTATTTACATTTACGAAAAGAAACGAAGAGAAGAAAGAGGAAAAAAATGAAGAAATGAAGAAACCGGGTTGCTTCTACTTTCTTGTGAAAAGATGTTTGCTACCAAGTTCAAGCACAAGGAGCTCAATCAATTTCATGGATATTTTTTTTAAATGCATTGAATATAGGTGCTAATAGAACAAAGTAGCCAGCTTCCTTGTGATTATTATGAGAATCCAAGGCCATAGAACTGCATGAATCTGGTTCAAACCATGTCAAAGTATTAGAAGAAGACACAACGAAGTTAATGGAGATCATCTTCAGGTGACGTTCGTTGTTTTCCCCTTTTTTGTCAATCCCATTAGAGAGGCTTCAATAAGTGAAAATAAGTGAAAATTAGGTGCAGCTACTCTGGAGGAAACCATGAAAATTTGTCGTCAGTTGTAATATTTCTCCAGGATGAAGAAAAGAAAATGAAATAACATGATGAGATGAAACTAGGGTAGAAGAAACTAAGTTTAGGATTGTCTAGAGATAAGTCACACCAAATCTGTTCCCATCCAAAGACAAGGAGAGATGAGTGTCTGACCAAAAGATCAGGGTATTAATGCAAACAGGATGACAGGACGAAAATAAAAGTTACTAATGCAAAGCTTGATAAATCTACGGGCCATGGTCATCCAATCGAAGTGTTATCAACGGCAAGGCAATCGGCCTGACTTGTGGTGGCCGATCTGACCATTAGATTCGATCAAATCACTTTGGCCCACAAAACAACTGTAAGGCTTCCCAACACCCGCATTTTCTTAGCATTTTTTTTCTGGTGAGTATTGTGTGCCATTGTACCACACAAATGGCAACTTTAGGGTGCCTCTAACTTTATTTCGGCCAGACGCCTCTGATCACCGACCACACTCCATGGAATGTTAAGCCAAATTATCAGCTTACAAACTGAAAATACATTCAACTACGATTACGAAACCCACCATCCACCACCAAGTTATGTCCACTCACAAACGCAGCGTCATCAGAAGCCAAAAACAATACTGCATCAGCGACATTGGAAGCCTTCAAAACCTTCCCCTTCAAGCTGGTGAGATTAGAGTAAGCATTCTCCACCTCCTCCGCCTCGACCTCGAGCAAACTGCACATCATCGGCGTCGCAACCGCGAAAGGCGACACACAATTCACCCTTATCCCATACTTCCCAAGCCCCAGACAAGCTGATCGGACCAACCCCAACACCGCATGCTTTGACATGATGTGGTCGACCTGGGTCTCACCCCCAACACTAGCTGCCACACTCGCCGTGCACACTATGCTCCCCTTCACGCCCCCATCCACCATAACTCTCCCCGCATGCTTTACACACGCGGCCATGCCCCGTACGTTGATAGCGAAGAGGCAGTCCAGGGTGTGGAGGTCCAAGTCAAGGATGCTTTGGTTGCGGTTAAGCACACCTAATGTCAAACAACCGATTACATCAAAGGCTTAAGCTGTTAGAGTTGGAGAAAAGCTGTTAGAGTTGGAGTTATTTAATCATTTAGGGCATGTTTCACTACGATTAATTTTTTTTTCATGATATACTGATGTCTTCAAGTGGTGGGAGAGGCGCAGGGCAGGGTGAAGTGGCTAAAAATCAGGAAACAAAAATGAGAAAACTAGTGTCTGCATGTGGTCAGAAGTAACTACAAATCAGAAAACAAAAAACTCTACTCAAAATATGATCCACTTTTTCTTGATTTTTATCCACTTCTCACCTTCATCTCAATCGTGCCCTCTCAAATCTCTCGGTCTCCTTCTCCACCCACCCTACCTTTCTCTCATCACTTGGAGACACTAATGTATCATGAAAAAAATTCTTGGCTGTCAAACATGCATGGCCTTATACTTTATCACTCCCCCTCACTTGTGACCCCTCGTTTTTGCGTACCAAGCTTAAGTTGTTAGAGTTGGTGTTATTTAATCATTTGTACTACACCTGCATTGCTGAACATTATGTCTAGGTGGCCGTATTTTTGGACCGTCAAGTCCACAATGGACTTGACCTGATTCTCATCGGTGACGTCACAGTGCAAGAAGGTGCAGCGGTCCTGGCCGATGGATGCAGCAACCCGCTCATCTTGTTGCACTTGGATGTCTGCAATTACCACGACAAGTGCACCGTGGTCAGCAAAGAGTCGTGCGGATGTCTCACCGATGCCGCTTGTGCCGCCAGTGACAATTGCCACCTTGCCCTCCAACCTGAAAAAAAAATGTATGCCATAATTCTAATAGGGAAATGTTATCAGCACTACTGTATTTTGATGAGGGCACTCCTCACTTTATTAAAAGTATGGTATGGCCCACACCATAGGATGATCGAAACCGTCCATTAGATGGACCACAGCCTAAATAGGTTGTGCCCCAAAAATCATTTCCATAGGCTGATCCTAACCCTCTGAATGTTTGAGGGTTGATCCTAACCCTCTATAGATTGGAGGGTTAGAATCAACCTATAGAAATAATTTTTGGGGTACAACCTATTTAGGCTATGTCCCATCTAATGTACGGTTTGGATCATACTATAGTGTGGGCCATACTGTACTTTTAATTAAGTGAGGAGTGCCCTTATCAAAATACAGTAGTGCTGATAACGTTTCCCTTCTAATATTACGATAAGAGACAAGGATCTAGCAAGCAATTGTAAAAGCAATGTCGTTTGTAAAAGAAGTGCAGGGATTTCACCAAGGTTGGTTAATGGTTTGTAATAGTAGGGTGGCAAGACAGGTTATTTCTCAGGTATGAAAGTCTCCTCCATGGTAACCTTCTCTTCAATTTGCAACTAAAAATAACTTAAAATAATCATATTTGCAAATGGAAATGATATTTTAACCTTATTTCTCAGCTCTTGCACTCCCTCTGTTGGTCATGTGACCTTTAAAATCTCTTCTTTTTTATTGGCTATTTTATATTATCTCAACTTGTTATCTTCTCCGAGATTTTATATTGTGGCCGACCATGTAAAGGTGGGAGAGAAACACGTACCCCCCCCCCCCCCCCCCCCCGCCCCCACCCAATTTTTATCCAACAAAAGTCCCACTTTTTTTACTTTCTGTTGGATAAAAAATCAAGGGTGGCACCATATAATTTCTCATCTTATCCTACTTACTACTTTATCTTCATAAGAACAAACACCGAAAAAAAGACGGATTTTAGGCCTAAATTATAAAAGGAGGATCACACCTTTTACGGTAACGTTGTGTTCTACTCCTCAAGGTGAGTTTTAATTTAATTATTTATTTCATTTCCAATAACTTTTCTTTCAAATTCAACACAGTCTTATTTTTTCTTTTCCTGAAAATGAAGAAAAGAAACAAAATAGGTGAAAACGAAGACATTTTTATGAAAGATACAAGAGGGGCGGAAATGCTGGAAGGAGGGGTGGAAATATCATTTTCCATTTGAAAAAAAAAAATCGATTTTGGTTAGGGTGCAACTCGGGTCGGGACTGATCAAGTTGAGGCCAACCCTAGCCCAACCCTACATTCCCTCAACCCTAACCCGACACAACCCCGGCCTCGGGTTGAGAAGGGTCAACCCTAACCCAGCCCCCCTCTAAATCTCTACACCCTAGCCCAACCCATCTAACCTTTTTTTTTCCAATTTGGGTCGGGTTGAGTCAGGTTGGATTCATGCTCACCTAGGGCGAAACAAAAAAATTCAAGAAAAAATATGACCCTAGGAAAATCACAATAAAATAAAGGGACTGAGTTCGGGTTTGGGTTGCCAAGGCCTCAACTCTAACCAAACCCAAAATTAAATCAGGTTGGCTTTTCCCAGCCCAGCCCAACCCAAGGAAATGCCAACCTAACGAGCCAAAATCACGTTGAGCGTCCCATTGGGTTTGGCTTGAGCCCGGCCCAAGTTGCACACGTAATTTTGGTGGTACCCAATAGGCCCTAAACCATTATTTGAATTTAGTTTTATTTCAAGTGTGGCCTCTATGAAAATCATTAAAAATAGGGTGATGATTTTTTCGCCAACCCTGTAGGATAATGCGCCCTCCTCTTAATGTGATTTGACATCAAAAAGCGTTAAAATCTGCCCACAATTTGCGTTAAAATGGGGGGCATATTATGCTACCACGTGGATCATCTCCCTAAAAATATCATTTCTTAAACTTGTATTACCTCTATTTGATCATATTCATATTTAACTTCAAAACTTAACCATTTGTATAAGATTACATGCATATAATTTCAAACTGTGTTTCTTTACCTCTTGCAAATGGCTCCCGACATTATCTCCCTTCTTTAGCGCGCGCCAGAGAGAGAGAGAGAGAGAGAGAGAGAGATTGTGTGAATTCATTGGTTAAGATGCAATAAATAGACTGAGATTTGCGACATCTCAACCACCAAATAATCTATGATTGGATTCTCATTCGGCAGAAAGATACTATTTTGTTTGATAGCAATATATAATAATGCTAAGCCTGCTTTCAATCTGACGGTTGACAATATTCACAGACTAGATCACCACCGTACATGTTGAGGTGGGTTCATGCCGTGCATTACTATTTGTTTTTCTGAGGAAAAATGTAACAAAGGAAGAAAAACTATTTAAAGACACATCTTTTGATACAAGACGCTCAAGTTTCTTGTCTTTTATATTTAAAGAGTTGTAAAAGGGTTTTTACTGTCTCACAGAAAGTACTTACCTGACAATTAAATGCAAATAGACAAGATACATGAGTGCATGTATCAAACCATAGTTGTGCTGAAATCATTTCCCTTTTTTAAAGAGCTGCTAATAGATTATCTGTTTCGAATGAAAAGGGAGATGATATTTTCACTCCCCCTACATTAGGCATGCGCACCCCTGATAACATTATTTGACGTGAAAAGTGGGCAACTCTAACTATTTTTGACGTCAAATCATGTTAAAGGGGCCGAAGGCGTAATGCGGGGGTGAAAATATCATCACCCGTAAAAAAAAAAAAACTGTGCCATTTTAACTTTGCAAAAAGGAAAGAAAGTTCACCCTAATGAACCAGTGCATGCATCTAGTAATATATAAGTGAAATAAGTAAAACAGAATCCTGCATCTATCCCGATAACTGGAAACCCAAGCTCTCATTTTCTGTTGAGTAGTAGTTCGAGCAAGTCTTGAATGAGCCCCTTGAAAGGTTGATGCAAATAGACGAATTTTTGTTCGACGTCTCCGAGCTGCACACTGGGAGTGCGCCACGTGGCACTCCCTTCGTACTCCGTTTTGATTTTTTTTTTTACCGTTTTCCTCCCTCTTTATCCTGTATATTAGCAAAGCCATTTCTGTTTTGTTTCCCGATTTGCCTCTTAATAAAATTTCCGTAAACCCCCTACCTCTCTTTCGCCATATTCAAAATCCCTAAAATTTGCTCCTCTATATAATATAGGTGATTCGTTTCCTTTTTCCTCCCCCAAATCTCCCAAAAATATTTGTATCAACAGTCTTCACTGTATCTCGCACGCCGGCCGTACGCCTTACCGGAGAAAATAGAAATAACCCAAAAAATTTCCCAAAAACACAACTGTCTTTCACGATCCTCTTTCTCTACTTTAATTTTCTAAATTTTGTTGTTTCTTATGCTTATTTTTGGTTTCCATTATGT
Source organism: Tasmannia lanceolata (assembly GCF_043159265.1). Classification (NCBI taxonomy): domain Eukaryota; kingdom Viridiplantae; phylum Streptophyta; class Magnoliopsida; order Canellales; family Winteraceae; genus Tasmannia; species Tasmannia lanceolata. The sequence continues at coordinate 4,818,468 of NW_027518701.1, read as the reverse complement.
AGGTTCATCGATTGGTAGTGGCTTTTTTGACAAATAGAACAGGGTTTTTGTAGGGCAATGCAAAAGAGTGGTGGACTTTTGATAGAGGAAGCCAGCTCTTATATCATAATCTTCCAACTGTGTACAATAGCGCCTGAAGGTATTTTGTATCTGCTTCCATGGATTTTAAGTTTTTGATTTCTTTTTTAGAATTTTAATACCTCTTCTATTGATTTACTCAGTGTAAATACCCGAAAATACCCTCTTATTAAAATTTGTTTCCCCCTTAAGTAAGGGGCGTTTTTTACTTTAAGAGATTGCCTTCGATTAGGGCTTCCTAAGAAAGCATATAAATACATCTATCGTGGAGCTAAAACAAATCCTAAACATTTTGTTCGGCCCCAAGAGAAGAATTTCATGGACAGGGAGAGAGAGATCGCGTTTTGGGATCAGAAAGCGCGAATCGAGGTAAGAACTTTGTTCTTGGTTGATTTTGTGTTCTTGGAAACCCTAAAACAAGTATTTAAAGTAGCTAAAGGATGTGATTGACAATCGGTACGACTTAGAATAAGAACTCTTTGACTGATCTCGGATTCCTTGTGGTTTATATCATTCTCCGATCCCGAACGAACCCAAGATCAGATAGTTGTAGCCATAAAATTGAAGTTTCGAAAGGTTTTGACCCAAAAGCAAAACTTTGGTTGCAATAATTCTCTATAGTGATTTGGAACGTGGAATCTGATTTGATGGATTCCCCTCTGGGCAAGGAGTCCATCGGATCTGACCTTCCGTGATTTGAAATCCGTATGATGGAGATATGAATTTCTGAAGTTTTGGAGAAATCTGTTAAAATCTGAAATTCTCGCGTTGAAACTCAGCCCACACTTCAGACGCCCGATTAAGGGTGTTCGGGGGCCCGGCTCTTCGGACATCTGGTTTGGGCGTCCGAACATGAGGGAAGCCAAAACCCAAGAGTTGGGTTTCCCTTCGAAATTTCAGAGACATTCGAATTGGCTTCTGAAGAGGGTGTTCGGGCGTCTGAAGGATTGGTTCAGGAGTCCGAACCTGTTGGGAATTTCGAGTTTGTTTGAAATTGGATTTTGGATTTGTTCGTTATTGGGTTACTTCCTAGGACCCTTATGTGATATTATTGCACTTTTCAGATTTAGGAATTGGACCATATGACGAGATTGGAGAAGGAAACATCCATCATTGAGGTACGTAATAACGTACTACTTTGGGTGCTTCTTAAACCCAACACACTTTGAACCGATATTAATATTGAGACTATGTATCTATATTGTATCTTTGAATCTTTGAGACTATCTTGGGCCAAGCATGCCTATTTCGCATTTATCTTCTTTGTTTACGATGCCATTATGTTCTGAACCCTTTGATAATAATTGTTACGAACCTCTGTTTTGTTATTTGAAGCTTCGAGACTATTTGTTATGGACTTTGGATTTGTTGTCCGGACACTTCTGTGGAGGCTTGGATTATTTTTTATACCGCCGTGGGGGTTATACACTGGACTTCTGATACTTGCAATGGGGTAGTACACGCCCTGTCGACATGTATCTGAACTTTGAGGAACTAGTTTCAATACCTTGGACGGTCAGTGTAAGCAATAACGCGTTTTCTGAACTAGGCCGATGATCTTGAAGTAGAGTTGCACTTTGGACACCTTCAGACTTTGACCTTTGTTTTGATTCTATCATTGATTATTGTTCTGATACTTTGATCCCATTTTGGCTTTGATTACTGTTTTGATACTATTAGCTCTATTCCACAATGTTTATTACTCAGTATTTGTTATTGAAATCCCAAAGGGCAACCCAAGAGGGGGGTGAATTGGGTAGTTAAAAATTTTACCTAAATTACTATGGTGTGTGAAATTAATCCTAGATTATTCTAACCCTTGTTCAATTAATATTGTAAAGCAAGAAAGAGATTACCAATCACCACAATAAGGAGGATGAAGAGTGAAGAGACCATACAATGATTTTTAGAGTGGTTCGGCCACAAACGGACCTGCTCCACTACCCAAGTACTTGGTCTTTCCTTGGAATTTTCCTTCACTATGATGAGTTTCTGCATGCCAAATCTCTAGGCTTTAGAATAAATTCCGCTCCAAGTGAACAAACCCTCTTTGCAAAAACCGCCTCCAAGGACGTCAACCCTTTTCGCACTCCGCGTCAAAGGGTGTGACTCTTCTTTACAAGTACAAGAATAAATAAAGAAATGGAAGTCTCACAAGCCTCTTAAAGGCAAATACAAATAATGAAAAGCTCACTAGTCAGTCACTCCTATTGATTACAAATCGAAGCCCTACGGAGTGCCTCTTGAAAAGAAGTAAATGCACAAATAAATGCTCAAGAGGAAGAAAGAATCTTTTTTTATTTTCAAGGTTAAATCCACTAGGGTTTGATGAATGATCTTTCAAAAGGTTCTTCGGAAGGTCAAGGACAGGGTATTTATAGCCCAAGAGATAATATTATCGTTTGGGAGCAAAACTGTAAATAACTGGACAAGAAAAAGCAAGTCGCTCGAGCCTCAACGGCTATTTTGCAAGAAAGGTGCGGTCGACAGAGGTGTAGCGGTCGCCCACCCCTTCGGGCGCTCAATTTTTTATTTTGAATTTCTAAACCGTCGTGGTCGCCCGCCAAGGGCTTTCTGAACTTTTTATATTTTATCCAGTAACCTATCCGTGGTCGGCCGAGCCTATGGTGGTAAACCATCGTGACCACCATCTTGACAAGATGTAAATGCACAAAATATAGCTCAAGAGAAAGAAGAAAGAGTACTATTGATTTTCAAGATTAAATGCACTAGGGTTTGATAAATGATCTTTCAAAAGGTTCTTTGAAGGTCAAGGACATGGTATTTATAGCCCAACAGATAATATTAACGTTTGGGGGAAAAACTGTAAATAACTGGACAAGAAAAAGCAAGTCGCTCGAGCCCCAACAGCTATGTTGCCAGACGGGTGTTGTCGACCGAGGTCGGACGGGTGTTGTCGACCGAGGTGTTGAGATCGCCCGCCCCTTTGGGCGCTCAATTTTTTATTTTGAATTTCTAAACCATCGCCGTTGACCGAGGTGTCGCGGTCGCCCGCCGAGGCTTTCTGGACTTTTTTATTTTTTTGTCCAGAAACCTATCTACCGCCGGCCGAGCCTATGGCGGTCGACCATCGTGACCATTCTGGATGGATCCAGAATTTTCAGGAGCCCATCCACGGTCGAAGGATTGCCTCTGCCGACTAGCCCTCTGTTGCTGGGTAGATGTTGGGATTCTAGCATCCATCCTGTGGTCGACCGGGGTACCTCGATCGACCGGTCCTGTTTTGAAAACTTAGTTTTACATGTTGAAACCTTATGGCTTTGGGCCATGGTCTTTGGGCTTTTGTCCTATGTTTTCAAGTCCCTTTTTGAGGTTGTTGAAATACAATTGAAAAGATTTTGAAAGCATGACTTCATGCAAAATACTTAATGTCAAGAGGACTCTAATACATTCTAAATGGTAGAGAAACCTTGAGTCTTCTTGATTCTTCATCTTCTAGGCATTTGTATGAGATGTTCTTTGACTTGGGAGAGTTTCATATCTTGGTCTTGTGCTTGTGGTTTTCTTTATTCTTCAATGAGCTTCAAGGCTTGTAGGAAGACCACCAATGCTTGACTGTCTCCAAAGTGTGCCCTTCTTCTTCTGCTTCAAGTGTTGGCTTTGATAATTCCTATCTAAATCACAACTCTAGAGAAGCCATTAGCAATCTACCATCAATTTCCATTTGTTGATCATCAAAACATCAATGGGTTGTACCCTTGGGCTTACAGTTATGCAGCATATGAGATATTCAGTATTCGGTTTTGACCTCCTTTGATTGATCCTTTGAGCCATGGAATGCTTAGACCTACACTTAGAGTACTGCTTTATTATTTACTTAGCTTTTCAGCTGACTTTGGTTTATAACATTTTTCAGATTTTGACCCTCGTGCGGGGAACGAGGAATTCGCGCTTAGTTTCTGGACCAGTTTAGCTTGGAGATTTAGCTTATTTCTTTGATTCAGTAGGAAGTGAGTATTATGGATAAGTTGTATAAGACTACATTTATGTTTTATTTTATTTTGATAGTGGGAGAGCTGAGAGATAATTTGACTATGCTAAGTATTGAGTGTTGAGACTTTGAAATTTTAGTCATGGAATGCTAGGTATATTTTTCGTATTGCTTTGTAGCCTTTTATGCTTGCGAGATTTATCTTGTGCGTGTATGCCACTGTCATGTCCTATACCAAGGGTGTGGTTTGGGCCATGACAGAAAAGTGGTAGCATAGCCTAGGCTTTAGGTCCTAGGTAAAATGATTGAACGGAGGATTTTGATTGTGAGATATTGGAATTTGGTAAGGAGCAACATAGGAAGCGTTTGACGAATTCATGTGTATCAGGGACACCTAGATAACATATGAGTTAATCACGCGATCACGGCCCAGATGATAATTCAAGTGTACTCGGGGACACTTGGGAAGCACGCGAGTTCGCAAATGGGTAAGAAATTTTAAGAGATAGATATTGGATCAAAGGGGTTCATTGTAGTACTATATAGATATAAATAGAATATAGGTGTAATTTATCTTATTGGCAATATGCTAATTGTGTGTCTTATTGGATTTATAGTATGATAACTCGAGGAGGACGAGGTGGCCGTGGAGGTTGAGGAATTCTCACTAGAGCTCTTGATGACATTGTTGGGGGTGATGGGATGGAGCTCTAGAAAAGCCAGTTATTCAGGGATATCAAGATCAAGGAAATCAGAATGAGGGAGGCCAACTACCGAATCTAAATTATGAGGCCTCTCATCCTCAAGATGACATGGAACAAAAAATATCGAGATGAGGAATTTTATGAGGGCTATGATTGGATTAGCAAATCAGCGGCGAAAACAACCATAGCAACCACAACAAGAACCGGGACCACAAGTGGGGGGACAACCCGATCATGTATTTGGCATTTCAGATTTTATGAGGCTTGCACCAAAGATTTCGACGAATCTACCACGGAAGATGATGCTGAGTCATGGTTGGAAAATGCTAAAAAGGCCTTTAAGGCAATGAACTGCAATAGGAATGAGGATAAGGTCACTGCTAGATGGGAGAGCCCTTCATTGGTGGAAAGGGATTGAATGGAAGTATGAGCACCATGAGGGACCTTTCACTTGGGTGATGTTTCGTACTGAGTTTCTCGCTAAATTCTTCCCCCATAGCACTATGTATCGTATGCAACAGGAATTTACCAATTTGGTGCAAGGTAATATGACTGTAGAAGAATATGAGCTGAGTTCGACAGACTAGCTCAGCATGTACCTTCTTTAGTACTATATTCTTCTACAGTCTAGCTCGACATGTACCTTCTTTAGTACCTGACGAAGAAACTAAGAGGAACAAATTTGAATACGGATTGGCTATGTATTTGAAGAAAGGGATAGGTAGCTCTAATGTCCCTGAAACGTATGTTGATTTAGTAGAACGGGCAAACGAACTTGAAGCAGTTCATCAAAAATCCAGCGTAATTGCACAAGCAAATCAAAAGAAAAGAGGTAGAGAAAGTGAGTTCAGAGGAGTGGCAGGATTTGGGGGATCAGCCCCGTATCAACAAGTGCCCAAATCACCCGCATTTAGAGAGCCTTAAGGTGAACAAGTGTATCAAGGAAACTACCAGAATAAGTCAGAACAGAATAAGTCAATTGACCCTAAATGTGAACGTTGTGGAAAGAATCATCCTACTGAGACCTGCAGATGGAATTCTGGGGCTTTTTTCCTATGTGACGAGATAGACCACAGAATTGTGGAATGTCCACATCTAGCAGACAATGCCCAGTTAGTTCAGAGGATACTTTTAGTTCTAGCTCAGACGGTGGAGACTCAGACCATTCGGAGTAGGGCTTCTTCAGTTAACCCTCAAGGTCAACCAAAGACCAACAGGCCTCGCAATCCTGCACGAGCTTATGCAATCACTCACCAAGATGCTTAGACCGCTGGCACAGTAGTATCAAGTACTCTACCTATCGCCTCTTCATACATACATGCATTATTTGATTCTGGTGCTACACACTCTTTCATTTCATCTTCGTTTGAGACATTATATGGTTTGCCTACTACACCTTTGGAGTTTGATTTATGTGTTAGCACACCAATTGCAAGAGAAATTATTGCTGATAAAATTAGTAAGATGTGTCCTGTTAGGATTGGAGATTGATAACTATTGGCAGACCATATTTATTAGAACTGTCTGATTTTTACGTGATTTTGGGCATGGATTGGCTGTCATCCCACCATGCCAATTTTGACTGCAATAAGAAGCTAGTAAACTTTGAAATCTTGGGGGAGGTGATGTTTCATCTGCACCTATGGCTCTGTCTGCAATAGAGGCTTGTCGATTTCTTAGACAAGGCGGTGAAGCCTACTTGGCATCAGTGGTTGAAGTAAATGATTAAATGATAATAGTGTGAAAATTTAGAATATCGCTCAGGTTAGGGAGTTCACAAATCTTTTTCCTGAAGACCTTCCAGGTCTGCCTCCAGACAGAGAAGTTGAGTTTACCGTTGATTTAGCTCCTGGAACGGTACCTATCTTTAAGGCCTCGTATCATATGGCACCGGTGGAGATAAAAGAATTGAAGACTCAGTTGGAAGAATTGTTAGAAAAGGGTTTTGTGCGACCTAGTTTTTCACCTTGGGGAGCCCTAGTTTTGTTCGTTAAAAAGTAAGATGGAAGTATGAGGTTGTGTATAGATTATAGAGAACTTAAAAAAGTCACAGCAATGAATAAATATCTTCTTCCACGGATAGATGATTTGTTTGATCAATTGCAAGGTAACCCTTAAGATGACCGTCTTACCCCTAATCACATCGTGTATCTGCAAGTCCTTTCTTTACTACATCTACTGAGTTGAGTCATACGGGGGTGGACACCTCTTACCCCCTTGGCCCACTCTTGGTATACCATGTCAGTCAAGCGGTGTTCGGCCTCCAAATGCATTTGTAAAATCCTTTGAAAACTATTCAATCTTTCAGAAAACATTCCGATAAACCTTTTACCAAATGGCCGAGCCAGGCTATTTAATAGGCCTACCGCTCTGACAAAATTATAGATGCTATTCCCTAAATTTTAGGGCGAAGAATTCCATGTTGAGTATCACGATTGGTCTCGAGGGTTTGATCTATGATATAGCTCTATCCGAATGTGACTCTATACTAGAATCACTATAGGACATACTAAGACCCTAGAACGGGTCCACGGACTAATAAGATCCCTCAGGTCTAAGGACATGTGAAGGGTCCTGTCTGGAAAAACAACTTTACACTCTCTTGTCCACAAGTTGTTCTTTTATTTGATCCGGTTTGGTTGCGCGATCTAATAGTAGCACCCACTCTTCTTGCTTAGGGTCTATTACCCAGATGACCGAGATAAGTCATCTCATGGCAAGTGCATATAGGCAAGATTGGTGCTGGTTGTATATAGAAAGAGATGTCCAGTCTCTTTCCTAACAAGGAACTACTAAGCCTTGTATAGAACTGAGATGCCATATCTCCTTGCTCCCTTTGATCTGTAAATCCTTCAAGCATGGCATTTTTACTATGCTACCTAAGGACGAACATGTGTCATAAAATAAGCACATCACACACATTCATTAATTTAATACTCATTTATGTCATGAAATATGCCTTTGTTGATTACAAAATCTTATTCTATTGGCTTTTTAGGGCATATACTCTAACAGTCCCAATTATTGTTCTTGCTATGATCATCATCAATACCCAACATATGGCTAGATATTGGAATTTTGGAGTTGGGTGGGCTTTTGGTGTTGGGCGGGAGTTTGAAATTGGGGTTCTCGCTCAGTTTTGAGTTGTCTCAATTCCAATTTATGTTGTGGGTCTGATGGGGAATTCATATAGGACAAGGCAAGGGAGTTAGCTGAATGGATTTGAGGGGTCAGTAAGATCTACCTTTTTAGCTAGGACATGGTTACCAAGGGTACTAGGTTTTGTCTTCCCAAGCTTAGAAATATTAGGGTTTCCATTTTAATTTCAAGTTACTAGGTTTTGTCTTCCCAAGCTTAGAAATATTAGGGTTTCCATTTTAATTTCAAGTCAGTTTTCTGGGGTAGAGGGGGATAGGATGCCATTGCCCTGTGGTTCCAAGCAAGGTTTTAAATTTCGGTTTCGGAATACGTTTCGGTCCTCATCGAAACCAAAATTTCAAATTTTCAAACAAAATTTATCGAAATCAAATAAGGTATATTTTATCCCTACAAAACTTCAGCGAAATCCCAGAAATTTAAGCCAAAATTTCGGGATAATATTAAATAATAAATAAAACCAGATTTTTTTTTTATATTCCTTAAATTTAGAACCGAAATTTCGGTCAAAATTTTGTAACATTTCTACTTTACCCAATTTCAATTTCAGTCTCAACCGAACTCAAAATTTCGGTCCGAAATTTTGAATATCGGTCGAAATTTAAAACCTTGGTCCTAACTGCGGGTTTTGCCCCTAGGTATGGACTGCCTGAGAGGGGGAGTCAATTGTTTGACAGATTATTTCTCCCAGGGTTGGAGGTGGAGCAGGGGAGAAGGGTTCTTCCTCTATGAATCCGAGTGCCTCCAAGCGAATGTTTGGTCTTTTCTTGGAATTATCACTGGCTTGGGGTTTGGGTGGTTTGCGGAGAGTATCATCTTGTAATATCCTAGCTTCTTCCAGGAGAATGTCAAGATGGCGCTTGGGTATGTTTGGTGCGGGAGGTATCACAGATTCTATTTATTCCTATGAGGGAATAACAGGAGAGTTAATGAAACGAACAAAGCAACCGAGAGAGATTTACTGAATGCATTGGACGGATAGAGGAGGAAGGATGTCTAGAACGTTGGACGGATTCAAATTGCTACCACCTTCGTCAACCACTTCAACCAAATCCTTAACATCCACGAGCCAAATTCCCATCCAGATACCTCTTAAGATCTTCTCAAAATCCCGAAGCCCTCCATTTGCTCTCTCCGGCTGATGCTGATCACCTAACCTACATGGCTAGGTGGTTTTAATAAAATGTTTATCAAAAACTTTTCAAAAATCAATTGATTGTTTTTCAAAATATTTTGCAAATGCATTGGCTACCCCAAGCTTGTAGTTTGAAAGGTATACCATGCGTGGGCCTAGTGGGTAGTAAATGTCCACCCCCTGTAGAATCCAGCTTGGTAAGTGAAGAATAGAGGTAGTACGTGCACATAAGATGTGATTAAAGGTATTGGGATGATTTGACGTCATTTTCAAAGTAATGCCATGGTTGGGGCCACATACGCAAATGCGACCTAGTATGACTACGGAGTGAGGTTGAAGTAGGGCTCTAAGAGTCCTATAGGATCGACCCTTCGGATCCCTGCAGTGATCCCACTCACTACTCATATATTCCTTGGGATTCTTGGAGAATCCAAGTCTCGGATTTTATGGATTGTATGGATGGATGAGATCAACCGTGTAGGATACAGCATGGAATTACATCATAACTGTGGTATATGCACTTGGGCGCATACACCGTAGTAGTGTTGTATGGAAATTAAACTGACAACAACACAACCCTTCGTTTGGTTAGCCAGATTGGAGCACGAACAAACATCCACTTTTTTTTAGAAAGGCGATACTTGTGATTTCCTGCATTTAATTCCCATGATCACGTATAAGACTTTCTAAATCTTCTGTGTATCTAAATTTTCCAATTTAGTGGTTTGAATAGTAAAAATGTATCCGATGTCAATATTTAAAAAGATTCTGTAAAATCTAATTCCTCAGTCAAAGATAACTTTCTATAAAAACCAATTCATGTGTTATTATCCCCCCCCCCCCCCCATCTAAAGATGAAGTCCTTTGTTCCTATGTTGTTGTTGGGCCTTCTGCTCCCCTTTTGCTTCGGTAAAATATCATTTTTATTTATTTTTAGCTGCAAAATTCTATTTATTTATATCAAATTTTCTCTCAACAGGATGGGAATTTGCAGGCTAAAAAGATTTGAGATGAAACTACAATCGAGCAATTTAATCAAATCTGCTTGGGAAATAATGTCCTCCCCTTTTTTATAGTAGACTCTAACCGTATTAAACTCTTGTGATTGATGGCTGATAAAGATTTCAGGATACAGAGAGGAGTGCTTTTATTAAAGGATTTTGCTAATGCGTGCCCTAAAGGCACTTGTTAAGGGGCATTTAATTGCCATTGGGGTCATGATTTTACACATAATTTGATATTTTTACACATCTTTTTGAGATTTTACTATTAAAAACTGTGTAAAATCATGATCCCAAGGGCAATTAAATGCCCCTAAACAAGTGCCCTCAGGGCACTCGTTAGCAAAACCCTTTATTAAAATAAGGTTGTGCGGATTTATTTATTTTTTAATCTCATTGTTGATGAACTTTCATTAACCACAGATGAAATTAGGGGTGCAATTGTGGCCGAGTAACCCAAGGTAGCAATACCTCTACTCTAACCCATCCCAATGCAACCGGAACCTCCTTTTGATGAATGTCAACCCTAAACCAACCCACCTTAAATTCTCTCAACCAAAACCTAATCTGTATAATCCAATTTTACAAATCAGCTCGGATTGTGTTCGGGTTCGCCGGGAACAAAAAGAGAAAAAATACAAACAAATGGTTATATTAGGTTCAAGTAAAAATCAAAGGGACATGATTTCTGCGCTCAAGTGTTTTGATAAACATGCGCTCCACTAGTTTGTCGTGCAGTATTTAAAGGGCTTTAAGAGCTTAAAGCCCTTAAAGTTCTTAAAATACTCTTAATGCCCTTTAAACACTACACGACGAACAAGTGAGTGCATGTTTATCAAAACATTGGAGCGTTGAAATCATTTCTCTAAAATTAGGGGAACATAGTTAGATTTTAGTTGGGAAGGCTAACCAAACCCGAGTCAAAATTGGGTTAAATCGGTCTGGTTCAGGCTGGGCCCGACCCAAGATGAAATCCAAGATGAATAGTCTATGCTTTTGAAATGAAAAAAATATCCCTGCAGGGGTCATTAACAACTACCTTTTTGTCTCGTGGACAGGTGACCGATCACCTAATGAAATCTGTTATAGACTTCGACCCCTGATCTGGATAATTGTGATACTGAATGCCTTGATAAATGTAGGGGGGTGTTCGGTACAGAATTCATTGGCTACAGGTGTCGTACACCGAAGGGCCCAGGAAGTTGTGAATGCATCTACCTATGCTGATCTACAAGTCCCCATCAGCCGTCTCCTCCTCGATTTTGAATTGGAACTCTAGTGTGTTCTTAATCAACTATGGGCATCAATTACTATTGTAGAGGGGACATTTTTCTTGTTTAAAATAAAATGCTGATGTGTTTGAAATTTTCTCTATATTCTTTGGATACAATATATATTACAGTGATTTGCTAGGGACCATTGCATAAAGGCATTTCACAGCTGGATTTTGCATGTGTGAGCTGCCACGTCATATGAATTAAATGAATAAGACTAAATGTGAAAATTAAGCCCGTATGTTTGCTCTCACAGGCAACAGCTGGATGCAAAATTCCTTTCTGCGATGGTCCCTAGCAAATTCCATATCTTACTACATAATCCCAGTGAGCACTTAGATTCTCCCCGTTGGTCACTTGTTTACAATGGTAATTTCCACCTGTAAAACTCTTGTTTAGAAGTATTTTCAAAAGTGAGATAATGCCCCCCTCCCATAATTTGATTATTACGCTCTTCAACTTAGGCCCTGTTCGTTTTAGATTATCACAACTTATTGTCAGCCCTAATTCTATTATTAGACTCAAATATAAATATAATTTTGAGCCCAATAATAGGTTCGGGGCTCAAAATCAGTTGTAATAAACTCAAAAGAACAGGGCTTAGTAAACACATTTTCAATTGATTGCTGATAGCTAACATCGTTTAACTAGGGTTGCAACTTAGGCAAGGCTAAACCGATGCCCGATGGGTTCAACCTGATTTGGCATGGGTTGGGTTGATAGATCCTCTTGTTGGGGTGGGTCTCGGTTTTGAAATGCCAACTAAATTTAATTTTGGCTTGCCATAGGGTTCAAGGCTTGAGCAACCTGTTCCCGCTTAAATCTATATTGAAGTTGAATAGGCTCCCATAGCAGCGGTCACTAACCTATACACATCAACATATCGCAAAAAAGCATCGGGAGTTTGGACTCCGGAAGTCACTCTGATGCTTAATTCAGCGAACAACAACAGATATGTAATGAATAAAAGCTAAAGAATGGTTTCAAAACCCGTACCTTTGACCCTTAAGGCCATTTTTATAAAATGAGTCTTGGAGCTGCTAGGAAAATTGCCTATGGAGTACTCTTTTCCGACTGGTAGACTTTCCATATTGGATTAGGTCAGCTTCTTGGAATCTTGGGTTTCTAATTATATCCTTTACGACTGTTTCCCAGACCCACAGCTTTAGGGTATCTGTGGCTCCCAACACCTTGGTCTGCATCTGCCACGTGTCCTTCTCGGATTGGGTGGCAGATTTTACCCCCAACACATGCACCCACTTCCTTAGTCCAATCGGGGCTGAGGAAGGAGCTGTGTAAGTCTGTTGAAATGGGTTATCCCTGTTAGGGTTAGTTCCCTAAAACCCAGTCTTTTTTTATGAGTAAGCTAGGGTTAGGCAAGACCCTAACCAGAAATTAAAAATAAGAAAAGAATATGAAAACTAAAAGCAAGACTGTGATGTATTGAACTAGTTGATTATAAATGAAAAGTCCCATTCATTATATTTATTGGGCGAAATAAAGGAGTGTGTGATTTGATTTTTTCATCGGACACATGTTTTTCCTTAGGTAGCAAGGGAGAAATGAATAGAGAAAGAACTAGAAGAAGGGAGAAACGAATTCTCTTAGGAAGGTTGGATGAATTTTTGGGTTTTAGAAAATTTCCAGAATTTTAGAAGTCCATAATAATAATTGTTAGTCGCTGCAAGCAAAATTCATTTCCTCAATTCCTCCTAGGAAGCCCATTGAATTTGGTAAACTCGGGTTAATATAGAATTCCTTTATTGCTGAACTAAACTACACCTATAGTTAAACACATTTTATTCCATATGTTGTTTGTTTCCTGAATTCCATGTGGGTCCCAAAAAATAGGAAGCTCCTTTCCAATTCAAAATCTTTCTCCCTATTCAATTTCCCCCAATACGAAATTAAATAATTCAAAGTGTTGAGCCTCTAGCTCAGTTCGTAAAGACTGTGTTTTTTTACCCTAAGGTCGAGGGTTCGATCCCAACTTACCTATCAAAAAAATTATATAATTCCAACCAATAGGAATTAAGATAAGTCCCCACAATACGATTTGACTTGACTCCCATCCATTAGTAATCAAGTTTTAACTAAGCACATGTTCAATTAATAGATGTGAAATACGGGTGTGACAACCCAAGAGGGGGGTTGAATTGGTCAATTAAAAATTTTAGGCTTAATTAAATGGGGTTAATTTACTGATTAAGCACTTATTAATCTAACTCTTGTTCAAATATTCAAGATAATGAAATTTAGGGTTTAGATATTACTTTAAGCCTATTTGCCCTAACCCTTGTTTTAATAAAACATAAATACAAGAAATGATAGAGTTTACCAATCACCATAAAGTGCAAAGAGAATGAGGAGAGAAAGCATCCACAAGGCACAAGATTTATAGTGGTTTGGTCTATCACAAAACCTACTCTACTCTTCCAGGTTTACCTCCTTGGAGCGCTCCACTAAAACATTAAGATTCTTCAAAGGGCGAATCTCGAAGCCGTACACCCGACTCCTCCGATAGTGAAAGGGAACAAACCATTTCTGCACAAAGCCTTGACGAGAGGATACAGTCTCGTACAATGTCTTCACCTTTCTTAACAGGCCGAAGAGTAGACCCTCACAATGTCCTCACCTTTGTTACCGGGCGAAAGAGAAGACCCTCAAATACAAATGAAGAAAATAAAAGAAAAACTCTCTTGCCTCTTAGATAAGCGGATTACAAACTTTGATAGATCACCAACACTCCAAGGAAAGATAAAATGTAAGGCCTATGAAGTTCCTCTTTATAGAATATGCAAATGCAAGATCAAAGAGGTTTAGCTTTTGATAGAAAAGTTTTGGCTCAAGGAAAATGGGATTTGATCTTTCTAAAATATTCAAAAGCTTGTAGAGATAGGTTTTAATGATGTATATATAGTGTATTTGAAAATATGACCGTTTGGGGTAAAACTGTAAAAAACTGGGTTGAAAAAGTCAACCTGCGAAAGCCCCAACGGCTAGTTTGCCCAACCGTCGAGGTCGACCGAGCCACCGTTGTCGCCCGCCCCTATCGGGCACCCTTTTATATTTTCAAATTTCTTACCGTCGCGGTCGATCGACCCCATGGCGGTCGCCCGGCAAGGGCTACCTGTTTGCTCAAAAATTTTGGCTCAAAAACCTATCTCGGTCAACCGACCCACGGCGGTCGCCCACCCAATCTCATGACGGATTGTTCTGTTTGAAACAGACACATGTCCGCGGTCGCCTGGCTTGACCCGGTCGACCGGCCCGCTATTTTCCGCAAGAGCTGGATTTCCAGCTTCCTTGCCGCAGTCGTCCGGGAAACCCCCAGTCGACCGGCCCTGGTAAAAATTTCATTTTAACATTAAAATTTTAGGGATTTTGGGCCATGGTCTTTGGGCTTAAGTTCTAGGTTTTCAAACACATTTTTGGGTGTGTTGATGGTTTTCAAAGATGTAGAAAATTAAGTACGAAAACCATTTGAAAACATTCTAAAAGTGCATTTAACATAAAATCAAGAGGACTCTAAATACATTTTAAAAATAAGAACCTTAAGTCTTCTTGGAATGTGTATCTACTCCTTTGTATTTCCATGGACTCCTTCGACTTGAGAGTGAACTTCTTGAACTCTGTCTTGGCTCTTGTGACTTGTCTTATAATCTTCAATGCATGTTGAGGTACATGAGGAGTCACCATGGCATGTTCAACTCCAAGCTCCTTCTTGACACTTGCTACGAACTTGTAGAATCTCATGTTGAGCTTCTTGAATAGAACATCTCCAAATGTTGATGTCTCCAATGTAAGTGCAAGCTCTTGGTTCCTTTGCTTCTTGATCCACAAGTCATGTGTTGAGAAGAGTTGTATAATGGCGATTATGACATGAAAATCCTGTATATAACATAACACCTCAAAGCAACACATCAGTCCATAAATGCTAATCAATTTAGTTTGCTAGCATCAAAACAAGAAGGTAAGGTGAATGATTAAACCCATGGGAACCCTTGGGCTTACAAGATGTGTATGCACCTTATGTATGGAGCACTTCTTCCCTGTATCACATACAGTAGATCAAATCCACATCACACGTACGATGAAATTCGAACCCAGATTGTCCAACAATCCTTAAGGGTCTAGCTAGTTTCGAAACATCACAGTGCATCCCGACCCTAAATGAACCCCGACGCGTCCCTTTAATTGAAAAACCACGACAACCTTAACCCAGAGAACCTTTGCAACAATTAATGTTTTAATATTTTATTTAAGGGGATTTGTTGGGGACCATGGCAAAACGCATTTTGCGGACCGGCTGTTGCTAGGGGTGCAACTTGGATCAGGCTCAACACGATTTTTTCTCGGGTTGGGTTCGGCATATCCAGGATCGGGTTGGTTTCGGGATGGAAAAAAGCAACCCGACGAACATTCGAGTCGGGTTAGGGTTGATGCCTTGGCAACCCGACTCGATGCAAAAACCACATTTTTTAGGGAAATGATAAATGCGCCCCTTTTCATCACTTGGGACACCCAGCAACAGTGTATCAATGACTGCAGAGGATTCAACGGATTTGATTGCCACGTACACTGCAGTTGGGTGTCCCATGTGATGAAAATGGGCGCATTTATCATTTCCCCACTTTTTATTGCATTTTAAAATGAGAAAGCTGATTAATGCTTGACAGCTTGAGCACACCACCGACTCAAACTAATATTTTATTTTTCTAACATTGCATTAATGACTTCTTGTATTAGGAAAAGCAGCTAGTACTTTAGCATGTTAGTACCTTTGACCCAAATTAGATACTTTTGACCTGTACTATCCCGACAGGACCCCCCAGAAACAATCGAGTTATTTAAATCGAGTTCATTACTTGCCTTGTGGAAGAAGTAACATGTCTTATCTTCTCTCTCCAGTAGTACCCTAAGAGCCTTTCTTGTACGACTCCATCTCCTTCTCTATCCAACTCTATCTTTTTTTTTGTTCACATGGTAATTCATTTCTTCTTCTCAGAAATATGTAAACTAACCATCTAACGTTTTTTCATGATTTCCTTTAGAACGACAATGCCTACTCTACTCTTCACCATCTACACAAGCTTCACAACGGCATTATTGAAGAGGAGTGGCAATGGCAGTTTCCGGCGCCATATGCGGGCACTTTGTTCATACTTGCTTTATGTGGGAGTAGTGAACTCTCCGAGTAGAAGAAGCAGCTAGGGATCCTCATTTCTTCTTCTTTTTCCTGTTTATGAAAAATCAGGTGGGTTGGGTAGGGTGGCCCCTTTCGGGTTGAGACTCGGGTTGGGTCGAGTTAGGGTTGGAGAAATGGCCTTAGGCCGACCCAATCCGACCTGAGTTGTACCCCTAGCTGTTGCATGTGGGTGCAGCCACCTTAGATGATTTAAGTGAATAAGATTGGGAAACGCTAATGAAAAGTGAGCCTATTGCACCTACCAAATCCCTAACTTTTGCAAAAGTTGTTTTTTATTATTATTTTATTCCTACTAAAATTGGAAAACTCTAATGCATCCCTCATTCCTTACTTTTACAAAACCCTAACACACCTAACTACAAAAGAGAAAAGAATAAATCCCTAACACGTCTCCTCTAAATCTCAGCCATTGTGCCAGGTACCATTTTTCATTTTTTTTTCCCTATTTTTTCTTCTTCCTCTTTTCATTTTCAGGATTTTTTTCTACATTGTATTGATGTATTGATATGTAGCAAAGGATTTTTGGTATCTAGTGTTTTTCTTTTTGTGTTTTTTTTGCATAGTAACTATAGTTTTTCCTTCTTATGCCATTTGAGCCTCGCAAACAACAGATTCATAGGCTTTTTGTGTAATTTATAGGTAGATTCATGAGTTTTAAAAGACGAAAATACCTTTTTTGTGTATTTACGGGTAGAATCCAACGTGGGGATGGCACCAATTGAGGAGAAGATGAGAGAGCACTGCTTAAGATGGTTTGGACACATCCAATGTAGGCCTTTGGATGCTCCAATGAGAAGAGGCGACTCGTGCGAAGTTGATGGAGTAAAAAGAGGTAGGGGCAGACCGAAAAGAACTTGGGTAGAAATAGTGAGGAAAGACTTTATCCATTTGGTCATTCCATATAACATTCTTCCCCTTCCTCGTAATCTTTTGTGGAGCAGTTGTCATTCTGATTGAAACCACATATATGGAGTAAAAGAGTCATATAACCAAATAGTCAAACAACTATATAACATAACAAAGTTATAACCAACATAAAAGTTCAAAACAAAGTTACAACCAACATAAAAGTTCAAAATAAAGTAACGACCAACATAACCAATGATCAAAACAAAGATACAACCAACATAACCAAATATGAACCAACATAACATAGTCACATAGCTACAAACATAACAAACATGAAAGTATCATCCCCAAACGTCGATGACGTCTACTGAAATCATTCCACATCGTGTGGTAATTGTGTCTTTAATTTCCTTTCCTACTCTTTTGTCATCATCCCTTGATTGAGGAGGATCTCGTGGTATGTCCTCATCTTCCACCAAGATTTGTGCAGCTAGAAAGTTGTCCACAGCTTCTACCATTGAATCATTAGGCATGAAACGCCGAATATAATTATGGATGCAACAACATGCCAAGAATATGTCAATCTGCTTCTCGAAATTGTATATCGGTTCTTCATTAAGAATATTGAAACGCTTCTTTAAGACGCTAAATGTGCGCTCAATGACATTTCGACACGACTAGTGTCTATGATTGAACAACTCATTACTAGTCCGTGAACGCCGCCCTCTAAACTCATTTAAGTGGTATGCTGTCTTATGATGCGGGATGATGAAATGTCACAAGAGGGGGTAGCCACCATCGGCGACGTAAAACTTTCCTACAAATAAAAATAGATTTTATATCAGTAACTAGTAAAATAAGTGGAAACTTGTTTACTACAATGGAACTACGTCATATACAATGTACCTGGAATAAGTGGAATCTTGTCAGCCCTTGTTAATGCATCCACTAATACTCTCTAATCTGATGTCAAACCCTCCCATCCGGCTAGGACATACGTGAATTTTAGGTCAAAGTCATAGACCGCCAAAACATTTTGAGCTATAAAATGCTTACGACAGAAGTAGCTAGGTTTTTCTTCAATTGAGACTTTAGCACGTATGTATGTCCCGTCTATTGCACCGATGCAATCCTTGAAATATGGCATCCACCTTGGATTCTCCCCAATCTGTGATGGTGTCTCACCTATCGGTGGCTTGATGAAGAAATCTTGCATACTCAAAATTGCCTTTAGTACTTTGTCGAAATACGTAGAAACTGTTGCCCCTGAACGTCTAGCACATGCTCTAATAGTCCGAACCCTCTGATTATGTGCTACAATATGCAAGAAGATTGCAACTTGCTCTTCCACTTTACAGTGGATTGTATCTTCCAAGGTTCCCGCCCGTTTAAATATTTCGACAAATTGACAAAAGCAACTGACGTTCATCCGTACCAAGTTATGACAATGTTCATCTGAATCGATGACATGAGTAATCAACGTACGACACGTAAAGTAATTGCTTTCATAGGGAGCTCTGACAAGATATTGTTCGTAGTACTCTTTACAAAGTACTAACATAGCAGATGTACCTGCCATTAGTAGTGCGACTGCTCGCCCAACTAGCTCATTCCTACGCTTCAACTCGTCTCTTCGCATTAACTCTTTCTTCCTCCTTGTAGGACGACGAGGCATCTTACTCTAAATAAGAAGTCAATAACTCAATGGAAAATACAACACAATCACAAATAAGGCATCTTAAACACATTCACAAACAATCCATCCATCCATAAACCGTCCCTCCATAAACAATCCATCCATCCACAAACCATCCCTCCATCCATAACCATCCATCCCTCCATAAACAATCTATCCACAAACCATCCCTCCATAAACCACCCATCCATCCAAACACATACAAGCACATCTACCGAAATACATTTATCTAATGAAATGGAAGGAAAAAAATTAAGTGTGAATATTGATTACCTTGTAAAAAATGGAAAATTTCTTGAAAAGGAAGCTCAGATGAGGACACCAACAGCCTGCAAGATAAAGAAGAGCAAAAAAAATTAAAAAAATTAACATGAAAAAGAACCCTAACTTCCTTCTCGGAATTTCAGCAAAAACCCTTATCTCAACATTCCACCACAATGTAATGAAACAACGCTACTATAGAAGCAATGTCATAAAAGTGGAGCAACGAAACCAATGGATTAACAAGAAGATACCAGAAATACTAAGAACATTGACTACCACATCCATCATTACAATAACAAGATAAAAATCATATGCAAAACCCTAGTTTTAAATTTCATACCAATACCCTAATTCTGATTTTTCAATCGGATCCAATAAAACATGTCTTCTAAGAATGGAAAAAACAGGAAAAGCAAAACCATGAAGGATAACCCAAAATCACACCCCCAAAACAAAACAAAAAAGATCCGAGCCCACGAGGGATCCAAGCCCTCCCCCCCCCCCCCGAAAAAAAAAATCCCCCAAAAAATCGATAGATTGAAGTCGAAAACCAAAAAAAGAAAGAAAAAAAAAAGATTCAAGCACTAAAAAACAAAGATCAGGACATAAGGACAGAGATCTATGAAGATATATACATGAAAAAATATTTAAAAAAGAGGGATAGAGGAGAAAGAAACGAGGAATACCTATTTGTTGCCGAGGACGAGCACACGAGGAGTGGAGATTTTCGCCGTGCAAGAGAGAGCAGTGGAAATTTCCGCCGACGAGAGGAAGAAGATGAAGTTAGGGCTTCTCTCTCTCCCTCTCTCTCTCTCTCTCTCTCTCTCTCTCTCTCTCTCTCTCTCTCTCTCTCGTGAAAGTGTTCTTTTTTTTATACTTCTCGCGACTTTGATGGAGAGCGCGGAAACGAGACCGAATCCGAGCCTTTTAGTCGGAATTATAGGGGCGGAAATGGGTTGGACACGTAAGCCAACACAGATTCCACGTCAATATTGCGCTTTCCTCGCGCTTTGTTTCTCCGACCAACAAAACGACGACTTTGCATCGTTTCCATGGAAAATATGCCCATTTTCTTTTCTGTTTCCGTTTCCACGAACCAACTGAACAGACCCTAAAGGAATAATGGCTCCAATGGTTTTCAAGATCTTCGGTGGAAGATCGCAATGGTTTTAGGAATTTTTTGAAACTTTTCAGGGGTGACTAGATCTCCTAATGCTTGGAGATGGGAAGAATATTTTGGAAGATGGTTGGGTCTTGATGAATTCAGAACTGTTTCTTGGTGGATCTGGAAGACGGTTGCGACTTGGGAGGGCCAATCGTTGGTTTTAGAGTTGTCCTTTCTTGTTTTCTTCGACCTGAATCGATCCAGGTCTTCATACACTGTAATATTTGGGTGACTACTGGTCCCCCATGCATGTATTCTTCGTATGATCTTAATACATCTTCACCATCCTTCAAAAAAATAATGAAATAGCAAGAAATTCTGTAAAAGTTTTTTGTTTTCAAACAATTCATAGAAGCCGAGTAGGGCTATAGAAACTTTTTCCTTTCCATCCAAACAACTCTTGATTGACTAATTAATAGAAGAAACAGAACGAGTAAAATGGGAAAAATGATATCATCATTGTATGCTGCAATTCTTATACTAGGTTTTACTTCTTGGAAAAACTGGTTTTGCATGAAATGTTGACAGTAAACATTGATTGGTGAGAAGGGTTCAGATCATCTTTAAATCATGAATAGTGGTGAAGGAGTCTGCCATATTAGATCATTATCAAGGAGGTCATGGCAGCATTTTGATGTCGTGCTTCTTTGGTTCTTTGTGCTCGGTCTTTTGATTTATTGCCGGCTTTATTGAATTAATAGTTATTCTTTTGATATGAATAAAAATCCCCTTTTGTGTGTTTTATGTTAATTTGCATGGATATAATGAAACTTCACAAGAAAAACATGAGATGTGATTTTTCTGTGGTGTGAAATAAAATAGGGTACCTCTCTCTCTCTCTCTCTCTCTCTCTCTCTCTCTCTCTGATTGGTGAAGGTAGCCAGTCTCTCTAAGGATCGATTGCGAGACATTACTTGACACATTCCATGTCCTTTTTTGTTTTGTTAGTTCTGTTTCCATGACAGTCATGTAGGTTCTTTGAATTTTTATTTGTTTGAGTATTGGATTTTATTATATATTTGCTTTAGGCATTTACCAAATCCATAAGACGATGCTGGCTTAAGAAACTAGGGGCTGTGGATAGTTTTTCATGTCTTCGGAGTTTTGAAACTTGATGGAAGACTTCAAGTTTGTAGATTGTTACATGTTGTATTCTGTTTGAAAGTAATGAAATTTTCTTATATTTGAATAAAGACCTTGAGTTTTTTTATTTATAATTTTTTATACGTTATCGAATTCTGATTAAGCCAACCCCAACTAGTTTGGGGCAAAGGCTTTGTTGAGTTGTTGAGTTGAGTTATCGAATTCTGATTAGTCGATTACTAGCAGGTGTAAAATCTTGCACTTCTGCTGAACAACAAACTTTCTTTTAAGCCTGTTGTACTAGGTCTTTATACAAAATCTTGCACAAGTGTTATCGATTACATGTTGTATTCTATTTGAAAGTAATGAAATTTTCTTATATTTGAATAAAGACATTAATTTTTTTTATTTACTTATTTTTTTGGTATACATGTTATCGAATTCTGATTAGTCAATTACTTGCAGTTTTAAGCCTGCTCATAATCTTATGGGGAGATAACTTTTTAAGGTGAACTTCCTAATTTGAAAAAGCAGGAAATTCTGTAAATGTTTTTCCTTTCTGAACTTACCCAAAAAATTCTTGCAATCCAAGTAGTGTTGGAGAAACCTTTTCTCTTCTGTCCAAACAACTCTTGACTGACTAATTAATAGAAGAAACAAAGGAGTAAATTGGGAAAATGATAGCATAACTGTATGGATAATGCTGGCATGCTGCAGTTCTTATACTAGATTTTACTCCTTGAAAACAATGGTTTTTTGTGTGAAATGTTGATGGTAAACACTAATTAGTGAAAAGAGATCCAGAGGTTCAGATCATCATGCACACAATCGTGTAATTTTGTTTGTATGGATACAACTTTAAAATGATGGTATTTTGTTTGTAGGGGGATACAGCTTAGAAAAAATGAGTAGTAGCATGTTTTAGTGTCAAACTTGATGCAATTGAACTCATGTAGTTGTCCTATGACTGAGAAGATCTGATTGATTAGTGAATAGTGAGAATAGGGAAATTTAGTTGTCTTCTGACCCAATTGGATTTTGATTAGTGAGAATAGGGAACTGTAGCTATCTTCTGCAAACCCCGGACAGGGTTGGCATGTCGGCTGACGTCGTGGGTTTGCTCCCCATAAACGCGAGTTCGAGTCCCCTCGGATTGACCCTGGTTTACGGGTGATTGTGTGCATCCATAGGGATTAGTCCCGCCCTAAAATGGGGTGGGGATACCCTATGTCATAAGAAAAAAAGAATAGGGAACTGCAGTTGGTTTCTTTTGGTGCAATTGGATTTTGGATGAAATTGAAAGTTGGGATACCTTATGACCAGTTTGGGTCCAATCTGCTTTGTTAATTGAGTTTCCAAAAAAAGAAGTTGCAACTAAAACTCTGTAAACTCCATATTTTGATGGAAAGAGTGGTGCTTCTGCCCTTTCTCCATTGGCTGCATTTCGCAGACGATTGTCGTCGGGAGTACACACAATTCAAAGAAAACCAAACAAAACAAAAGCTATCTTCAAGTAATTCTCATTTCTCTCTGCTATATTTGAGTTTTTACATATTTTTCTTTTAACATGCAAACTCATGTTCTTTGTTTAGCTACATCTTCCCCAATTTATAACACCATTTCCACATTGTTTGACCTTCTAATCGAACTTCACATCAGGAATGTTTTCAAAAAGTCTTCCTTTCGTGCTTACTATAGAGATTAGCTTTCTTTTGAGAAAAGCATTGGAAAGATTTTTCCTGTAGAATTTTTGGAGGATTGGAAAAGCTGAGAGAATTAATCTCTTCTATAGCTTTCTCCTGCTGAAGGCGAAATGCATAGACGTGATTTAGAAAACTAAATGTGTGCATGTGTCATGAGTCATGACACGACACATTGAATGTATTTTGAGTACCTGCGTACCCATGGGCCCTTTTTCATGGCAGGCATTGGTATTAAGGGAAGTGATATATCCGCCCCTTTTGATTACTTGGGACACCCAACAGCAGTGTATGTGGCAATCAGCCCCATTGAATACTTCTGACTTGAAGTACATCAGCCCCACTGCAGTCATTGATACACTATTGCTGGGTGTCCCAAGTAATCAAAAGGGGCGGATATATCACTTCCCGGTATTAATTGTCTTTTAATTACTCTCAACCCATCGCCATTTCCCTTATGTGTTAGCAACAGAGGACTTTGTTGGCTACATTTTAGAGAGATGCAAAAGCTTTTAACTTTTGCTAACGCTCAGTAACATTAGGATTGATGTTGGGTTACAGTCAACAGCTTTTATTCCCTACACATAAACACACATTATTAAGAAATTTTTTCTGTTTTTTGCTTCTCGAAGTGCTTATCGATTGATTATCGTCCATTCTTGATCCTTCACATTCTTCATTGGAAATCGTATTGTAACAATTTCGATTTTTGTCATTCAATTTTGCACCTGTTTGCTGGAGAGTCGATGGTTCACTTCCTTGACATATGGATTCCTCTTTAGAAGAATCAAATGGCTTTTGGACTATTGAACTTCCAGGACAATAGAAATTTGGCATTCAATTTTGCACCATTTTGCTGTAGAGTTGAAGATTCACTCACTTCACATATATCATCTGGAACTTCTTTATAACGAAGATGAATTTCTGTAATGATCGCTATGTTGCTTTTGTGAGCATCTAATTTTCTTGGTGA
The DNA here is from genome assembly GCF_043159265.1 of Tasmannia lanceolata. NCBI lineage: Eukaryota > Viridiplantae > Streptophyta > Magnoliopsida > Canellales > Winteraceae > Tasmannia > Tasmannia lanceolata. The sequence continues at coordinate 4,794,229 of NW_027518701.1, read as the reverse complement.
ATTATATGATACAAGGTATTCTTTAAATTAGTTTTGCCTTCACAAAAGTCTTCATACAACAATTGCCTATAATGTGGACAATTTAGGTTAGGATGTAATTGGGACATTTGAAACTGAGGGCCGCTCAGGATATCCATATGGGTTATTTGCATGTAATCAACTATTTGCATGACATTATTTCAGAAGTTGTGTCTTAATCCCAGAAGGCATGGTCACCAAGCTTAAGCTCTTTCAAACTTCTGATTTGGTCCATGACATGGTTGATTGTCTCCCCTTTCAACATCATGCTCCAGCTCAATCTATATGCTTGCTAGGGTACAGACCAACTCTTTTCTTTTCAAATAGGATATTACTGTAGCATATGATTAACCTGCCGATACACTTCATTGTCACTTTATCATATTTTATTGGGCAGTACAGCTGATGATAGACATCAGTATATGCATAGCAGCCTATGTAATGCAGGAATCAATCTGTGTAGGTGTATAGGTGTCTGTCATGGATGGTATCACACATGCTGATCTTGTAAATCTCAAAACATTTAGCTGGTCCTTCAGTCAATGTGATGATATTGAAAGATGTTACCTTGATAAAAATAAATGACATGAAAAGATGGAAAAATAGTAGGGAAATGTTATCAGCACAACCATATTTTGATATTTGAACAAATCCAGCTGTCTTTTCTTCTTTAATTGCTGGTGAGAGCTTCTTGGGAAATTTAATAACATTCTGACAGCTGTTTAAATAATAAAAGACAAGATGGTTTGTGAAATTATCAAAATATGGTTGTGCTGAGATCATTTCCCAAAAAGTATTGATTAGTTTTCTTCCTATAGACGCAACTCATATCGAACTTCCAACTTGCATGTCTAATGTGGAATGTCCTTGTTATATGGAAACCATTTAGGATCAATTGAAGTCCGTTTGCTATGGGTGCAGGGGGTTGAGCCTCTAGCTCAATGGTTGAGGCTTTGTTTCTCAACCTAGACGTTGCAGGTTCGATCCCAGCTTACCAACCAAAAAAATAAAAATGTTTGCCATGGGTGCAACTGGGGCCGAATTGGGTCGGGTGAGGACAACCCTAATCCAACCAGATGACTCAAAATCTCAACCCTAACCCAACTCGACCTGAGCCATGGGTCGAGGAGGTAAACACTAGCCCATGTCACCAGTAAATCTCTAAGCCTTAATCCAACCTAATTTTTCAAATTAGGTTGGGTTGGATCGAATCAGACTCGGGTTGGCCCATGCCAAAAGAAAAAGAATAAAAAAGAAATTATGTCCCTAAGCTTTAGGAATCACAATTAAATTAGGGAAATGGTGTCAACATCTTGTCTTTTAGTATTTAAAGAGCTGTCAAATGGTAATTAGATTTCCCAAAAAAGCTCTCACTCACGAGCCGATTAATGAAGAAAAAACAACTGGGTTTGTGTGAATATCAAATATGGTTGTGCTGATAACATGTACCTTAAATTATTGTAAAATTAGAGAGAGAAGTCAGGCTCTGGTCAAATCTGATTTCACATGGTGTCAACCCTAACCCAACCCAAAATTAAATCGGGTTGGGTTTTCAAGGTTGGCTTATCCAATTTAACCTATCCCGACCCGAGGGGTTGCAAACCAATACAAGCCAAATTTGGGTTGAACCCAGCTGAGCCCAGCCCAAATTACACCCATAATGTTGTTGGGAAAAAACCCTTTCCCGCTTTGATCGAACCTGTGAGAAAACAATTGAACACAAACAATAGAAATATACTAACCACAAAAAATATCAACAAACAACCACAATCAACACAAGAGAATTTTTACGTGGAAAACTCCTTCAACGTGAAGGATAAAAACCACGGGACCTTTCTCAGAGTCCACCAAAATCTCTACTATAATACTTTAGGTACAAAACCTAATTCTCAACATCATCAACGGGATGAACATCCCCATTCCAACAACAATGGAACCCACAAATATGAGTGAAGATAGAGCAACAATATTAACTCCAAACAACAAGAAAAAAAAGTTGAAGAAAATGGTGAAGATCTCACCCAAAATCTGATGTCCGTAAACGACTCAGAAACATGATTTAGAGAACTCCAAATCACAATCCAACCGTTCAGAATGTAGATCAAGATGTCACGAACCTGCTGTCCAAAAATCAGCTCAATCGGACCATGGATCGACCTCCGATCGTCGGTTTGATCACTGCTGCGCAGAAACCCCTTTTTCTGCGAATTTTCCCTCTTTTTTCTCCTATTTTTTGTTGTTGTTCTCTCTTGTTACCAAATATTATGGCTACACTTAGATATATGCTTTAGGTATAGAAAGACCATATTATCTCTCTAGTTAAAACAAATTCCAAATAAGCCCTTATTGGGCTGGACTTAAACCCAACAAATGTCAGCCATTTCACTAATTTGAATTGCAGGAATTTTATGGAAAAGTTTGGAAAGGAAAAACATTTCTAAAATTTCCTACTTTTTTGCACACGAAAAAAGATAATCTGAACCAATCCTATACATTTTTTTACTGAGAGTGACCTTCAATTTATGATAATGTCTATCAAAATTAACCATAATCATACCATTTTTCCCTAAATTGTGAAAAGAAAAAATTTACCCAAGAATATTTTTCCATTAGAAATTTTTTCTTGCAATCCAAACAGGGCCTAATAATGTAAGGGATTCTTTTTTTAATAAATGAACGGACATTAGTATTCCTGCTTAACAAATTATTGGACTCAAAACCAAACGTGATTTTGAGTCCAATAATCAGTTTTGAACTCATAATCTAAACGAACAGATCCCATGTCGTTTAATTTTTAGTCTAATAATTGGTTTTGGACTTATGATCGGTTGTCAAAATCTTAAACGAACAGGGCTCTTCTTAGAATCCTTCATTTAAATTAGAAAGACATTTTTTTTAACTCAATAGAAGGGTCTATTTGTCATTTTACGAGAGGGCATACAGTTGATTACGATTGTGCAGCCAATTTCGAGAAAGTCACTAGTAGTAGATTTTGTCTTATTCATTTGAGGTTGCTATTTCTCTGCTGCAAAAGTGAGCCTTCAAATGGCCTTTTGCAGTACTGCCTAAACAATCCCACGAGTAGAACAGAATCAGTTGTCCTTGATACAGCTTCAAATTACATTAACTGGACGGTTACGATTTCACGATTGCTGCCATGTTTAGGGGCCCATCCATTTACATGGTTTGTAACCTGCCACCCTCACAGCCCTTCTTATACTTCCATATTATAAAGGATGCACTTTCTAGGACAAAATTATCTTTATCTTTTAAAAGACAAATCTATCCCTCCTTTTAGTGTCATTGGGCTATTGATATTTGCACACCGTGTTTTGATGATAAAAGAGAAGGTTGACAATAGGCCTTTGATAAAAAAAAATCCTGCTCGAGAGTCAGAAATTACATAAACGGGTAGAACAGGTTGGTTTTGTCAAACACCATTCTCAATATTTTTTTTCTTTATCCAAAGCAAATAATAAGTTCTAAAGACCGTGACCTTATCTTTTTGAGGAACATTCCAAATACACTAGGGCGTTTGGATATACGGATTTTAGAATCCAGGTTTTTAGTTTGAAAACAGTGTAAAAGATGGCTCATGATCAAGCTGTTGCATGCTGTCCTAGCAACGTTTCTTGGATTTTAAGTAAGAAAACCAGGTTTTAGAAACCTCTCCCCTATCATGAGATTTCTAAAACTTGGTTTTCTTACTTAAAATCCAAGAAATGCTGCAAGGACAGCATGCAGCAGCCAAATCATGAACCCTCTTTTACACTGTTTTCAAACTAAAAACTTAGATTCTAAAATCCGCGTATCCAAACGAAACATTTTTTTTTTTTTGACAAAGATGCCCTTCAATAACTTCTATATTCATAAACTTTCTGCCAAAAAAAATTTAGCCTCAGCATTTTTATCATTTTAAAAACAACGCAGTTTTTCATAGGGATACAATAGCAAAAGTTTTGAGGCAAAAATAGCATGCTTCTCAACTTACTCAAAGGGCATTTTGGAAAGAAAAATCTTCTGTATGTTAGAGTTAGTACCATTTAGGTACTCATTGAAAATAGGGAGTGATAAATCGACACCCCAAATTGATAAATCGACTCCCCATGTGTCTTTCTCTCTCCTCTAGGTTAAAGAGAGAAAGAGGAGAGAGATAGACACATGTGGAGTCGATTTATCACTGCCCTGAAAATATTATATCAAATGTTACATTGTACTAAACCATGGTTCTTAATGACTAGTTCGTATATATTTTGGAATTAATGATTAATAGGTAAAAAGTCAGTAAGTTGTCCAATCGATTGACGTAAAATAAAAACATAAATAAGAAAGTTGCAACAAGACGCTACCTAAACTTCACCTTCGATTCATCTGAATTGTCCACTTGGTAGACTTTATTTTGAAATTCGAACAGCTCAAAGATTACGCTATGTTGAAATATAAATGATCAAGTAAGAAAAACTCAACAGCTTAAGCTTTTGGAACAAAACTCAACAAATTCTTAATATTAAAATTTCACGTGTTAAGGCCAACCCATACACAAAAAATCAAGGCCACATGCGAGGGGTGTTGAAGTATAAATGATTAAGGAAAACACTTTGAAAACTTAATCCCGTCTAAGAAATAAAGACAACAGTGGTAATGATCGTTGATTTGGTCATTTTGACTGTAGTAATTGTGTTTCATAGGGATTCAAGCTCTCTTAATTGCCGTTTTTTAGTACGTCGCACCAATATTTGATCCCCATGTTTTAACAAAACAGATTCCCGTTTTGCTAGCAGTGCTCAGTGATTATTTAATACCCACTCTAACAGCTTGAGTTTTTGGAGTAATTGGTTGTTTCACACACTAATTGGACGTTTCAAACACACACTCTCTGGCCCAGTTATGCCATGTTCATGTGATTAAATTCATTGGCCCGATTCGAGAACACGAGTCTAGCAAAAATGCCACCGAGAACATCTTGATCTTAGATCCTTGATCCATGAGCCTCTTTTAGGATCCATCAATAAAAGCTAACTCATTGATTTCTGTAATCCATCTTATGTATGAAATGTCTGTTTGGTATGGGAGCAAGGCCATATGGGTCGCCTTATGATCTTCATGATCTTCTACAAGATCATCAGTCCTGATTGCACGTCCATGCGCTCATGTGGAATTCTATAATTAGTCCTCATTAGACAGTATGTCTGAAGCTGCCTTTGGTTTTGCTTCGAGAAAGTAATTAGGATTTATTTATACTTTAGCTGTATGGGCATGGAAGTCATGGAAGTCGGCAATTTAGGGCACCTGAAAATGTTTAGGAAGTTCAAATTCGCAATCAAGGAAACATTCCTCTATTAGGAGATTCATATCCCTTGTGATGCAACAAACCTTTCACGGGGTTAATAATAAGAAAATACACCAAGGTTGTTTTAGAATGAGTAAGACCGACCTTCGAGTGTTTAGTCACTTCCCTCTTTCTTTTGCTTCAGTTCGCTGGGAACAAGTCACCTACCTTGAAACCAGGGAGTGGAAAGAAGCGCTTGAATTGAAATATGTATTCGAAAGGTTGGCTGGATGAGCAGTTTTTGTGGGACGTTGGGGTCATTGAGGAATGGGAAGAACCAATTTTTGGCAATCCAAATATCTGCCTTTAAGTAGCCTGTGATCATGCTTAGTGGCGAAGCACATGCCCCACGAAACAAACATATGATGAGCCCACAAGAGAGATCACACCCCGAATAAAATCATTCCTAAAACAGCTTCCTCAGCTATTATAGGTGGGTGGTGAAAGAAAAAGGCTGAAAAAGTTTAAAGATGTTTGGAAATCTCAACCCGCAAGGTCCGTTTCATGATATCTACCTTTTTTACATCTGAAAAAGATTTTTCAGGGTGACGCGGTGTCGCTTCTGAAGATTCTCATTGTCCCCGTTGAGAAGATCTAGATGGGAAAATCTGATCCGATCGTGCACAAATAGAAACGGAAAAGTAAAAGTAAACACAAGCCACAAGATGAACACCTAGATTTTACGTGGTTCGGCCAAGAAGCCTACATCCACGGAGAGAACACAAATCTTCCACTATGAGAAAAACAATGTACAAGGATTACAATGGATTAACCCAAAGCCCATAGACCCACAACCCTTTCCTTGTCCTCTCAACCAAGACCGTACACGAGAAACCACTAGAGGAAACTATCTCCTCCGTTTCTCTCTCCCTCCTCTCTCTTGCCTCCTCTTTGCAGCCGCCATACAAAGATCCTCTCCACCAAAAGAAACACACTTCTCTTTGCCTTTTTATATCTAAGGTTTAACAAAACCTAAAATGTTTATTTCCAATTTTAGCTTCCCACAAAAACACGGCAACTAGAAATCCAAGTTGTATTAGACGTGTGGGAAACAAGGCAACTTTCCCAACAATCCCGCTTCTACCCGTTTAGTCAGGAGGGAATGAGAAAGCTGGCCGAACGGACCCTAAGTTGAAATGGAAGAATGCATTCCTTCAAGGATGTTAAGAGATATCTATCGAAACTCTCTGTTCAGTTGTTCTCCTCCTCTGAATATAATCGAAGACTAAGCGAGAGTGAATTAAACTACCAACTAGAACGGAAAGAAAGAAGCCAACATGAACTAAAAGTTGTAAATCACCAACTAGAAGGGAAAGAAAGAAGCCAACATGAACTAAAAGTTGTAAAAAAAAAATTTTTTTTTGAAAGATGACAATTTTATTGATACTGTGAACGATACAATGGGGACCAGGGGTCCCAACCTGCATTACATAGATCAATTAAGGGCGGCCAGGAACATACTCCTGGGCCAGGAAAAACGAAGAAAATCTATTAATCATCCACAACAGCTAGGATCACCCATCCATAAATTGTCTTTCTACAGGAGCCTTCCATCCCTAAAAAACTGGACGCACCACCAAGGGAGCCTTCCCAGCCCCCAGAGTCCAAAATGCACATCCGGCAAAAAGTGCCAAATCTGGGGCCTCTCATGCAAGGCTTTTCTCAAAACAGATTTGTCATCACCCTTTAGATGGTTATTCATTGTGGTGATGTAGGCTAGCCATCGACATCGGAAAGGATTCATCCATGCTATACTGAGTTTGGGGCTCTAGCAGATATACAACCTCAGAAACCTGGATCAGGGCTTCCAGAGGAGCGCTGGATATCTGTCCTGCTTGTATCTTGCAGCAAACTCCTATCTTCATGAAGAGCCGATGATGCCTCCGCCCAAACCCAAGAGACAATTCCAAAGTTCTCACAAAATCCCAGAATAAGCACTTGATTACTTGGGGAGGTCGGTTTTCCCAGGACCTCATAGGAGGCCATTCCTGCAAATCAAAATAAAACCTATATATCTAGATGGAGGGGAAGGCCTTTTAAAGATGAAGCAGAGGATTGGAGTGCCTTGGAAACTCCAATCCTAGAGGAAAGTGTTACGAATTGACAACACGCCTCCTTCAAATGTCAAAATCAATACATCCACCTAGTTCATTGACTAAGACGTATTCAGCCTCGAGCGCCCCAACAGTAGATTCAACTATAGATGGTCCAGACCTAGGGAGTCTGGAGCACAAGATTAGAAGTCTATTTAATATGTTAAGGTTCTTCTTTGCACACGGCTTGGAACCCAGGAAAGCACTCAGATTATTCATAATGGAACGTGCTTGGGAACTTGATCCCCCCTCTGAGAAAGAATCATTAAAAAGACCACCAAGGACACGGTTCACAAAGTTCTTTCTAACGTAGGAAGGACGCCTCCGCCGGTTCTGAGGGTTATGAGGGGTAGGTTTCTTGGGGTTTGCCAACCTACTCGAATAAACTTTATTTCTCTGCACATTTCCCAACATACCCTTTCTGGAAAAGCTAACGGCACAATCTCAGGCCTCACAGCAGGGGAATTTGAATTTGAAATTCTAAAGGGGTTCAACGGCTCAACAGGCAAGGGGATCGCCGGCGGCCGATCCGCCCTGGGAGAGGAGCCTGAATCCTGGGCAGATACAAGCATTTCCTTAGAGAGCTCAACCCCAATAGGATAATACTGGCCAAAGATATTGAGCTTGACATCAAAGCTAGGAAAAAGCCATCGAGGGGCTAGAATCTTAGCTGAAACGAAGGTCATGCAGTTCTGATTGTTGCCCTCCATCTTGGTTTCAAGTACCTAGCCAAAGAGGCCCCGTAACGCCTCCACCGTGGAGACAACCCAAGCATGCAAAGGGATGCCATAAAAGCGAACCCAAAGCTCCTCTTCTTAAACGAAATCCTTTTTCCATGGCGAGAGGGAGAGGAGATGAATGTCCAAGGCCTCAAGACCCTTAGCAAGAACCTGTGAAGCCTGTTCTCCTGAGTCAAGCATAAAAAGAACTTCATCCTTTGCAAGAGCAGAGGGGCAGGGTAAAGACGGGATTTCCCACGAGACCTGTGCCCAATTCCATAGATCCTGCAAGGTCTCCTTTTGATTTTTCTTTTTCCTGATCAAGCAGGATCTAAGGGAGTCTAATCGTACGTCTAATTCCTTCCCTAAAATATATAAAATTGGAACTGGTGAATCGATGTTGCGAAAGATTTTACCCGAATCCGGCCAAGAGTTGAATTCATCATCTTGTTGTTAATATTATCCATTTACATATCAATAAAATTTTATAAATATTTTTTAGAATTTGCATGACAAGTTAAAGCAGAAAAATGTCACCGGATTAAAAGTTGTAAATCACAAAACCTGAATTCGAACCTGAACCATTCGCGCACTTGTTGCTCTTGCAGCCATGCAAAGTACCACAATAAACCAGGCAAATGTCTAAATTATTGGACCCAACATAGCGCAAATGACGGAAATAGGAGCTATATACATCTAAGTCCACCTCGCATGGCCTCAATCTACAGAGGGCGATTGGAGGAATCCGCGGACAGGGCCGACCTCATGGATCCAATGGATCCGGCCCACCTAAACTTGGTTCCCGATCCAATCTGTCATACAATTTAGTAATTCATTACCAGAATTTATGGGGATCTGGCCGGAACTGGACAAGTTGGCATTGAAAATCTAATCAGAAAACCCCTAAAACCAATAGCCAGTGTTTCAAAACCTGGATGTGGGCCAAACACATCCAAAGCAAATCCTATTTGACTTGACATGGCACGGTCAAATACTCAATTGGGCGATCATAACTTGGGAGTCAAAGGAGTTTTCATTGACTTTATAAGGCAAAATACGGACTTAGACAAGAACATGCCGGTCATAAGTTGGGAGTCAAAAGTAGTTTTGATTGACTTTATAGGGCAAAACACAGACTTAGACAAGAACATGGCGTTCATAGCTTGGGAGTCAAAGGAGTTTTGATTGACTTTATAGGGCAAAACACAGACTTAAACAAGAACACGATGAAGGTAAAAGAGAGTCGAATTGACTCAGTCAAGTCGATGATGACATGGGAGAGTTTTGAAACTAAGGTTAAAGCAGAGAAGAATCAAGCTCACAAAATGCTGTAAATCACAACAAAGACTAAAAGTGAGTCTAAATAAGACCATTCTATCTCTCAATGCCAAACTAAAAGTAGATTTTATATAGACATGAGAATTACATATTTCAAAGCAAAAGAATGTTTTTCAAACTGGGTTTCTCAGAAATCAAAATACATATGCATTACATATCAATATAAAAGAAGCAAATCACCACACTGTACAATGTATACACACAATGCATACACCATTAAAGATATACCTAAGCAATTGGCACTCATAAACAACTATTCAAAGAACTGTAAATATACAAACATACACACCTCTGGTTCAACTGAGAATTTTAGCCTCCGAAGCAGCCGAGGAGCTTCTTGGGAGCGAGCCCGGTTGCACGATACTTTGCAGCAACCTCTTCGGCCTTGAGAAGTTCTTCCCCATGCTTGGCCTCAACCATGGCCCTCTTCTCTTCTGCTCTCTTGTGGTACAGACAAATCTTATTTTTCATCTTCTCTGCATACTCTGCCTTCTGCTTTTCCAATTTTTCCTGAGTGAAAAAATAGTGGGCTGAATAATTTGTTCCTGGCCTTGGTTTCTTTTGACATAAAATGGGAGTAAAACAAATTTTACAGCCCATTTTACATCCAGTAAAACAGAGCCTAAAAGTAAGCTTTTTATTGATCACTCCAGTTCTAAAATGGCCTCTGCCTGTGTGGGGCTGAACATTAGTTTTGAGACTATCGCTATATTGATTGAACAGCTAATTCTGCAATAAAATGTATTAATTATGGGTCCGATGTCAGCAGTGTCATTTTTTGATAAGGTCACTACTCACATTGTTTCACTTTTATGATCGGATGTTGATAGCATATCAGGTACTGTGAGTTCATAACAAAGTTAATTAGAAAAGTGTAAAACAAGGTGAGTGGTGCCATTATCAAAATATGGTAGTGTGGAATGTGGATAGCAGTCCCCATTAATAAACAAAATAAAAATATCAAGTACTACGTGAGAATGTGATTCATTTTTTTAAAGTTCTTTTATGAATAATGTTCTTCTGGGGCCCAATACTTCGACCGTGGGTCCCACATAGCACCATGACGCACAAGATTAAAATCACAACAACTAACTTTTTAATAAATAACATTTCAAAAGTAAGAAAATTTCTGCGAAGTAAATTTAATCGAGGTTGACTACAACTGTAAACCAAACCCCCACAGAAATCCTAACGAATATTAATGCAGAAATCATTAAAAAAAATTAGTCTTACTCTCCAAGAAAACCCCACAAATAGGAATAGGCAACAAAACCATAGCAAAACCCAAGCTTCTTTCTTTCCTATTCAAACTATGCAAAAAACTCATCCAAAAACCGAACTCAGTTATATATATATATATATATATATATATATATATATATATATATATATATATATAGACACACACACAGAGGTTGTTGTTCCTGAGCAAGTGTGCAGGTAAGCTTACCTGCACACGAGTGCAGAAACAAGGTGGGGGCCTACATTTTTTGGTGGTTCAAAGCATTCACTTGGAAGGCCCTTCCATGGATAGGGTGTGGCCAAAAAATCAGCCCCATTGGATCATCCCAACCGTGCCATTTGGGGGGGAGGGGGGCGGGGGGGCGGCGAATGGGCAGAAACATGGACACACAGTGTCTGTCCATTTTCCCCCCGACCTTTGATTGGGTTAGGACGATCCAAAGGGGCTGATTTTTGGGCCACACCCTATCCATGGAAGGGCCTTCCAAATGAATGGTTTTGATCCCCACAAAAATGTGGGCCCCCACCTTGTTTCTGCACTCAAGTGCGGGTAACTTATCTGCACACTTGTGTAGTTATAGTTTTCTCATATATATATATATATATATATATATATATATATATATATATATATATATATATATATATATATATATAGAGAGAGAGAGAGAGAGAGAGAGAAAGAAAGAGATAGAGAAGGGTTCCTGAGGTGGCGCTAGCGCTACCTTATATGAGGTGGCGCTCACAAAACATAGGGGGGCCCACTTTGTTTGGATGATCCAAAGCATTCATTTGATAGGCCCTCACATAGATAGGGTGCCAAAAAAAATCAACTTCATAGGAACATCCTAACCCTTCCATTTGTGGAGGTTAAAATGGATGGGTATAAACCTCCATAAATCTAAACCTCAACAAATGGAAGGGTTAGGATGATCTTATGGACCTGATTTTTTGTGGGCACCCTATCTATGTGAGGGCCTATCAAATGAATGCTTTGGATCATCCAAACAAAGTGGGGCCCCTATGTTTTGTGAGCGTCACCTCATATAAGGTAGCACTAGCGCCACCATAGGAACTGTTTATACCCCATCTCCCATAGTTGTTGACTCATCCAACCCATTCATTTCTAGCCGTCCAACCTATAAAACTATGGTTGGTTTAGTCATCCAACCCATTAGTTTTATAGGTTATAGTTATAGTTATGGTTTATGGTTAGGGTTATGATTTGTGGAGGTTTAAAATGGACGGCTAGAAATTACGCTCCTATAGATTGGATGGTTAGGATTATGGTATGGAGATGGTTTCTTAGGAACACACTATCTATGTGAGGTGCTATAAAATGAATGGGTTGGATGAGTCAAACACCTATGGGAGATGGGGTATTGTAAGCTCTAGCGCAAGCTGAGCTCTAGCCCACGAACCCCGCCCCCTATATATATATATATATATATATATATATATATATATATATATATATATATATATATATATACACACACACACACTAGTAAAAAACCCCTTGCGATGCACAGGCCGACAAAGAATTGTACGGACCACATCATAGGTTGATCCAAACCGTCCATGTGATGGAACACAACATCAATAGGTTGTGCCGGTAAAATCATTTCTATAGGCTGATCCTAGCCCTCCAATCTATAGAGGTTTCCATAATATGTTGCTCATCTGAAGGTGCCCGGAATTTGTAAATATTTTTACAGGTGTGCGGAATTCGTAATATCCTCAAAAAATTAATAAGGAAAAGTACTTTTTTCGTAATTGTCATATTTTGATACCTCTTCTTTGTAGTTTTTTCCGTAATTGTCATATCTAGGTACCCGTTGTCCGTAATTTCCTCCCAAACTTTACTACTTAATGATTATTATTGCTAGCTTCTTTCTTTACGTATTATTGCTAGCAACCTTTCAAGAAATAGTATTTTCGTGCAGTTTTTCATCACATCTAATAAGACAAATCACTGAATACATACAATTGCAAAGGATGGGCAAGACATAGCGTTTGGAGAAGGTGGCTAGCAAATCAAGATTCGAAATTACCAGCGAGGTGTTAATGCCACAGATTTTGCAAATAATTCCGAACATTCATACATTTTTTACCCTCACATAGATAGTATGTACAGATATGTGGGGAGGGCAAAAAACAGTAAAAATCATCCACATTGACGTGTTAAATGGACAAAATTCTCTCCTTTTCTCTTCTGCTATATATATATATATATATATATAGAGAGAGAGAGAGAGAGAGAGAGAGAGAAGAAAGTGTTCCAGAGCTCGAGCTCAAAAACACATATGGCCCCACCTTTTTGGGGTGATCCAAAGCATTCATTTGGAAGGCCCTTCCATGGATAGGGTGTGTACCAAAAATCAGCCCTATAGGATCATCCTAACCCTGCCATTTGTAGAGGGTAAAAATGGGCAGAAACATGGACACACAGTGTTTGTCCACAGCGGCAGAGCCAGGAATTTACAATTGGGGGGGGGGGGGGGGGGACTAATTTACACTTGCTTGTACTGGTCATTGGGGGGGCCATGGCCACTAAAATAGCTTTGCATGCATGTACAGCCATGCATGGGGAAAAGGATTTTGCAAGCCATTGAGGGGGGCCATGGCCCCCCTCATGCTATATGTGCCTCCGCCCCTGTCTGTCCATTTTCGCCTCCATGTTTGATTGGGTTAGGATGATCCTATGGGGCTGATTTTTGGTACACACCCTATCCATGGAAGGGCCTTCCGAATGAATGTTTTTTATGCCGCCAAAAAATGTGGGGCTACATGTGTTTTTGAGCTCGAGCTCCGATACACATGGCCCCACATTTTGGGGGGGCATCAAAAGCATTCATTTAGAAGGTCCTTCTATGGATAGGGTGTGTACAAAAAATCAGCCCCATAGGATCATCCTAACCCAATCAAACGTGGAGGGGAAAATGGACAGACACTGTGTGTCCATGTTTCTGCCCATTTTTACCCTCCACAAATGGCAGGGTTAGGATGATCCTAAAGGCTGATTTTTGGTACGCACCCTATCCATGGAAGGGCCTTCCAAATGAATGCTTTGGATCACCCCAAAAATGTGAGGCCACATGTGTTTTTGAGCTCTACCTCAGATAAGCTTATTTGAGCTCTCTCTCTCTCTCTCTCTCTCTCTCTCTCTCTCTCTCTCTCTCTATATATATATATATATATATATATATATATATGTATGTGTGTGTGTGTGTGTGTGTGTGAGAAAGAGCACACACACACACACACACACACAGAGAGAGAGAGAGAGAGAGAGAGAGAGAGAGAAGAAGAAGACAAACTCGAAAACCCTACACTAAAAATCCTACTTTACAAAAATACCCACAATTAAAGCTCCCTACAAAACCAACTGGAAATATACTTTTCCCCCAATGAGGCTATTTTAGATATTAAGGCTTTCAAAATATAGAACTCCCATGGCTTTTTCAAACACAAGGCTTTTAAAGTGGTATAAGACTATAATATTTGCAAACAAATCACAGGGCAGTGATAAAAACTACAAATTTTATGAAAATTTTCATAAACCTTTTCATGAATACCCTTGTTCCTCATAACATTTTAGCTAGAATGGTTGGTCGGCAGTCAATCTACTTATTTCAAGAATTGTTTGCAGTAAATAATTTTAAGGAATGGGGAAATTAATGAAACGACTTCCCTAGTGTATAATTAAAAGCAGATGGTGAAAAACATGCCTTTAATAAGTATTGAATAAATATAAATCTCTTCTAAGTAGACAGTTGTGATATTTACTTATATGTGCTCTCAAATATTTACACAATTTAAGTATATTATCATTTTATTCTTCAGCACCTGTAAGTTCTGAGAGAACCCTTTCTTCTGCTTAAAACAAGCATTTTCAGCCTTCTGTAAAGCAAAAAAAAGGTCACTAGGCTTATGCTTACCTCGATCTGTCTCAGCTGATATTCCACATCTGCCTTCTTTGTGTTCTCCCACGATGTAATAGTTGACAGCATTTTGTTAGCCCTGTTTAATGGTGTAAGGAAGCTACATTACCAATATTCCAGCATGATATAAGATAAAGTATTGGTTACTATAAAACCTAAACGGTACATGCATAAGAAGGGAAACAGTAAAGTATTAATTATGAAAAGTCGGAAGTTAAACTCATCAGAATCACTTATGCTGGTTGATGGCCCCGTGGAGGAAAAAGGCAAAATCCTTTGGCAAGTTTCCTTACTTGCAACTATTTGGGTGATTTGGAAAGAGCGAAATATTAGTGTTTCAAAGCTCCTCTAAAAGCCCATTCTATGCCTATACCAAGATCGCAACTATTTGGGTGATTTGGAAAGAGCAAAATATTAGTGTTTCAGAGCTCCTCTAAAAGCCCATTCTATGCCTATACCAAGATCATATCGCTCTGCATCTTCTAGGCGAGGTCTCTCCCCTGCTTCTGGTTTATGTCGAGCTCCGATCTTTGGCGTCGCTATAGTGAAATCTGTTTTTTTCCAGGGAAGTGAGGGATATTCCTTCTCCTAGCTGGTCTCCCCCTAATCCTGTTATGTTTAAGTTAAATTTTGACGGCTCAAGCATTGGTAACCCAGGCCCGGCAGGTATTGGAGGTCTCCTAAGGGATGAAGGGAAAACATTAAGTGGCTACTCTGGGCGGATCGGCAGAGCTGACTCGAATGAAGCGGAGCTTAGGGAGGTCTCCAAGGTATCGGGCTAGTTGATAATAGTATCTTTCGAGCATTGGCGGTGGAGGTCGATTCCCTTAACATAATCGGATGGATGCTCGAAAGTCACCCTCATCCATGGAGGTTTGCCCACTTGGTGGATGAGATCCAGGATCGGGTGGGGTCTTGTCCAGTATCCTTCCGACATGTCAGAAGGTCAGCCAATAGAGACACGGATGCTCTTGCCCAAGCGGGGGTTGATAGGCCTCGCTTGGAAGTGTTTGACATTTTCCCGCTTGGGATGTAGCATTTTTGTTTCTTTTTTTTTATTTTGTCTTTTCTTGGCTCTCCGACCTCGATCGTGAGCTTCTATTGTTTCTTCTCATTAATAAAATCTTATTTACAGTTCAAAAAAAAAAGGAGCAGTACAGAGTATTAGCTTCTGGCAGAGGGCATATGATAATGCCAAACAAAGCTTAGAATATTGAAAATGCTGATATGAAACAGAGAATACATGAAAATCAGTATGGGATAGATAGGCCACAGGCAGTATGGATATCTCCAATTTTTATGCTAAACCTCCTGCAAAATTCCCAATATCTTTTGCTTAATCATCAAATACATTATATCCTTATGTCATTTGTACCATGACGAGACATTCCATTCTTATAGTGCAGTGAATTCAGTTTAGATATGGGCCGTGATCTTAAAAGAGAAGGGCCAGAGAATTTAGTTCTTTTTATCAGGCTTCTAGGATCTGGTTAAGTAGGGAAATTAACCATCTCAGAGCTTTCTATTGTGTTCAATGAGGTGAATGTAGGGTCTTGGCGGACAAGTAACTTAGACAAGTGTCTAACAAGGTGGGACCAGCAACCCAAAAAATAAAATATACCACACACATCTTCAGAGTATGATACACATAAATGGATATCGATATATACATGGGAATGGAGATAATACTTATTGTCTCCCAAAATCTAGAACTCAGATATAGATACAAGTATCTATACCGCAAGATAAGACACAAGGCATGTATAAATTATTTTTTTCTTGAAAGGTGACAGGGATATATTAAAATCATACGAATGATACATGCACAGGGGACCAGTAGTCCCCCAAGTATTACAACGTATGAAGGCCTGGAGCAATCTAGGTCGGAAAAAAACAAAAAAAAGGAAAGCTTTAAAACCAATGATGGGCCCTCCCAAACCATCTTCAAAATCCACCCAAACAGCTCTGAGAACCATCCAAACCCAACCACCTCCCAAAAGTCTTTCTTTCTCTACTCATGGGAATTCTAACCACACCTGAAAGATTCCAAAAAACTTTGCTAAATCCATTGTGATCTTCCCACCGAAGATATTGACAACCATTGAAACCACTATTCTTTTAAAGGAACTTTTTCTTCACCTATCCTAAAAGCGGTCCCCCCTCACCTGTACACTTGCCCAGTTCCTTTAACAAAGACTCGCTTTCGTAACGAAAAGCCTTTCCGCTCGCCACTATGTCCAGATCCTCCTCTTGTAGATCCCTGTCGTCTGGCACCTTTCCAGCCGCTATCTTCTCTTCAAGTTTCCGTATCCCCACTGCTTTCTTCGCCTCCCACTCCTGCCGTCTTAAACTTCTCTCTTCCATCAAGGATTTGATGAAGAAAGGATGCTTGTTCATTGGTTTATGGGTCTCCTTAACATTGAAAGTCCCTATCAGGCTAAAAAAGACCTCTCTTCTCCTATTACCGGCGTCTTTGAAGAGCAACCATTGCCTTTTGATGAAATCACTAATGATTTCCCTTGGGGTTGGCAAAGACTTAGAGGCCTTTTTTTCATTATAAGCCATGCCCCTAATCATGAGCAAAAAGCTCCTCTAATTCCATAAAGTCCATTTGCCGCTTTCGTTTCCGGCTTATTGCCGGAACAACTGAAGAAGAAGGTGGAGGGAGGCTCTGATCCTGCTGTTCCATGATCCTGAATGGGGCAACGAGAGGACTGAGTTTTCGATTCTACTACTTACTTCCAAAGGTCCCCTCTTTTTTATTATAGGGGCAACCGCCTATGATTACCAATAACCACCCCCACACCACCCATGACGGCTAAATAGGAGAGTTTTCCAAGGCTTTATTATGAACGCATTTATGGAGCCAGGCACTCGCCTGACAAAGCGTTTCTGCCTCTTCGGCTTCCAAAGATAACATGACAAATATTCCTAAATTAAGTAATCAAACAATAGGGCCCTAGAATGGTTTCTAAGAGTATTTTAATCATCCCCTTCGAATTCCACGAGCGCCTTAAATGCTATGCTATTTCTGATGATGATTAGCTCTGTCTTTAAGGGAAATTGCCGACTCCCTCTTGTCCTTTCCGATGATCCAGCTGCCTTGATATAATTTTTCACTTCAATAGCGTAAGCGACAGTCTTTTGCTTGTTTCAAAAAACCAACTCACCCATCTGTACAGCACCCATCGGAAATCCCTTTTTTTTTTCTTCTCTTTTTATTTCCTACCTTTTTATTTACCAAAAAACCTATAATCCATCTAGCTTCCATATGGTTGAAACTAGACGATCAAAACCCCAATAACGTTTACCCGGTCACCCAAGGGCCGCGCATGCCCTGGGAAGGTGTAGAAAGTCATTTTTTGGACCCCATTCGACCATTTTATGTCTTTGGGCCTTGACAGAATGTGGCTTCAAAATGAGTTCCACTGAGGATATTTTTTTGGAAGAATCCAGCCCAATCTGGGCCTTTGAGAGTTCTAGACCATTTCTTTGCTTCCATTGATTTCTGAAATTCGAGCCACCCAAGCGGAACTCCGCTTTCCTTGATTTTAGGACACCCAAAGATTTATGCCACAAGCCAATCGCACTCCAATGGGTGATTGGCCCTAGAAGCACTGTATTTGAGAAGAATCTGCCATCCCAAGAGCTGTAGTTTTCTCAGTCCTATTGGAGTCAGAAAAAGGACCTTTTTGACGTGGACGATAGGACACAGGATCCGATGCAAGTCCGGCTGATTCTAAGGTATGTGGGGCCAGTGGAATATTGGGAGAAGTCTCTTCCAATTTTCCTTTCCCTTTCTTTGATTGATGAGATTTGAATTTTGAATTCGAAAAGGAGGGCCCTAGATGTTCAACAATCTTCCCTCCAACAGACCCCCAGCCACCCAACGGTGGAGCTTCAGTTAAACTCCCGCCAGAAAGCCCTAGGCCGCCGATATACCCAAGGTCGGCGGGCACGAAGAATCTAACGCGTTTGAGCTCGGTACCTTATGGGAGGGCTGCTCAGCAAATCCGAGTTCGGTCCATTGCTTTCAGTAGGAGGGGAGACTTCAATTCCTATAGTAAAGCAGTCACCCAATATCCAGAGGAGAGCAAAAGAATACGAAAACTTCCATCTAGGAGTGAGGATTCTCACCGAAACGAAGCTCATACACTGCCTATGTCTACCTTCCATCCTTACTTCCAAGACCGGACCAAAAATATTTCCCAAGGCTTCCACTGTTGAAATTGCCCATGCGTGTAACGGAATCCCATAAAAGTCTACCCAGGTTTCTTCCGCTCCCTGGATAAAACCCCGATTCCAAGCTGAGAGAGATAGCAATTGGTTCCCACACGCTTCCACCCCCTTGGCCAGAATCGATGCAGCCTGGACTGCTGATTCAAACATAAAAAGAATTTCATCCCTCGCTAAGATACAAGGACATGTGAGGGAAGGTAAGTTCCAAAATCATTTGGCCCTGGCCCAGAGATCATCTAGAGTCCCATTTATATCCTTTTTTTTTCCGACCAGGCATGCTCTTAATATTTCAACCCGAGCTCCCACTTCCTTTCCAGATATAAAAAGTAAAGGGATCCCTTTCTCAAAAGATGTTGATATTTCTCCAGAATCCAGCCACGACCCGTCCTCACCGCCGGCACTGGCCGAGGGCTGTTGAGCAACGAGATTCGGCTCAAGATTGAGAGGAAAATATTTTCTTCTTTTTTTGGTAAAACCATCGACATCGAGCTCGCCATTTGAAGTTGTGGTAACGGCAGGATGGGCAAGTCCAGTCCCCAGGCCTTCTTCCTGTGGAAGGGGGAAACCACTTTAAGACGGCCTTTTTCTTCCCCACCCCTCCCTGCCTAACCATCTCGTTTTTTTGTGGGAATTACTAAGACATGCTTTTTCACCTAGTGATCTCTCTGCCACCTTCTTTGTTTGTTTTGGATTTTGGAACTGATTGAGAGTCCAAAACTGATTATTGGACTCAAATATGGGTAGAAAACCTTCAACCGATTTACGGTCTGTCGTTTTTACCACTTGGCCACTCTCCCCTTCCTGGAGGTACCCTGAGATGACTCTTCTTTGTAATGATATCTTAAACTGTGATATTGATATACTGTTATTCAATAACAGTACGAGGCATGTATAAATAAATACTATGAACTTAACTAGTTGTAACTTAGATGATGAAATTAATAATAATTTATAAGTTTCACATACCCAAAATTACAATTACAAACACATGACACTAACAGGCAAAAACCATGACAGTAAATTCAGAAAGTGATACAAGTTTGAAACATGATGGTATTTTTGTTAGTATCGTATGCTCTCAGAAGCCAATTTCTATTTGAATTTTGTAAATATTCTTATATGAGATAGATGAAATTTTTATTTTTGCCTTTATTTAATTCACTATTATGATTGCTATGGATATATTGAACTTTATGTTAGATTAGATGTTGAAATAATGCTCCTTAGGTAACATTGTAGGAACACTATGCATTGGGCTTGTAACATCAAAGACAGAATACATAGTGTTCCAATTCAATGTAGACCTAGAATAGTTCTCAGATGGGAATGTTGACATCACATTTCAGTACTAAGATGTGCTGCTTTGATAGACTAGAGGATGATGATGATTCAGTTGTTCTAGATGCAGGATATAGTTAATGCATAGACCTAAGAGGGTCCATATGCTTCTATGTAATGTTTGTATAACTTTGATTATACCAAAAGGTTAGATGCCCAATAAGAGCCTAATACATGGAATCACCATTCGAATAGGAGAGAACACTTAAGATGTGCTGCAACCTAGAAATCTAGATCCAATAGTATTTGATAAAAATATTTTATTAAAGTAAATTATATACATTAAATATAGTATTTGCAAAAGGCATTTGTAAAATATATGGTGAGTCCAAATTAATTATAGAGCCATAAATTGAATTCGAAGGGGCAGAGATATGACGGTGATTGCATATTGAATTCTTAATAGGCCCATATGGAATTATTTCATGGTAGAGGAATAAATTGATAATTCTACAAGAAAGGGCCTACTTGTATGGCTTTACAGTCTCTGGCATTGTGTTGACGGACATCAATTTCCATCGGTAGAAGTCCTTAAATATTATTTATAAAATTAAACAATATAAAGAAAAAAAAAACAAAGGAATGAGACTCCAATTTGATTGGGATACTTCAACAAGAATCCTCCTATAACTAGAGACCTAGTAACCCTTGAGATCCTATAAACTTTGTCTCTACACACACCCCTAAGTATAAATGATATCTTAGGGTTCATGAATTTCGAGAAGAAGAGGCGACAAGACTTGGGCTGCTCACAGGTAATTCATGAAAACCAAAAGTTCTTAATCTGGGTTTAAATCTATAATTGTTTGAATCAATTTTAATTCAAAGAATTTTTAAAACTTACAAATAATCTTTTAATTTAACCAAATGAAGTATCCATGAAGTATTTAGTGTAAATATATAGATATTATATAGTGTCAGACACAATATGTTGGGCCTACACAAGTATTGTGATATCAATTGCAGCATCTATAAAGTGAATAGAAAAGACAACTTGTTTGCAATATTAGATTTGAATAAGTATATAACATGAAAAAAAAATAGAAGATAGCCTAAATAATATGTGAAATAAGAGAAAATTTGTTTTTTTTTCTAATAGTCATGTTGGCGTGTGCCCTGCATGTTTATCCAGCACGCTTGCACCCCAACAAAGTAATTTTCAAACATTGGCTTGTGCATTTTTTGTAGAGCATTGGCTTAATTAAAAATCTACCATCTAGTTCCCTTGCCGCTTAACTACCAAGTAAATTCATAGTTACTGGAAACTTCCTAGTTGGATGCTCGCTTCCAAAGAAACTCGCTTCGGAAGCTACGTTTTTCTTGCTTCCCAAATTTAGGAGACGTCTGCTTCCCAGACATTTCCTCTGTTTTCTCTTGATTAAGAGTACGCTTCTTATTTAGGTGATTATTTCTTCCTAAAAGAATGTTTTCTCTTTTTGATAATGCTGAAGTAGGAGACGTGCGCTTCCCAGACATTTCCTTTGTTTTCTCTTGATTAACAGTACGCTTCCTATTTAGGTGATTATTTCTTCCTAAAAGAATGTTTTCTCTTTTTTATAATGCTGAAGGAGCGTATTAAAAAGAAAAAAAAGAGTACATCTAAAACTTGAAAACTCATGAGGATTTTTTTCCGAAAGCTTAACATTAAATATACATGAATAAAACAAGTGAAACTATAAATTTCCAAATCTACTAATTCTAATAATCGCGAAGTCATTTATTTCTACTTGTAATCCTTATCTGTATTAATCCTTCCTCTTTAACCTAGTACAATCCTACTCTTTCTATGTACATCTTATTCGCTTCCAATGTGGCTTCTTACATTCTTTATGTTCTTTCAATGACACTTCCAACACATTTTATCTTCACTTTCTTTAGACTTTTTCGCTTCTCGTATTTTCTCTGTTCTAAACCTCTCAATTCCCGCTTTCGCTTCCCGCATTGCTTCTCGCACTCGCTTCCCACTCTGGCAACTATGGTTATGGTAAATTCTTATCAATAACAACCTATTTTCTACTGCCTTTCTGGAGTGTGCCACTTGACATCTGTAGCAATAGGAATATCTCTTAAGGCAAAAGATTTCACCATTTCCATTTTCTTAAGCTTCAAAAATAAAAATCAATTTAAAGATAATCTAGGTACATAAATCAATGCTTACTTGTTTTCGGCTTTTGCCTTTTCGTTCTCTTCCCATGCTTTGATCAAAGACATTCTCTTCTCAGTTGCAACACGTGTAAGAACAAAATCTAAGACAATATAGCATGAGACGTTTTTACAATGAGAATATTATTACAAGCGGAAAAGAAAATAACCTTGAGACAGAGGAAGCATCAACTAAATCGTTACCTCTATTAATTGATCCACCCGAGTTCTTCTCCACTGTGGGAGAATCTGAGACCTCTGCCATAAAGAGAGAAAAAATCAAGATATTAGTCAAAAAATAATAAACAGCCATTTTAAGGCTATCCAGATTCATAGGCAAATCCTCATAGGAGATTAATATTAGCAACTGAGTTATCATATGTTTCCAAAATTCATAAAGAAGATAAACTTTGATACGGATGCCTGCTGGGGCTTAACATCAGTTAGGGCCCGTTTGGATACCTCAGATTTTGTATTTGGATTTGGAATTGAGTTTTCAGTACAAAATGAATAGATCTGGCAGCTCATGTTGAGGGAGACGGAGAGGGAAGGGCGTAATTCCTGCTGCAGGGGAGAGGGTTGAGGAGCCAAGAGGGTGAAGGAAACTGCCAGATCTGTGGATTTCCAATTTCTTATTTCCACAGCTTATTTGGAAATCTGACTTTTTTCACTGTCAGTCGCTGAATTGGAAATTCAAGGATTTGATCGGGATCCAAATGTCAACGCAAAAAGGGCCGCAAATGTGAGAATTCCAAATCAAAATCTTCTCGGCATCCAAACGGGCCCTTACTAATTTATCATATTATCATGAATTCAAATATCAACACAGTTATAAGGGAAAACAAAATTATTATTTTCCTAATTTTTTAGTTATTTATATGAATTTATTCATTTTAATTGTATTTTTACTAATCTGTAATCTATTTATGCTCATCTAGCTGCAATCTGTAATGTCAAATATGATCATTAGTTTTTATGTGGTGACCGCACGTATTTTAAGTTTTTTTTTTTAAAATACTGTGGGTACACATGATTTAATGATCCAAACCATTCATCTGTTGGGCCCCAGCGGAACATATCCGGAAAATAATCTCCATAGGATGGTGCTACTCCTTCGATTTGTAGAGGTTTCTATAATCGGATCATCCCATGCAGATTGTTTTTGGAGCAAGGCCAATCTGAGTCAGGGTCCAACAAATAAATGATTTCAATCATTGAACCATGTGGGGCACACTGTATTTTTTAAAAGAATACTTGCACCTACATGCTCACACCATCTAAAAACACACTGTATTTTTTAAAAGAATACTTGCACCTACATGCTCACACCATCTAAAAACTCTATAACCATAGATCTTCAAATGTATTAAGGTGCATGTCTGGCTTTACCCAAGTGAAGAGCTAGGGAAAAAATAATTCCAGGGTCTGGTATAACCTACATGCTCACACCATATAAAAACTCTATAACCACAAATCTTCAAATATATTAAGGTGCATGTCTGGCTTTACCTAAGTGAAGAGCTAGGGAAAAAATAATTCCAGGTTCTGGTAGGGTTGCAATTTTCCTAGAAAACAGGGAAAAACTTTCACATCGGATAAAAGTAAATGCAACATGAGTTGGCTAGTGGAAAAAAAATTCGAAAACAAAATTCCAATAAAGGTGATCCTCCGTTTTGTTCCTTCTATTGATGGAATTTTCCAAAGATGAAAAAAGGAAATTCCAAAGATGAAAAAAGGAAAAGGAAAAAACTTTTTATTAGCATAAAAATAATAGGCAATAAGGTAAATGTGCCACAAAGTTGATTGGATAGACAAAAAAGTGAGATCTGGCTCTGGGGCACCACTTGATAGTCCTGAGGGTCTGTTTCGTTGCACAATTTTCTGCGGTTTACTAGGTGTTTTGATCGGTTTTGGGGCGCCATATCATCTACTAGGAGTGGTTGGTTGCATGTTTTGATTCAAACTACTAGGAGACTACTTATCTTGTCTCTCCCTTGTCTGCCCATGTGGCATGACATTTGTCCACCACCAACTACCTTAAAAAGGTGATTTTTTCCTAGTAGATTCTTGGGATTTAACACCCTTTTTTTCCTCTCTTCTCTCTATACATTGGTAATGAGACCCTGACTGCCCTCTTACTTTGGTAATGACAACCCACACCATGCAACTAGCTTAGTTGATAACCAAACACTACTTACGACTACCCTACGTGGAGAATACTTCATTGCTATTAAACCTATTGAATACTTCAGTTCTAATACACCACTACTCTACAAGGCACATGCAACCAAACCTATATTGCATGAGTATGGGTAGAGTGTCGGAATCTAGTACAGATATCGAGTGTCGGAATCTAGTACAGATATCGAGTGTCGGATTCACCTAACCTAAAAAAAAAAATATCCATGGATTCACCAATATATTTTAATCAATTCTAATTTTATTTCTTTTACAAGATAATATGGTTATAATAGGTAATATATTGAAAATTTTAGTAGGTTAAATAAATATAATATTTTATTTTCATATACCACTCAAAAATATATTTTTTATTTTCATATAAAATTTAGTATTAAAATAGAGAAAACTAAAAAAATGTGATAATTGCAAATTTGTTGTAGTAGTATTTAATTAAAAACTAGAAAAAAGATTTCTAGAAGTGTCATGGTGAATCCTAAAGTAATGGAATCCGACACGGGTACATCATCCATTCAGAAGAATCCACGCAAAATAGAACCAAACTGACCCTAAATGAAGCAAAAGAGTGCTCTGATTTCTCCTTTTTTTTTTCCATTAGGTAGTATACTCAACATAGTCACAAAATTCTTCGCATAATTGAGTAATTTTTAAAAAAAATCCCAAAATTTTGTTCCCATTTTTTAATTTAAAAAAAATCGTGAATAATTCATAAACACAGATTTGATGAATAATTCGTTAGGTGGTATACCCAACAGTCACAAATTCTTCGCATAATTGAGTAATTTTCAAAAAAAAAATATCCCAAAATTTTGTTCCCATTTTTTAATTTAAAAAAAATCGTGACTAATTCATAAACACAGATTTGATGAATAGTTCGTTAGTTTCTCATATAATAATTTGAAATTTCTAAAGAAATTCAAACGGGAACTCACATCCTAATCTACCAAACACATGCATTTAACCATCATTCCATGCCTTTGTTGTGCCATATTTAGAAAGATAAATATACGTAGTAGATATATGCATACTAAATAGAAAAAAAAAATGGTTTTTCCGATTTTTTCCTTAACTCTTAGGCAACATTTTCCAATTTTCTCAAAATAATTGCCTCGCCGATTTATTCCCAAATCAAAACTTAATAAACTTGATATTCGGTTATGAAGTCTCAGATCTGATGCAAATATCCAATGACATTTACTTACAATATAATAAGAAAAGGCAAAAGAATTTCAGAGAGAATATTTACTTCCTATTTTGATTGTTACACCACCTATATATTTTTTTTGCACTTACGATGGTGACATCCTCTCTCTTTATTTATGGATAAGAATAAAGAGAGTGGGTGCAACACTGCAATAACGTAGGGTAATTATAATTTCCCAAATAACTTTATTTTCCTTGAATATTTACATAGGCCCTGTTTGGATGGCAGGAATTTACTTAAATTTTTTGGAAAGGAAAATCATTTGTAAAGATATCTACTTGTTTACACATGAAAAAAGATAAGTTGTACCATTCAAAAAATTAAAAAACAAAGAAAGATAAGTTGAACCAAACTTATTCAATTTTTATGTAGGTAGACCTCCAATTTACGATGATATCCATCTAAATTTACCATAATCATATCATTCCTTCTAAGGCCTTGTTCGTTTCAGATTGTGACAACTGATGGTGAGGGCCCCAACCAATTGTTGGCATATAAAAGATGATTTTAGGGGGATGGCCTATCTAAGTTGGCGTAGAACAAATGAATGGTTTAAATCATCGAGTAATGCGGCCCCCCATTAAATTTGTTGAAAATATGAGTATGGAGCTTACCATATAAAAGATCCTCACAAATCTAGGGATAATCAGTAAAATTAGAAATGAGCAGGTGTCTGGTTCTTGGGGGAATTTTTTCTGAAAATGTCCAAAAAAAAAAATTTGAACGGTAAAAGAAATGTCCAAAATTATGGATAAAAATTTTCCATTAAACTATTTTCAAAAAAAATCCATGGGAAATAAATTTACAAATAAAGATTTTTTTTTCAATTTTTTTTTTAAATATGTGTATGTGGCAGACATCATATTAAAAGGTGGGGGTGGCTCCAATTGAGGAGAAGATGAGAGAGCACCGCTTAAGATGGTTTGGACATGTCCAACGTAGGCCTTTGGATGCTCTCGTGAGAAGAGGCGACTCGTGCCAAATTGATGGAGTATAAAGAGGTAGGGGCAGACCGAAAACAACTTGAGTAGAAACAGTGATGAAAGACTTGATAGCTAAGAACATAACAGAGAACATGACCTTGGATAGGATAGAATGGAAGAAAATGATCCACGTAGAATAACCCAACTAGAACTAGGATTAGAGTAGGGTAGATTCCTTTTACCTTCTTCATGAATTTTTTCTAAAGGATTCATTTAGCCGACCCCAACTAGTTTGGGACAAAAGGCTTTGCTGATTTGAGTTAAATTGATGCGTACGGGGCAAACACCATATTAAAGCTCCTCACAATTCCTCCTTTGGTGGGAAATGAGAGGGAAAGCACCTCTCTTTCCCTAAAAGATACAAATCCAGGTGAACACCTGAGCGACTTTAGTGGAGTTGGAAAATGATGTGGCAATAATGTCAGCCCGTGGATTCTCTCTCTCTCTCTCTCTCTCTCTCTCTCTCTCTCTCTCTCGTGGTGGAATTTTAAAAAAATCCAAAAATTATGGGCAAAACTTTCCATGAAAAAAAATTCCAATGTCCAGTAGGTTTGCAGTTTTCCTTGGAAGCAGGAAAAATTTTCTATTTTGGAAAAAAAAATCCATGGAAAAATAAATTTACAAATGCTGGAAAATTCATTTCCCAAGTGAAAATTTTCCATACATCCAAATAGCCCCAAATTTCCATACTAGCTAAACCCTGGATTTTATAAGCTAAAACCTGGATTGTGAGCAACCTAGATTGTACAATCCTGGAAATTCACAATCCAAGTTTTAGCTTATACAATCCAGGTTTTGGCGTATAAAATCAAGGTATATTAGCTTTCAAAATCCAGGCTTTACAAAATTCAGGATTTTCCAACCACGCTTTACACAAACGCTTTTTCTAATTCTCAGATGAAAATCGAAAATAAAATCTAGGTTTTGGTGTATAAAATCAAGGATTTAGCTTTTAAAATCCAGGATTTTCCAAGCGCGCTTGACACAACCACGTTCTTGTAATTCTTAGTGGAAAATCGAAAGATCTAGGTTTTAGCTAATAAAATCCAGCTTTTGGTGTATAAAATCAAGGATTTAGCTTTTAAAATCCAGGATTTCCCCAGCGCGCGCTGTACACACAACCGCGTTCTTCTAATTCTTAGAGGAAATTCGAAAGATCTAGGTTTTAACTTATTAAACCCAGGTTTTGGTGTATAAAATCAAGGATTTAGCTAGGATTTTAAAATCCTAGGTTATAAAATCAAGTATTTTCCAAGCACGCTTTTCACACCCGCTTTCTTGTAGGAAAATCGAAATATCTAGTTTTTATCTTATAAAATCCAGGCTTTGGCGTATAAAATCAAGGTTTTAGCTTTTAAAATCCAGGATTTTCCAAGCGCAATTTACAAAACCGTTTTTTTTATAATTCTTGGTGGTAAATCGAAAGAAACTGAAACAGAGCAGGAAAGAAAAAAGGAAAACACAAAATTTTTCAGGTTTTGGGGTATAAAATCAAAGTTTTAGCTTTTAAAATCCAGAAGTTTACAATCCTAGACTATAAAACCCTAAATTATAAAATCCAGGATTTTCCACACAACTGTTTTCTTCTACTTGTTAGAGGAAAATAGAAAGAAACCACAACAGAGCAGGAAAGAAAAAGGAAAACAGAAATTTTTAAGGTTTTGGAATATAAAATCAAGGTTTTAGTTTTTAAAATCAAGGATTTTACAATCCTAGATTCTAAAACCCTAGCAATTTAGCTTTTAAACCATAGAAATTTTGGAGAAATCTTACTTTCAACGACGGTAAGTGCTTTGGAATCATCGATTTTCTCTTCATTTGGTGGAATCACAGTCTTCTCCTCGGAAACATCTTTCGGAGCTTCGAGTTCTTCAATTTTCTTTGATTCTTCTTCTGCCATCTCTTTCACAAAAATTCACCGATAAAAAGTACTAGCAAAAGCCTTCAATTCCTCCAAATTTGGAGAGTCTGTAAAAGAATTTAGCAGAAATCTTCGAATCTGAGAGAGATTTCTTTTGAAATCAGAGAGTTTTCGGAAGGAAAATAATAGAAGAAGATGAAGCTTAGCTGAAATTATGGAATCCCAAACTTCAGGTAGGTAAAGATTCTAGATGGAGAGACTATTTGTAAAGGCAGATGATAAATTCGCACCACTCTTAGGATAATCCGCACCATTTTGAAGTGAATTAACGTCAAAAAAGGTAATGACTCAAGGGAGCGAGTTATCCTACATTGGGTGCGGATTTATAATTTCCCCTTGTAAAATATGGAGAGAGAGAGAGAGAGATTAGGCTGGAAAAAGGGGACCGGCTCTACTTTTTGTCGCACTCTTTAAAACCACTTTTCTTGTTTATATTTACAAATAACTACTTACTGTTTGCTGAAATGTGCAAAAGGTCACTTAAGTAAAAGACTGAAATGGCCTTAATAGTAGATAGTTGCTCGAAAATCAGTTTTTTTTTATTTGTTTGTGAAGGGCTGATATTAAACAATCTCTTGGAAGGGAAAATGACTCATCACCCACTTTTATTTTCCATTCCAAGAGAAAGAAAAGCCTCTTATCTTCAAGCAGTGGAAATCTATGTTAATCCACCTCCATTAATGGCAGCAACGATAATTGTCCCGCGATGGGGACCTGTGCTACGAGTGAGATAGTGATACCATTAAATGATAAGCGGCAGTGATAAATCGACTCCCAAATATCTGAAATCGACTCCCTATGTGTCTTTCTCTCTCCTTTGGGTTAGAGAGACAGGTAGAGAATGAAGAGAGATAGAGACATGGAGGTCGATTTAAGGTATATGGGAGTCGATTTATCACTCCCCAATGATAAATTGATAATAACAAATGGAGTCACATTATACGACAGCTATTTGAAGGGAGATGATAAATTCGCACCCCTTTAGCATGAATTGATGTCAAAAAGCTACAGGGGTGCGAATTTATCAGCACCCCCGTTTGAATTGTGTTCCATTATGGGCAGTTAAGCCTTTTTGCTTAAGGTCATCCGTACCTGTGCCTAGGCGCGGCGGGGACCTCGGTGTTACGAATCTGATGGGAATGTCCTATTAAGGTTAATAAGAATACAAGCCTCTATATATTGTGGTTATTTCAGTTGTTGCATCCTTGTAACTAGGAATGCAACTCGGGTCGGGTTGGGTCCGGTTGAGAGCAACCCGAACCTGACCCAAGGAACCATTTACTCAACCTGAATCCGACATAACCGGAATTCCAACCGGATGAGGTGCAACCCGACCTAACTCGACTTTATAAGCTTACTAAAAACTAAAAAAATAATAAATGTCGGATTTTCACTCAGGTCGGGTTGCCCAAAACCTCAACACGAACCCAACCCAAACTCTACCTGGGTTAGGAAAACCCAATTCAGAACCCGACCCGTCATTTTTTCTGGTTGAACTCGACCCAAGTTGCACCCCTACTTGTAACATGGATTTGGAATTCTAAAATTGTTAACTGAAGTGTGGTTAGTTTTAACCATGGTTTTAAATTTCGGTTTCGACTAAAATTTTGGACTTATCCGAAATCGGAATTTCAGGCGAAATTTGGTATTGGCTAACGAAAAGCCGGATTTTTGGGACGAAATTTCAATCGAAATTCTTTAACGGAATTAAAATTTATTATTTTATTATAGATTTCGACGAAATTCTTGGAATTTACAAAATTTCGAACGAGGATTTCAGGAATTTCGGTTTTGGTACCTTTTCGTTTCGGTCCTCACCGAAATCCAAAATTTTTGATTTCAGGCGAAACTTAAAACCATGGTTTTAACTACCATAAAAGGGGAGCAATGCTTGGAAAATATATAGTCATATAGATTATTTGAAGGTTTGAGGCCATGCCACGTGTAGGGCAGATCAACCGATCGAGGACAGTGCATGGAGGAAATGTGTGCAGCGTGTGCAAAGATGGGATAAGTAAAAATCCTGAATTATTGGCTGCCATGTAGACAAGAAACTTTAGGCAGAGGCTGCACCTTCACTGCCGCACGATTCACAGTGCCATTACCTGGGAAACGGCCCCACATAATGCAAACAAGAAGGAGTAATACGACGTTATGAGTTCCCCAGGAGGCCTATAAATATAGAGGCACCCAATCGACGAAATCATCACTTGATCATCCCTCGTTCTTACTATCACTAGTACCTTTTTGTTTTATCCTTTTTACTTTCCTTCTACCCTTTGATATGTTTGTGAGGCTTTACACCCGGGCAAGATCGTTATGTGCAGCTAAACATACAATCACATGGTATAAAAATTTTGGGATCAATCTATCCCTTAAACCCAGGATCCTAGGGTTTAGAGGATCCGAAGGTGATTAAATAAATACAAAGGGAAGTAAATATACCTTACTTACAAGTAAAGTTTAATTGATCTTCTGCTTGATCTAATCCTCGAACGGTCACGAACATTCTCAATCCTGCAGCCCTACAAGTTGAACCGATGGATTCCTTTGAAACCATAAAGGAAAAGAGAACAATTTTTGTTTTCTAATGGTCGCTTATGTAAATCAGAAATCGAAGAGGGAATTTAAATTCTTCATGAAATTTTTATTGTTTTCTAGAAAAACTAGAAACTAGAACTAGAAAAGCAACAGAAAGAGAAGAAAAGTTGGACGATTTTTGTTCAGAGGAGTAGGTGAACAACTCGTCATCGGCTAGGAGCCTATTGCTACTTACGACATTGCAGTGGCAAGAGCTTGAACACAAGATCTGATCTTGAAGGCCCTAATTGTTTTAGATTTTGAGAATCAATTTGGAGTCCAAAACTGATTACTAAGACTCAAATTTGTGTCTAACAATCCTTTTTTTGACTCGAAATGATTTTGAGTCAAACTTATTATTACACTCAAATAGAGTTCGATGATGCTCAAATCTATCCGAGAGATCGAACGGCTGTGACCGAGGGGCTCACCTGACGTCTGTACTGCATGTAACCTGCACCCACAGACAACAGGTTAGGGACCACCCGGAGTTTTAGCTCCGGAGAAACCCTCTGACGCTCAAGTCAGTATTGAGATCAAACAAAATGGGAGTTTGGACCAAGGAAAGCTAAATGTTATCCCTAGTTTGGTGTTGTTTTACTCCCATGGGGAGCTCATCCCCCGGAATGGAAAGGAAGGTTCCTTTTTATAGGAGGTGTTGTTGTCTGGAGCATGATGTGATGGTGATAAGAGGTCGTTCGCTGGTATGACGAGGTTCCTGGGCTGTGGCAGCTCCCTATATTGCATATTATGGCAACATCGAGATTCGGGTTCTGGCGAAATCTCTGGTGGGCAGGTGAAGTACAGAGTTTCTTATCACTCCCTGCAGTCCATGCAGGGTAGGCTTGGATACCTCTCGATCTAATGCCACATGTCGCAATCTGGTGGGATCTGTTCATACCCTTATCAGTAGGGGTGTCAATTTTGGCTCGGGCTCGGAAGCTCGCTCGAGCTCGGCTCGAAAAAAGCTCGGCTCGAGCTCGGCTCGAATCCTTAACGAGCCGAGCCGAGCCGGCTTGCCAGGCTCGTTAAGCTTAACGAGCCGAGCCCGATTTAGGCCAGGCTCGGCTCGGCTCGGCTCGGCTCGGCTCGTTAAGGCTCGTATAAAAATATATAGTAATTTTTTTCCGTAATAAATATAATACAGTAGTAGTAAACAGTAGTAGGAAACAGTAGGAAACATCTGTGACAGCGCATAATCATGACTTTTTTCTACTTTTTTTAGTAATTGTAATAACTTGCAAACTTTTGTTCGTATTTTTTTCCTAATTGTCATAACTTGCCAACTTTTATTCGTAATTTTTCATTTAAAACTTTAGCTATTTTACTTTTTCAGTAATGATTACTTTTTTTCTTTTTCGTTTTGCTAGCGAACTTTCCGGAGACACCTTTTTCTTTTTAAAATAACTCAACCACTTTTTTCTTTTTGCTAGCGGCCTTTGCCAGACATCTTTTTCTTTTTAAAATAGCCAACCAACCAAGCTCGATAAGGCTCGCGAGCCTGGCCGAGCCGAGCCTGGTTCGAGCCCGAGCCCGAGCCGAGCCTAACATTTTAGCTTAACGAGCCGAGCCGAGCCTGGCCAAGCTCGGCTCGGCTCGGCTCGTTTACACCCCTACTTATCAGAGTTTTGGACTCGAAATCAATTCCCAAAATCCAAAATGGCCTGTCCCACTTGATCCTTTGTTTCAGATACGCAGAGCTTTTGTATGCTTTGTTCCACCATTCGAGGAATAAGAAAGGATAAAGAGGTTGGATTGTACATTTCCTGCTCTCATCATTGATTCTTGAATCCTTTTTGTAAGCTAAAGGATATTTTTTGGACTCACATTCCAACAAAATCAATCGCTTTCAAGATTGAAAAGTACGGAATAGCGGCACAAGTTTCGAGAAATTACGGATTTCGGGTACCTTTTAAAATAAGAATCAAACACGGGTGATTCTTCAAAGATGGGTGGTAAAAAGACCCCAATACCCTTCCCTTCTGACATCAACAGAAACGTCATTCAGCTTCCTTTTTCATTACTGCCCATTAAATTGGCACGTTTCACAAGGCTTCTTTTGGTTCATCTGAATGTGTATTTGAACCGACATAACCTTGGGTTCGTTTCTATCTTGGCCGTCGGAAATAACCAAAGACGGATGGATGCTTTACACGTGTTAAAAAAAAATTTGGAACGCTGGCACCTCTGTACACAACAGGTTTGGTTTAGATTTCAAATTTTACTTTAAACCCAGAGTCCCTTGGGTTCGTTTAAATCTTGGCCGTCGCCAATATGTATAGACGGTCGGATCCACGACATGTGAACAACAATATGGAACGGTGGCGTCTTCAAACAATACTGTCATCTCTTTGTATGAAATTACGCCGGTGTACCCATTATTTCCGTCGGCGTACCCCTGAATTCCGCCAGCGTACACAATATTTCTGGCCGCGTACTCTAGAATCCACCCGCATACTCGATACCTTTGGAACACATGTTTGACCCAGAAAATCCGGCAAAGTACTCGATATTTCGGCGGTATACTCTATATTCTGGCGGCGTACTCTAGAATCTGGCGGTGTACTCGATACGTTTGGAACACATATTTGAACCCAGAAAATCCGGCAGCGTACTCAATATTCTGGCGGCATACTTTATATTCAGGCGGCGTACTCGATAAGTTTGGTACACATGTCTGAACCTAGAAAATCCGATAGCGTACTCAATATTCCTATGGCATACTCTATATTCCAGCTGCGTACTCTAGAATCCGTCGGCATACTTGATATCTTTGAACAGTGGGTGTTCCTTGAATTAGGCGGCGTACTCTTGAATCCGACAACGTTCTTAGCCAAAAGAGACGTTTTGGATTGTAGAAAAAATCTCATCATATCCCACGTTTTTAGCAAAATTGTTTCTATTACTCAATATCCAACGCATAAATTAGTTGTCTGATCATATTTAAGTTTACATGACCGGTTTTATAATTTTTCCCTTATCCCAAATAATAATAATATTTTCGGTACCCAAACATTTTATCTCCATGAGAATCTGATTTTGAGGGCAAAGGAATAGGAAAATTGCGTTTTTATTGGTTTTTTTTTTGCTTTCCTGTCTCTTTGTTTCCAATTTTTCCTAAATTCGTATCAATCCTAACGGGTGTTAACGAGAGGAGTTTCACGTTTCGTAGTGGATAGATGCTAAATTCCTGTTAATCTTAACGGGTGTTGAAGAGAAAGCAGTTTCACGTTTCTCAGTGGATATATGTTAAAATGAAAGGAGTTGTTGCACGCCTCTGAGTACTTATTGGCCTCCACTTTTGCCTCATGGATGAGATCAGATCTGTTGAATGTAGTGGCAACCATATTTCGGGCTGAATACTATTGAGATCATATTGATGGAATCATCCTAAGCCGTTGATCAAGCAAGTCTTATTTAGATTTCTGTGATTCAGCTAATGTCCGTCCAAAATGGGACCAAGCCCATGCGTTATCTCATGGTGAACTGCAAGATCAACGGTCTTGATTTCATATATGGTCCCTAATGTGGAACCCAAAAATTATCGCCTTTGAGCCATTCATTTTAGAGATGCTTTAGGTAGGGTGCAACTCGGGTCGGGTTGGGTCGGGTTGAGGCCAACCCAACCCAACCCGAGGAGCTTAACCTCCAACCCAGCCCAACTTTCAACCCGCGATGGCTAACCCAACCCAACCCAAATTGGCTTTTCCCTAACCCGAACCCAACCCAACCCAACCCGAATTCCCAAGTTGGGTCGGGTTTAGACATTTCAGATGAGATATTTAGTAAGGGAGATGGCACCCAAGTTCAAAACCAAAGGAAAAAAAACAGTAAAACACTACTAGGACACATGCACATATTAAATAACTGCAAATGATGCAAGGAAAACATGACAATCACAATCACAAGGATATGCGGGTGTTTAGTCTAGAAAAAAGAAGGTTGAGATCATCCAATCAATCGATTTTTTCATGTTTCAATCTTGCGGTTGAGATCTCTTCTAGGTTATGGTTTTTACTATAGTGACTCTAGCCCTTTACTTTTTGTTTTTGATAAGTATCTATTATTATATTTGCAAAGTATGGAAAGAAACAACAAAACGTCAGAAGCTACAAAGTACAAAAAGTAAAAAACATGTATTACTCTTTGTCGGGTTACGAGTTGGGTCGGGTTGCCTGATACCCAACCCAACCTAACCCGAATTTTGGTCGGGTTGCCAAATCCCAACCCGGACCCGAACCCAACCCGAATTTGGTCAACCCAACTCGCCAAAAAATCGGGTTCAACCCGACCCAAGTTGCACCCCTAGCTTCAGGTCGCTAGAAGCCATAGCCTTTCCAACGACGGAGCACCAATAACATAGCCGTTTGCACCAAAAAAAAAAGTGAGAAATAATAAGATATTAATTTAAAAATAATGATTGACGTTGGGTTGTGAATTTGTTATGAAGGGCAACATACGAAGACTCTGTTGATGTCAGAAGGGCACTGGGGTATTTTTCCCACCCGATTTTGAAGAATCACCCGTGTTTGATTCTTGTTTTAAAAAACGCCCGAAATCCATAATTTCTCAAAACTTGTTCCACATTCCTTACTTTTCTCTTCTCGTTTGGTTGGCGGAATTTTTTTGGTTCTTGAGATTTATGTGGAACAAAAAAACTCCCCGGGAGATTGGTGGAAAAAAAAACTCCCTCGAAGTATCCCGGTAAAATAAAAATCCCATGTTTGGTTGACCGGACTATGGTGGGAAAAAAACACTTTGTTTGGTTGCTTGAACTGTTGGGAAGAAGAAAATTCTTCTGCAAGCTTTTTTTTAGGGGTGTCAATGGACCCAGACGGTCCGATGGACAGTCTGAATCCGAACCTTAATAAACGGGATCTAGGCACACAAGAATGATCCATGGACATATTATGGATCCTCTTCGTAAGATCCGAAAAATTTAGGATCGTGATCAAGACATGGCAAAAAAATCCGACGGATAGTCACGATCCAAAATCCTTTTACTAAAATACCCTCAAAATATTTCTTATATTAATACTTAAAGGGGGGGTATTTACATAAAAATGAACTAAATATTCCTTAGCTTACAACTTTCTGCTTCTCCCCTTTTCCAGGCGTATTTTTCTCTTCCGATCCTCAATCGGTTTTTCTTCCTGTAAACTTGCCACTCACCTTTAACAAGGATTAGTTACTCAAAAGTTTTATCGTCGCGCACCCTCGAACATTGGAGTTCTTTTCAACAATAAATCATATTCTTCATCAAAATCATGGGTTATTATTAGATATAATGACTAATTCATTTTTGAATTGAGGAAGTTTTGGAGCTCATTTCAAATTAAGAAGGTTGAGATTTTTTGTTGTTTTGTAAGTAGGACCTACTAGGACACTCTAATGGACGATCCGATTTGAAATGGATAGTGACAGGGACGCAAGAAGTAGGATCCGAAGAACACTCCGAATCCGATCTGACCGATAAGGGATTTGAATGGACCGTGACTAAGACATGGGTGGATCCGATCTGAAGTGGATCCGTTGACACACCTACTTTTTTTTGGTTCCTGGGATTATTTTGGTTCCTGGGGGTATTTTTTTTCCAAGGTAGGGTTTCGTGCGGGGTTATTTTGGTTCCTTGGATTATTTTGGGCCCAACAACCAAACGTGGGTTTCCTGTGGAAATTCCACAAAAGTCCCAAGAACCAAAAAAATTCCGGCAACAGGATTTTTGACGGCTTTCTACCCTTGAATGGTCTTTTGACATATCACGCAAAGATTAGGTGGTTTATTGAAATTTTGAACCAAGAGGTAGCCTTTCAAGAACAGAGCAAAGTATGTGGCGCTTTATAGAAAGAAAGGATATTATTACATAGCAAGTTATTAGGCGGGTGAATTGACCAAAGCCACCTTATATTTTGGAAGATGATATTTTTGCCCACTGAATTGTGGCCTGTGGGCAGACTTTTACACTTTTTGACGCCAAAAAAAGTGGGGTGTAATATCCTAAAGGGGGCGAAAAAAATCATCTCGCCATTATTTTTGGGGAATTAACCAAGGCTAAAGCCAGAGCCACTATGGTTTTTATGGAAAAAGTGTAGAGTGCGCCTGTGAGTATACCGAAAAATACTATTTCACGCACAATCACCATCGTTGAAGAATGTCAAATTAGTGATCGGAACAGAATTGATAGCCAAGTGGGCTCCACATTGAGGGTATTTTAATTAATGAAATGACTAGATTGTAAATATTAATTTTCCATTCAAAATCAAAGAATTAGCATGACTTCATGTTTTTCAAAAGGTGTTATTCGGCTGAAAAGTGAGCCTGGCTGCTCTCAAATGCAGCAGACCACCCGGGAAATGCCTTCTGAGAGATGGACACAAGCTCACTTTTCAACAGATTTTGTCTTCATTCACAAGGTGGCTGCTCTCACTGGCAACAGACCATCCGTGAAATGCCTTTTGCGATGGACGCTAGCAAATCCCAAAACAGTTACAAAACTTGGCTAATTTTTTTAAGGGAAATGATATCACCACAACCATGTTTTAATAATTGCACTAACGCAGTTTTTTTTTTTTGTCTTATTTAATTGGCTTGTCAAAGCTTTTTGGGAACTGTAATAACCTTCTAATAACCGTCGCCTACTTTTTAAATAATAAAAGACAAGATGAGTTAGTGCAATTATTAAAACATGGTTGTGCTGATATCACTTCCCTTTTTTAAAACTTCATTTATAATTTATGATTTTCCCTATGAAAGGGAACTTTTCAACATTTTTTGCAAATTACAAAACAATATTCACAAATAATTCGTTAATTATACATGTACACATGGCATTTTTTGTGAATTTCGAAAACTAGTATGGGTGTTATGGTAATTTGCAAATGAAAAACGTGGTTGGGAGGAGAGGAATATTGTGTATTCTATAAATTAATAAATGGTTTACTTTTAATTGGTGGTAAGGGGGATGTCCAGATAGACTTTTTGTTTTGGGTGCAAAAATATCCAGACAGGCTTAGAGAAAGTTGGTGTCTTATTCTGTGGGCAGTTAAAAATATCTAAAATTGATTTGATAGTGAGAATGTATTGGAGAATGATAATTCCAACCCCTTTTCTTGTCTTTTGTTAAAATTGACAGCTTCTAAGAAAGAGTTGAAATTTTGTCCCTATCCAACAAAGACAAAAGGGGTTTGTGGTAGGGCTGCAACTCGAGCCGGGTTTTACCCGACCCGACCCGAAAATAGCCTGGTTGGGTTCAGGTTTCATGGGTTTCGGGTTGAGCCGGGTTGAGCATTCAAAAGCCCGCATGAATCTCGGGCCGAGCCGGGTTTGAAGGGGCCCGACCCGACCCGACCCGACCCGAGTTACATAAGTTATAGTATGTACATTTTTTTCTATTGTTAGTTACAAGTTAAAAGTGAAAACCCACGCACCCACTGTTATTGCGTGTGAGTGTAATTTCTGCTTCTATGAGTTGAGTTGATTCAAGTGTTTGATTCAGCATTGTTTGATTGTAATTACAACATTATTTGATTATAGCATTGTTTGATTCAAGTGTAATTACATCATTATTTGATTCAAGTGTAATGTGAGTGTAATTTCTGCTTCTATGAGTTGAGTTGCCTTGCCAAACAAGAATTTTCCTTAAAAAATTGCGTCAACGTGAAAAAACCCGAACCAACTTGACCCGACCCGAGATTTATCATGGGTAGGGCCGGGTTTGGGAATCGTGGGTTTTCCGAAAAAAAACCCGACCCGACCCGACCCGAGATATTTCTCGGGTAGGTTTGGGTTCTCCAAAAGCCGACCCGCCCGACCCGAGTTGCAGCCCTTACTTTGTGGTCCTTGTGGAAATATCATTTTCCAATAGGGCTGGAAAAAAGATTTTATGGAAAATAACTTCAAAGGTCTAGTAGCTTTGCATTTCTTCTGTGGAAAATGAATTTACCAAATACAAGAAAATTGATATTCTATGGAAAAAAAAAATTCAGAAAATAAAAAATTTACGATAGTTAATAGCTACAAAGAAATTCACATGCATATGAAATTTAATCAAGGCTTTTGATGGCATTTTTTGGATTTCCAAAACTAATATGGGTGTTATGGTAGTTTGCTTATGAAGATCGTGGGTGGGGAAGAATATTGCATACTTAAATTGTTTATTAATTAGTGGTAGGACCCACTAAAATATCTTTCAGGCCTGAACAACTTAACAAATGCCCAACTACAATCGATCATCATCACTAGGTGTCTTATCCAGTTGGCAGTTAATATTTAAAGTAGATTTGATCATCTAGAATGTACGGAAAATGATATTTCCACCCTTTTTCCTAAAATTGACCATTCTCGTGTTGGCGTTTCTATGGGTCCATTTCGGATCGGATCCACCTCTGTCTTAGTCATGATCCATTCAAATCTCTTAATGGTTGGATCGGATTCGGAGTGTTCTTTGGATCCTATTTCATGTGTCTCAATCACAATCTATTTCAACTCCGACCATCCATTGGAGTGTCCTAGTCGGTCCTACTTACAATTTACACTTTTAAAATTCTGAGAACAGGGTGAGCACGAGCTGGCAGTAGGCTAGGGACTTAGGGTCAATGGTTAAAGAAGGAAGAGAACAAGGTGACTCATGACTTGAGAGTGATGAATGAAAAACATACTAAAAATAAGAATCGTTCGGATCCTATGATAGGGTCCCGAAATGGGTCTATGGATCCTGGTAACGTGTCTAGATCTTGTCCTTTAAAATTCGGATTCGGATGGTCCATCGGACCGTCAAGGCCTATTAACATCGCCTATTAACATCCTTATTCCCATGAAAAACACAAAATCGGGTGGAAATTTCCAATCCATAGTGACAGAAAAAGGATTTCAGGGAAAACAAATTTCAAGGTCTAGTAGCTTAGAATTTTTTTTTATTGAAAAGCAAGGAAAAATTTTAATTTTGAAAAAGAAATCCATGGAAAATGAGTTTACTAAACACAATAAAATTCATATTCTATGAAAAAAATTCTAGCAATTTTTTTCCGTACGTCCAGATATACATGGAGGATAGCTAATCTGGAGGGTTTATTCAAGATAAATTACCACAAGCATAGTAGCCAATAGGAGCGCAAGTTTGGTCTGGTTCAACCTGATTTTGGCTTGGGTTTGGCTTGGGTTGGGTTGGCATTTCCTTTGGTTGGGTTGGGTTAGGGTTGAGAAAAGCCAACCCAACCTGATTTAATTCCGGGTTGGGTTAGGGTTGAGGCCTTGGCAACCCGACATGATTTCAGGTTAGAATATGGGTTGGGTTTAGGGTTGATAGATTTCCCTGAGGGTCGGGTTAGGGTTGAGGGAAATGCTATCTCGGGTCAGGCTAGGACTAGGGTTGGCCTCAACCCGACCCGAGTTGCACCCCCTAGTCAAACCCTAGAACAACTTATCCAAGTATCCCAATGGAGAATAGCCCGAGTGGGACTATTTACGGGAGTAGCAAGCCAGGGTTTACTTTATCCTTGGATAGACTTGTTATCATCCATTCACACCAACCTTTGTTCTTTAATACAACATTACCATAACAAAATTGATGAACAATGGACAGATAAATTTATGATAAACTTATCCCAACTGTATAGATAATACCTAGGAATAACTAAACCAAGGGTATTTGTTAGATGGATAGTTTAGACCAACCAAAGCTAGACCCACTTGTCAAACTTTATTTAATTCGAAATTAATGCAGAACATACTTCTGGCCATGACGATTAGAATCGAAGATCACGAATTCCTCAAACTTTGAGGAACAGCATACACGAACACGATCTCCGCTGCTCACGAACAAGATAAGATAGATCTTCCAATTTGTAGAAGACCTTAGGGCTCGATTGATGGAATCGCAGGCACATATTTTCCTCTCAGATTAGGGACCATCTTTATGATGGAACTTTGCTATAACTTATGAGTATTGTTCCCATCAAACGCAACCCATATTTATAGATGTTGGCACACAAGAATTTGTGTCCTTCCACACTTCAATCACCTTAGTGTTTTAGAGTTTCCAAACACTTGGGATTTATCCCTAAGACTCCCTTTGTGAATAGAGTACAAGTGAATAAGGAAAAGCCAATATTTTCTCTTAAAGTGGGTCCCACCAATGTGGGCCACACTAAAAAACGCCAACATTCTCCCACTTGGTCCACAATGGTAAATCCACAAAGTAATTTAGAGTCGTAAGATAATTATTTTGAAAACTTTATGACCATTGTCTTGGGAAAAAATTAATCCCAAATATTTTTAACTCTGACTTTAATATACACTCTTATAGCATGTCTCAAAGGTATGAATCATAACGGCATACACCTCCAACCGGAAATGTTACCTTCTATGTATCATATATACCGATTCACACTAATGTACACTTTATGTGTGGTTTAAAACTTTATTGAAGAAGCCCTCAAATGCTTATTCAGGTCCAACTTTATCTGCCCTCATGGATAGTCTGTCATATTAAACCTTGATATATATACTCCTTATATAAGACAGAATATATGTAAAAACATATGAACATAATCATCATCTTTATGTTGCAACCAAAAGTGACAAATGTGATTAAGCACCAAATACTATAAGACTCACATGCTCTGCGTACAACTTAGTCAGAAATCCTTTAGTCACGGGATCCACTATCAACTGTAAAGTAGAATGTGCTTAATAGTCACTCTATGATTCACAAAATTCTTTGTAACTTTAAGAAACTTCATGTTAGAAAAGAATACCATAGCGAAATTATCACAGTAAATCACAAATGGCTTGGAGATGGAAACCAGAATCCTAAGCTCAGTGATTAAATTCCGCAACCTTAATGCCTATATAGTTACCTTATAGCACGTGATAAACTTTGCCTCCATAGTGGAAGGAGCTGTCCATCTTTACTTTATGCTTTTCCAAGAAATGGTGCCCCTTCAAGTAGGAAGATATACCCCAATATCAACTTCCTAGTATTAAAATACCTGGCAAAGTCAGAAACTGAATATCCAATCACC
Source organism: Tasmannia lanceolata (assembly GCF_043159265.1). Classification (NCBI taxonomy): domain Eukaryota; kingdom Viridiplantae; phylum Streptophyta; class Magnoliopsida; order Canellales; family Winteraceae; genus Tasmannia; species Tasmannia lanceolata. The sequence continues at coordinate 4,751,919 of NW_027518701.1, read as the reverse complement.
ACTAAGTGATCCGACCATCCGTATGTAAGCATGTAATCATTTGTACCTGAAGGTACAATAAAACCTTATTCGCAACTATCTATTGATCTATCCCATAATCATTCTGGTATCTTCCTAGCATCCTTATAGCGTATTCGATGTCCGGTCTAACGTAGACTTGTGCACACATCAACTGCCAATCGGTGAAGCATAGGAATATAACTCAGTTAACTTTCCAAATCATTCCTTTTGGGGGATTGTACCTCACTGAGTTTATCACTTTAACGATAGATGCTACACTATGTGAACAATTCTACATCCTAAACCTTTTCAGAACTTTATTAATGTAGGCCTTCTAAGATAGTTCCAAGATACCTTGAGTTCTATTTCTGTGAATCTCAATGCCAATGACATATGAGGCTGCACCTATATCCTTCATATCAAAGTTTTGAGTTAGAAACTGTTTTACTTTACGTAGCATTCCCAAATTATTAGTAGCCAACAAAATATCATCTACATATAGGACTAAAAAGATAAATTTACTCCCACTAACTTTAAGATATATGCATTGGTCCCCAATATTTTCAATGAATCCAAAAGATGATATCACATCATGAAACTTAAGGCTCCACTGACGAGAGGCTTGCTTTAGTCCATATATAGATTTCTTTAATTTGCAAACCATATGACTACCACTTTTAGATAAAAACCCTTCAGGTTGATTCGTGTATACCTCTTCCTCTAAACTTTCATTTAGGAAATTCATTTTCACATCCATCTGATGCAGTTCTAAATCAAAAAGAGCTTCAAGGGCCATTATAATCTTCAATGAGTCCTTTTACGAAACTGGTGAAAAAGTCTCATGATAATCTACGCCCACCCATTAAGTGAATCCTTTAGCAAAAAGTCTCACTTCATATCTTTTGATATTGCCGGCAAAGTCTCTTTTAATCTTATAGACCCACTTACAACCAATGACTTTAGCTCCTTTAGGAAATTCGGTAATATCCCAGACTTGGTTCCTAGCCATAGACTCTAATTCATCCTTCATGGCCTCATACCATAAATTAGAGTTGTCACCACTCATAGCTTATGAAAACAATAAAGGGTCTCCAACATTTGCACACTCTTGGCCAACTTCCTGAAAATACACAATATAATCTGAAGAGATAGCTGGTCTCCTTATTCTAGAAGATCTCTTTAGTACCACCACATCTTCCACTTCATATGGATTTTAGTTGGCATTTTCAATGACAATAACCTCTAAGGGTGGAAAACCATCTATTGGTTCCTCCTCCATAACCACATCCCGTGGAGGGTCATGAATTTCGACCACTTAATCTTAAGGTACAGATATCGAAACTGACAGTAAACCTTATAACATTTAGACCTTTCATCGTAGCCAATAAAATAGCCACTAACTGTCATTAAGACAAATTTCCTCTCATGTGGATTGAATACTTTAATCTCAGCTGGACAACCACATATCTTTAGTGTTTTAGACTAGGTTTCCAACCAGTCTGCAGCTCGAATGGAGTTTTAGAAACTACCTTACTTGGAAGCCTATTTAAAACATATACGGCTGTCTTTAAGGTTTCGCCCCATAATTTAATGAGAGGGTCGAGTGACTAACCACACTTCTAACTATATCTATTAGCGTGTGATTCCTCCTTTCTGCCACACTATTTTGTTCTGGTATTTGATTGTGATATTAAATAACCGCAAGTGCACGGATCACGTATAGATACGGGTTGAACTCAGGAAATAGCTTATTGTGATTTCTATCCTTATACTACTTAGAAAATAAACTTATGATATATTGTTGCCTGGAATGGACTCAGGATTTCTGTCGACTACAACCTCGGATCCAACAATATATTTAAATTTATATACTAAAAAGATACGAGTTGAACACAATGAAGAAACAATTACAAATTTAACCCTTATTTTTAGGCAAAGTGAACCAAAAAGAATTCTATTAATTATCTAACCTAACTATAAAACCAAAATCTAAATCCGAAATTGATTGAAAAATTGGTTAAAACTACTCTAAATTGAATTGGAAATTAATTGCAAAAATGATTGGAAATCTAATTGAAACCTTAATTAGATTAAAATATTACTTAGGATTAGAATCCACCATGGTTTTGGATTCAATTATTAATCAAACCAATTTTTGATTGTATTGAATCGCATAATTAATAGTTATGTCTATCAAAGATAAGATCAAAGGATGTTATTTCCTATGAGTAATCTATTGTAGACACCCCCATTTTGCTTCACTTTAACCAACAAAGGATTTTATTAGTTTTCATCATGTTAGGTCGGTTTCCTGAATACTTTCATTTTCAAAATCAATTCCAAGCATTTTCCCTCGCTTTCCTACTATTTTCCATCCAATCTTCATCATTTTCCAAGAGTTCTTTTTTTGTCGTGAAAAAATTAGAATCAAAGTGGTGAATTTTCGCCCAATTCGAGTAGAGTCCACCATTTTGCATAAGCTCAAATTCTTTAGAGGACTTGGTTAATCTAAAGTGGGCCCACTTACTCAATTCAACTCAACTCGAGCGGGTCCACTTAATTTTTCAATTTTTGGGTTTCTACCCGAGCAAATGGGGCCGTCCCAAAAAGAAATCAATGAATTCGGCCCACAATGAGTGGGACCCGCCAAATGCTATTAGAACTATCTTATCTTGATAGATTTATGGCTATTCATGTAGAGCCCAATTACAATTTTTTAAAATTCGAATTGTAGAGGAATGTGAGTCTCGGTCAAAGAAGGGATTGCCCATATATGTGTTAGAAGAAACACACCAAAGAGGCCCAATTCAAGTTGTCAATCCTAGGTGGGCCCCATCTTGTCTTGAGAGAAATAAAGCATCTTGTGTGGGTCCCATCTTGAGCCAAAATGAAAATAAGACTCTTTGAGTTTTGATTGGTCAAGGAAGAATCGGATGAGGATCTTGGGTTGGGGATTTATCTTATTAAAGCATCTTGTGTGGGTCCCACTATGAGCTTATGTAAATTGTAAGGTGAATAAGATCAAGGGTCTATTGGACATATGGATATCATCACTCTTTGGATGAGTGGTTGTGCTGCAAGCTTACAAAGATCCCACAAATAGCAGACATAGGGTGGCTTTGGCAAAAAAATGTTTCTCATCCCTTTTTGGTAATACCAACAAGATCGTGGGCAACTTTTTAATTTCAGCAACTTGTGCTTTCTCTTCTCATATTTGTTAAAGAGGAAAGTTGATTTTTATCTCTTGATATTTTATTAGAAGAAGGTCACGTTGGATTTTCTTGGAAGGAAGAAAAAGAAACTCTCTCTATATAGGCAAACAGCTCACAACCATTTAAAAAGCAAGTCATCTTGGGAGATTCATTTCTAAGAAAAGAACAAATCATATATCTTCACTCCCTATTTTGAGCAAGGAACTTTTTAGGAGCTTTAATCTTGTCTCCTAAGCTTGACCTTTAATCTTCCCCTACAACTTACATGCTCCAAAGTTGGCAACTCTTGGAAATCACTCTTGGAAATCCTTCCCTATAAATACCTCCTCACCTACCCACGGAGGAGACAAGAAAAAAATTGGAGTTCTCCTCCTTTCTCGCAAATTGGTGCATCTTTTTGTTTTTTGTTTTTTTGGCTACCATTGTTAGCCGAAATTCATAAAATTCTTGCTATACAAATCTTGGTTGGCCACCCCCTTTGATTGCGAAAGAGCGCGAGGATCGACATCAAACGTCGTAACAGGTAAGATTTTCATTAAATTTTTAAATTCATATTCTTATGCATGTTAGGATCATATTAGCGTAGTTCAATGCATGCATTCTCTCTCTTATCTCTAATTTCTTTTCTTTTTATCCCTCAAATCCCCTTTCAAAGCCGAAGCCTAAAACCCATACGTGTTCACTGTGTGCATATGGATTCAACCCGAACCGGATCACCCCTCTAATTGCACCCTCATGTGACCCCTCCCCCAAGGTTATCCAGACACGCTGATGGAATCAACTCCATTGGGCAAAACCAATTTAGCCAAACCTGTTGACCACACCCCATACTGTTGTCCAGATTATTAAACCCAAAGACCCAATTCATTCGGTCTTGTCTAGAGTTCAGGACATGGTGCAATCCGGGTCCGGGCTTGTTAGCCATTGAAGTTACTTTAAGTCATGCACTGTACGCATTTTCTCACCTTATGTGCCATGTATTACATGTTGTAAGCCCATGCACCGTATGCATTTCTTCACTCTATATTCCATGCACATCCATGAATAATCAAGTACAGGTACTGTGCACAATAACCAAGTCATAACCCAAGACTAGACAACATGGGTTTCATGCTAACCCATCAAACCAAGCCAAGCCAAACCGGGTTCAATCCGGTTCAACTCGAGTCAGCCTAAGCCGCACCCTAAAACTCCGACCCCACATCAGCCCCACAACTCGAATACGCGACCCGACCCTGTATTAGCCCCGTAACTCGGCCCGCATCGGACCCGGACCTAATTCGATCACACCCCGGTTCAACTTGAACTGTACCAACCCAACCCAACCCGGACCAGCCCAGTCCAACCTGACTTAACCCCGATTCAACTCATCCGGTCCAACCTGAGTCAACTCGAGTCCCAACCCCAGCTCCAACCCGAGTCGACCCAAACTAGACCCACAACCCGAACCAGCACCAAGACCCTAATCTGAACCCGAGCCCGGACCCGCAACCCGAACCCGCACACTGACCCCAACCTAACCTTCACCCAAAAGTGAGCACAGACCCGCAACCTAGACCCGCATCAAAGCCTATAATCTGGACTCGAACCCGGACCCTAATTACCTAGCCGGACTTCACCCAACTTGACTTCATCGAACCCGACCTCTAACCCACCTCAATTGGGTCCACTCAAACCCAATCCATGTTGCTGTGCATGTTAGTGTACATATACCGCAAGCAATCTATTTCCATGATAAGCACATGCATGCAAAACAATATGCACTGTGTGTATCATATTAGAGTGTAGTGTGGCATACATGCAAAATAATTCCATATGCACTGTGTGTGCTGTCAACATACATGCAAAATAATGCCATATGCACTTTGTGTGTATTCCCAATCATGTGAGCATTTATTGTGTATGCATTCAATTTAACCTCATGCACTCTGAGGAATTGATGTACTGTGTACACTTTCCCCCAATCCAAGATATTCAAACCCAACCCATCCCGGCTTGATCCAACCCCAACTAACCCAACCTTAACTTGACCCAAGAGAACCTACACGAAGTCAACCCAAGCCAACCCGGTCAACCCGAATCAACCTGAGTCAGCCCAATCAACCCGAGTCCAACCCGGTTCAACCCGGATCCAACTCGACTCAACCCGGACCCAACTCAATCCAACCCAACCCTATCCGGACCCAATCCCAACTCGACTAGAATCACTTGGACCCAAACACAATATGAGTCAACCCATAGCCCTCAACTCACATCCCATATCCCATTCACATGTCATCACATGGCCATACCCGTACCTATAGCCTCTCAGTCAACATCCATCAGACCACTCGACCCCCATGGCCCACTAACCCACTTGCATCCCCATGTTCCCAAGCCATACCCCCATAGCCCATTAACCCCCATCAGACCCCATGTTCCATAACTTGTCCATCCCATAATAAATTTAATTAGCCTCCATACCCCCATTTTATCACAGCAGCATGCGCAAACCCATATCCCGAACCATACTCCATCTACCTTGGTTATCCATCATAGCCCATACATTCCATGACTAAACCCCCATGTCCAATCCCACCTAACAGCACTCTCCGTATACCCATACATCCCCGTTATCAGTACCGTATGCCATAGCCTTATCCCACCCATACCATCCTCATCCTCCATCAGACCAACTACTTACCTCATCCTATAGCCTTGCAATATCACCATGTCCATTACCCCGCCCTATGTACGACATCCATATTTTGTATCTCATGATTGCGTAACCATATATCACATCTATGTATCCTACTCCGCACCCACATTCCCCTATGCCGCAACCCAACACCCAGTCTTACATATACGTGACGCTCACGCACTTCACATGCCCGGCAAACACTTGACTCAACTCCATCCAATCAGGACTCAACCCAAAGCCATGCATAACCAATTCCAAAGCCATTCGGCCAAGACTCACCCTTATATCCCAAACTGAGTTGCACTCATAGACCCCGGTTGCATCCCTATGTTCGAATCCATTTGTCTAGTTCTCATAAGGCCACCTCTTTTGAATTCCGAAAATGTTACCCTTGTGACTCAATCCTTTGAGGTTAATTTCAAGTACCAATCCCAATCTCCAGTTCCATCTTCCAAATCCAAGCAACATCCCCTTCTATGGAACTACGTGTGGCTTGATCCCTAAGGTGTAGGGTACGTAGGCAACTTGGCACCCCCAAGTTCAGTCGCACATTTCTTCTACCTCTTTCATTTCTCACACCCTCCTTCATCTCTTCCATTCCCTTTTACCTTTTTTTTTTTGCATGCAAGATGTTTCTTTTTGTTTAGTTGCATGGTTAATTGCACGTTTAGATTTCGTTATGCTTAGAAATTGTTAGAAAATTGATGTGCAAATCTATAATTTAGGATTCGAGAATACCTTATAACAAATTAACCTCACAACTTGAAGACAGAGATCAATAATACTATTTTCTGCAATAATAATCTGTAAAGAAAAAAGGAAATCGTTAGATCACTTATCGAGTTGAGGCACGAAGAATCTTCGCTGTCCTTAAGGCAAATCTCGCCCCCACTATGACGAATCAACGGTGCCGATGGGCGTCTCAGCGTATGCCTCCAGGATACAACAACTCTCGCTCCAGGGGTGTGCACTCACGCAGCCCGGATGCCTAAGAACTCGCTTATATTTGCCAAAAGCCTTGAGCAGTAAACCAAAGAGAAAACCAGAGAAGAGAAAGAGCAGAAGAAGAATCTGTCAAGGATATCTTTCTGTTTTCTCTAAAATCGATTTTATAGAAAGGTAATCGACACGTTAGGGTGAAACGTCGCACTCTTTTAGTGCGTGAGAGACGTTTTCCAAACGGTCACTAAACTACGATTAAGTAATCTCAAACGGTAAAAAAGAGTTAAAACAAAATAAATAAATTCTTGATCGCTAAAAGGAAAAAATAAATAATAGAAAAAGAAAAGCCTTAGGTTCACGCGCATGGCAGGCCGAGCCGCGCCGGGCAGGGCGGCGTGCGTGTGTGGTAAGATCAAAAGCCCACCGAACCCAAGTGGACGATCCGTGCGCGTAGGATCCCCATGACCTCTTGCTCATTCACAAGACTAAGAGAGTGAAAGTATATATATGGCCACTCTCATCATCTCACACTTCCCATCTAGGACTAAAGTTTTCTCATGACTTTAGTCTTTTTGGAGGGAAGCCCAAGTAATTTGAATGAGAAACCCAAAAGCATACATATAATGACTAAAAACACCACATTGTAAGTTTGAATTACAAAAAGACTTTTTTCACATAAAAAGTCAACAATCCTACACTAATTCAAAATTACAAGAAATAAATAAATCATAAATGTAAATAGATTTGATCAAGGCAAGATGTGTTTTACATCAGTAGATGTGTTTTTTTGACTTGAACATTTACTTAGTGTAGGTATATCGAGTTTATCAAGTACTCAGTGAACATACGTCTTGAACCAAGCACTTTTAGTAATAAACTGAGACAACATACCACACACACAACACAGAAGGCATAAGCAAGTTCATACGGTGTTACACTTTTCGGCCATGTGCTATGTCCTGTTTTCATGAGCGCTCTAGAGAAGTTAGCCCATTCTCGTAGGAAGCGGCCACACTTTCACACTAATATAGGTGTATCTATCAGGAGTGCCCTGTAACTTCGCACCCCACTGAAAATCAGCTAGTCAGCTATAGATAACATTAAGAGTCCTACAACTCATCATCTTTTTGTTACAGGTTGCACCCACACCATAGGGATAGGCTTAGTGAACTTAATTCACATACAACTTGGTGCAAAACAGATCACTCAAATAACTTATTTTTCTCATTGAACCTACTTCTTGGGATCTCCAGTCAGATAGGTTGGGTTCCTGTTATAGGTGATCTAAACAGTGGGCTTCAGCCCCATCCCCCTCGATGTGCTCATGACTAAATTTTTATTTAGTCATTTTGTAAGACAATCTGATATATTATCACTTGATCTTACATAATCAATGGTTATCACTCCATTCTTCAACAACTGTCTTATGGAGTTATGCCTCCGACGAATGTGTCAGGATTTACCATTATATACATTATCACCTGCTCTTCCAATAGCAGCTTGACAATCATAGTGGATTGTAATACCCGATACTGGCTTATTCCAAAATGGAATATCAATCAAAAGGTTTCTAAGCCATTCAGCTTCCTCACTTGCTTTCTCTAAAGCAATAAACTCAGACTCCATAGTCGATCTGGCTATACACGTTTGCTTGGTTGATTTTCAAGAAACTGCTGCACTTCCTAGAGTGAAAACATATCCACTCCTTGATTTGGTCTCAAATCCAGATACCCAATTTGCATCGCTATACCCTTCTAGTACAACAGGATATTTAGTGAAATGCAAGCTATAGTCTATGGTTCCTTTAAGATATTTCAATACTCTAATTAGAGCTTCCTAGTGATCACTACCAGGATTACTGGTATAGCTACTGAGTCTATCCACTGCATAGGCTATGTCTGGCCTAGTGCAGTTCATCAAATACATTAGACTCCCTATAACTCTAGAGTATTCAAGTGGATTTACTCCACTTCCTTTATTCTTACATAATCTTATACTAGAATCATATGAGGTAGCCACATGTTTACAATCAAATTGATTAAACCTTCTAAGAATTTTTTCTACATAATGAGACTGAGATAGAATTATTTCTTCTGGGTTTCTTTTAATTTTGATACCCAGGATTACATCTGCCTTTCCCAGATCTTTCATATCAAAATTATTTGATAAATTTTTTTAGTGCCTTTAATTACACTAATGTCTGTTCCGATGATTAACATATCATCTACATACAGACAAACAATAACACCACTATCCCCACTAAATTTGCTGTATACACACTTATCTGATTCATTTACTATGAATCCATTTGATATCATCATACTATCAAACTTCTCATGCCATTGTTTTGGGGCTTGTTTTAAACCATATAGAGATTTTATAAGTCTACACACCTTTTGCTCTTGGCCTTGGATTAAAAAGCCTTCAGGTTGATCCATATAGATCTCCTCATCTAATTCACCATTCAGAAATGCAGTTTGACATTCATTTGATGGATTTCCAGGTTATAGATTGCAGCTATGGCAATTAAGATTCTTATTGTAGTTATTTTGGTTACAGGTGAATAGGTGTCAAAGAAGTCCATTCATTCTTTTTGCTTGAACCCTTTAGCTACTAATCTAGCTTTATATTTATCTATAGTTCCATCAGTTTTTAATTTCTTCCTAAAGATCCACTTGCAACTAATAGGTTTGCAACCAGGAGGCAGATCTGTCAAGATCCATGTTCCATTACTCAAAATGGAGTCTATTTCACTCTTGACAGCTTCTTTCCAGAATGAAGAATCTGGAAGGGACATTGCCTCTTTATATGTCTTTGGATCTCCTTCTAGAAGATAGGCAATGAACTCTGGACCAAAGTTTTTCTCTACTCTTGTCCTTTTACTTTTTCTAGGCTCTACTGATTCTTCAGACACTAGATGGTCTTTATCTATAGATTCAATGGGTCTTTTAAGTGTGTTTTCACTTAGACTAGTCTTATAAGGGAATAAGGTTTCAAAGAATTCAGCATCTTTGGATTCTATTATGGTGTTAGGTTGCATATCAACATGATCTGACCTACAAATCAAGAATCTATATGCACTACTGTTTTGTGCATATCCAATGAATGCACAATCAACAGTCTTAGGACCTAACTTAGTACTCTTGGGATCTGGAATCCTAACTTTAGCTAAGCACCCCCACACTTTAAGGTATTTAAAATGTGGTTTTCTATTCTTGCATAACTCGTAAGGAGTTTTGTCAGAATCTTTAAAAGTTATCTTGTTCAGAATATAACAATCAGAGAGAAGAGCCTCTCCCCATAAATTTTGAGGTAATCCTGAACTTCCTAACATAGAATTTACCATATTCACTAGAGTTCTGTTTTTACGTTCAGCAACTCCATTTTGCTGTGGAGAGTATGGTGCAGTAACTTGATGTATTATGCCTTGGTTTTCACAAAATTCACTAAAAGCATTAGAAGTGTATTCACCACTTCTATCAGATCTTAAAATTTTGACCTTTTTTTTAACTGATTTTCTACTTCAGTTTTTTATGTAATGAATTTATCAAAAGATTCATTATTATTTCTAATAAGATAAACAGTACAATATCTAGAGAAATCATCTATAAATGTAATAAAATACCTTTTACCTCCTCTAGTTAAAACATTGTTTAAGTCACATACATCACTATGAATTAAATTTAATAGTTCTGTTTTTCTTTCTTCTACTTTGTGAAAAGGCTTCTTAGAGTACTTTGATTGCACACATATTCATATTTCTTTACTACTTGATCACTTTTAGGAATTAAACCTATGGTCATCATTTTCTTTAAAGATGCATAGTTAACATGACCTAGTCTACCATGCCATAAAGAAGAAGAATCAGTAATATAAGCAGAAGAAGATGAAGCTTTTTTCATAATGTTCTCAGTTACATTCAGTTTGAATAAACCCTCATTAGAGTAACCCTTTCCCACAAATTCACCACTTTTAGTGATTACAAATTTATCAGCCTCAAAAACCAATTTAAAACCTTTCTCGATCAGAAGTGACCCAGACACCAGATTCTTTCTTATATCTGGTACATGAAGGACATCACAGAGCTTCAGAACTTTTCCAGATGTAAGCTTCAACAGCACTGTTCCTTTACTCGTCACAACAGATGATGACGAGTTTCCCATGAAAAGCTGCTCTCCATCCCCTACAAGCTCGTAGGAAGAAAATACACTTCTGTCACTACAGATGTGTCTGGTGGCACCAGTGTCCACCCACCAGTCCTTCACGTTACTAACCAGGTTCACTTCAGATACTACGGCCAACAGATATTGATCTTCAACCACATTAGCCTGAGGCGCATTGTTTCCTTGAGGGTTTTTCTTCTTATCATTTTTCCGACAGTTTTTAGCATAGTGACCTGCATTCCCACACACAAAGTAGTTACCCTTCTTTTTCTTGAAATCCTTATTATTTTCTTGAAATGACCTTTTCCTGATCCAGATGCAGGTTTAAAAGAAATTTTCTTTCCAGATGAAGATTCAGTGAGATTTGCCTTAGAGTTAGACTCATAAGCCTTAGATTTCTGTTTTCTGAAACGATTTTCATCTTCAGTTCTAAGATAAACAAACAAGTCCTGAAGAGAAAAATCATTTCTGTCATGCAATAATGTGTCTTGGAATTTCTCCCATGAAGGTGGTAGTTTTCAATAATTGCACAAATTTGGATCTGTTCTTCTATTTTGATCCCTCTAGCAAGAATGTCAGAAACAATCAACTGGATCTCATTCACTTGATCCATAATGGATTTTCCATCTACCATCTGATATCGAAAATATTTTCCATTTAGATGTTTCTTAGAACCCGCTGCTTCGACTAGGTATTTCTGCTCTAGAGTTTCCCACAACACCTTTGTAGACTCAATTCTAAAAAATACATCAAACAATTGATTACTGAGACAACTCAATATATGACCTTTATAGAGATAGTTATCTCTTTTTCTTTTCTCAGTGAGATGAGTTCTAGCAGGTTCTTCCTCATTAGGTAATGAGTCAGGATCATTCAAGATATAGTCTAGGTTTAGAAAAGTCAGAAAGATTCGCATTTTTTCCTGCCATCTACCGAAATCCGGTCCGTCAAATTTCTCCGGTCGTTCGGTTTGGGAAGCCATGATGATTAATTTCCAATAATCGAAATCCCAAAAATTACAGATCACAGATCGTAGGTTTGCCTTAAGATTGTTAGAAAATTGATGTGCAAATCTGTAATTTAGGATTCGAGAATACCTTATAACAAATTAACCTCACAACTTGAAGACAGAGATCAATAATACTATTTTCTGCAATAATAATCTGTAAAGAAAAACAAGAAATCGTTAGATCACTTATCGAGTTGAGGCACGAAGAATCTTCGCTGTCCTTAAGGCAAATCTCGCCCCCACTATGACGAATCAACGGTGCAGATGGGCGTCTCAGCGTATGCCTCCAGGATACAACAACTCTCGCTCCAGGGGTGTGCACTCACGCAGCCCGGATGCCTAAGAACTCGCTTATTTTTGCCAAAAGCCTTGAGCAGAAAACCAAAGAGAAAACCAGAGAAGAGAAAGAGCAGAAGAAGAATCCGTCAAGGATATCTTTCTGTTTTCTCTAAAATCGATTTTATAGAAAGGTAATCGACATGTTAGGGTGAAATGTCGCACTCTTTTAGTGCGTGAGAGACGTTTTCCAAACGGTCACTAAACCACGATTAAGGAATCTCAAACGGTAAAAAAGAGTTAAAACAAAATAAATAAATTCTTGACCGTTAAAAGGAAAAAATAAATAATAGAAAAAGAAAAGCCTTAGGTCCACGCGCGCGGCCGGCCGAGCCGCGCCGGACCGGGCGACGCGCGTGTGTGGTAAGATCAAAAGCCCACCGGACCCAAGTGCGCGATCCGTGCGCGTAGGATCCCCATGACCTCTTGCTCATTCACAAGGCTAAGAGAGTGAAAGTATATATATGACCACTCTCATCCTCTCACACTTCCCATCTAGGACTAAAGTTTTCTCATGACTTTAGTCTTTTTGGAGGGAAGCTCAAGTAATTTGAATGAGAAGCCCAAAAGCATACATATAATGACTAAAAACACCTCATTGTAAGTTTGAATTACAAAAAGACTTTTTTCACATAAAAAGTCAACATAAATCACATGTTTAGGTATCTTGCTAGTTGTTTTGCTTTGCTTGTTTTGTTATTTTGCATGTTAGTTATGTTGCATGTTTAGTTGTATTTGTTTAAATTTGAAACTTAAAAGAATTCGAAAATCCTAAGAATCTAAAGAACTCAAGCTATTTAAGTGGAGAACTTCAATTAAAAATCTTAACCTCCAAAATCTTAAGTTCTAGGTTCTAGGATTGGAAAACTTAGAAGTGGCACTATAGGTTCCCCAATAAAACTTTTAGATCCAAATTCTCACAGAAATGCTAAAAATGCAACTTAGGTCCATTGCATAGATCTAGGTTCATATAGCATAGGCCACTTCACCTCAAATCAATCAATCTAATCCAACTCAAACCAAATCTCATCAATCTAATAAAATGTCAAAACACTCATATAGGCACATAGGCATGTAGTTGCATGGACGATGCACTCCTGGCCCGCATGAGTCTAAACTGTGAACGACCAAATCATTAGTAATACTTAGGTCTCTCAATAAAAATAAGTATTTAACCCATTTAGTTAAAACTTAAACAATTAAAGCTTTTAAAAGTAAAGACCGACATTTGTCAGACAAGAAGGGTGCCTAACACCTTCATTTCTTCTAATCAGGTAACTTACCCAACTCGGAATTGTAAACCAAATATACAGAGTTAATCATGGGTCCTAGATCCCTAATCTAGGTGGTGACTCTGGTCATGACTTCTCTTGTAAATTAGGATTTTCATCCCAAATTTATGAGAAAAATAATCATCTTCAAAATCAATGAACAAAGGCACTATCACAACACACACCCTCGTGCGTCACCCTCCGGACGGGATCCACATCTATCAACTATACTATCTAATTTTATTGAATATATAAGTATTTATAGTGTTTATCGATAATTACTCATACGAAAGGGAAAAGCCAATGGCAAGAGTGATTGGGATCCAACAATTACAAATCCTTTTATATGTTATTTTTTTTACTCCATTGAATTTAATCAAAAACCTTCTCCTTTCCCATGGTTTCATCTAATCCCTAAGTAGGTTGGATTTAGTTACTCATGGAGAAAGAGAAAGAAGAGAAGATAGAGAAGATAATTGCCATTAAAAAACATAGAAAGGAAAAGAAACAAAGAGGACTCTTATTTAATTGAACTTGAAAATAAAAATACATCACATTGAAATTGAAATAAAAGACAAAAATAAAGAAAATTTATTCTTTTTCTTCTTCAATGGTTGAATCCTTGTCATTCTTTAAGCCTTGATCTCGCCTTAGATTGAATCTTGGATGGTTGGAACAAAGAGAGAAAGGGATTTCTCTCGTCGATATGAGTCCAACGGATCCGACCACGCGCGAATCAGAGCTAAACAAAGAAGTTATGGTCCGTTGAAGTTTTAGAAAAAAAATAAAAAACTGTGAAGACGAGACGAGACTAAAAATTCAAGTGGGAGAGAGTTCAAGAGAGATAGATATATAGGATTTTGGGTGAGAATGGTAGCTAAGTTAAGGGATTGAAAAAGATGTAAGGTGGAGATTAAAAAGCTAATCTTAGGAAACAAATGAAAGGACAAGATTAAGGCTTGAATGGGCTTTCTATATCTCTTCTAAAAAAACATGGGTTACTTTCCTATTTTTTCTCTTTTCAATGTTGTGTACAAAACCTTCCAATTATATCCTCAAGCAACTTTCTAAATGTTAGAAAGAAAAAAATGGAAAGTTTCTAAGTTGAGGGATATATGTGTGAAACGACCAAATTGTCCATATCCTTCGAATGAATTGCACCAATGCCACAATTATTTACAAATGGCTAATCTACCCCTCCTTTGTAATATACATAAAACAACTAATAATTCTCTTCTCCCCTCTGGATCTCAAAGAAACGATCCAAGCCATCCAATTGACGGTCCACTATGTAAATTAATTGTACCCATAAACCATTCCAATGAGATGATCCAAACCGTTGAATTCATGGATCCCAATGTGAATTTCGATCTTACCAATGGTCGCTACTCTTGAATAATTTTTGTGGGTTGATCTTAACCATTCAAACGATGGTTAACAATGTAAAATTATTTGCACCTCATAAATCATCTCTATAAGATGATCTTAACCGCACATTTAGTGGGCCTTAGAATAAATTGCTTGTACCCCTCCAAATCATTTTCCAAAGCTATTCCAAACTAACCAATTGATGAACCACAAATGATCTGAACCCTTCAAATAATGAAAAATTCTTTGGAATTTCATCTCTTTAGCTCCATTTTCCATGGAAATTCAAGAATATCCCTGAAACACAAAAAACAAGCAAAATGCCTTAGTAGTACCGTTCTAAATATGAAATATGCATATTTTCTCTACCTACAATTCACACATAAATGTGCTCATCAGATTCCTCCATACTTAAGCATTGCTAGTCCTCGAGCAAACAAAAAGAAAATAAACAAAAACAAAATAAAAACAAAAACTACCTAACTCACTTTCGTAGGAATCATGATTTCACTTAGCACGTGCAACAAGCCTTTAAACCCCTAGGTTACCCTAGTCGACGAGTTGTGTCTCGTGAGTGTTTGCAGTGAGTATACATAAAACTTTCCAAAAATAAAAACTTACATTGCAAATCCTTAATATAGAATAAAGCCAAATATAACCCTTCACTTTGCTTTAATATTTTATTCAAGATAGAAACTTCTAGAATACCGACATACTTGATCTTTGTTATCCCATTACAAGTTGTGAAATTCGACATATATCTTAATCAAGGAATCCTCCTTTATATTTTTCACACTTTTGTCCCCATAGATAAGATTCTAATGTCATCTATGCTACAAAAGAATTTGAATCAGAAATTTGATTGAAACTTGAACACTTATATGGTTCCACCTTTCTTTCCACTTTTTCATTTTTCTAAGAAGTGAACTCAATTATTCCTCTACTGTCGTTGGCGTTAATGACGTACAGGGCTTGCACCAGACACCCAAGTTACTAAGCAGTGTTGGAATTATTTTTGCATATATCTTTAGAAATTGATGCAGTAAGAGTTCCAAAATTTATTTTGGTCCGTGCAATGTCTTGACCTCTTAAGCTTTCCAGATGACCCATGTAGCGAGCTTTTAATCAATTACTCTCAAACTAGATAGTTTTAAGGAACTAGGTGTAGAACACCCCTCGGACTTACTTGCTCGAGTAAAAAAGGCTACAAGTCAAGACTAGATCAAAACATACTTTCTTTTTCTTTTCCACCTTTCTTTCCTTTTTCACTGTACCATATAAAAGCCAACATTCTAATCTCATCTCCTAATCAAACCTTTTATTAACAAGATTTCAAAAGAAATAGAACATACAAGTAGAATGCGTTCTTTTGATTTTCTCAAATTCCAAAATTAAAATATAGACTAATTTTCTTTCTTAAAATGAGATAAAAATTTCTTTCCAAAAATATCTAGTTGTTTCTTTCTTTTGTAAAGATAATAGAGACAAAGAACAAGGAAATATTCTACTTTAAACTATAAAAAGAAATTTACAAATAAGCTTTTTTTTTTCCAAAAATACTACCCCACAATCTTAAATCATGCAGTGTTCTCTATGCATGCAAAAATAGAAACAAGGACAATGAAGAGAGAGGCACACCTGATATGATCAAGAAAACATAAAATAAAGAGGCTCATAGAGATCCATAACCTTTTTTAAATTCTCATATTGTATTTCAATGTAGGCTTATGATCTATGAAGGAAAACTTTTGGATGTCTTCCTTCATCACAGGATTAGCCTTTCTTTGGTGTTCCCTTGAAGGTTTGGAACCCTCAATGAAGTCTATGTGGGGTTGCACAATAGAAGGACTTATTCCTTAGATGCCGGCCATTGTCTAATCAATGGCTTCTTTATTAGATTTTAACAAGTTAAATATCTCTTCATCTTCACTTAAGGTTAGATCCGCAATTAATTCAAGAAAAGTTTGAATTTCACTTATAACCTCATATTTTGGATTTGAAGGCAAATGCTTCAAATCTAACCGTGTAGCCTCTTCAATGAATGGATTGGGAAGGGATGTTAATAGGGGTCATTCTAGCTCTATTTGATGGATGCTAAGAGCATAAGAAAAGAAGTCTCCCCCTCCTACATCTCCCAATTCGTCTAGGTACTCTTGAAAGCATGCATCGAAATCGATTTCAAAATTAGTTTATATATCATTAGAAAATAAATGCAACATATTGATTTCTTCAGGTAATTTCGGTTGCTTACCTAGCCTAAATATATTAAAATCTATAGATGTGTTACCAAATGAAAGCTTCATTAAACCATTCCTACAATTAATTAAAGCATTGCTAGTTGCAAGGAAAGGCCTACCAAGGATGATAGGAATTTGATCCTTGATATTAGCAACGGGCTCTGTATCTAGCACAATGAAATCTACTGAAAATAAAAAGTCTCCTACTTTAATTAATACATCCTCAACCATCCCTCTGGGTATCTTAATTGACCTATCCGCCAATTGGAGAGTGGCGGTGGTTGGTTTGAGGTCTCCTAATCTTAGTTGTTTAAACACAGAAAAAGGCAAGAGATTTATACTTGCACCTAAATCCAAAAGAGCATGTTCAATTTTTGTATTACCAATTGTGCAAGAAATAGTAGGATATCCCGGGTCCTTATACTTAGCCACCATTTATTGAGCCAAAATGGAACTTATGTTTGTGGCCAAGAAAGCCTTCTTGGGCACATTAGTTGTGTGCTTTTGTGTGCACAAGTCTTTCAAAATTTTGGCATGAGTAGCAACCTGTGAAATTGCATCTAACAAAGGAATATTAATTTGCACTTGTTTAAACACATTTAAAGTTTTATCCATGGCATCCGCCTTCTTATTATTAGCAAGTCTCCTTAGAAAAGGAGCCTTGGGCACATAATCCTTTTCAGGTAGTGTAATTGCTTGCTCTTCGCTTACGTTTTCGGGTCCCACAGTTGAACTTTTGTGAGGGGAGTCTTTACTTACGTCTTCGGTTGTCTCTTGAGAATCTATAGAAGGTTCGGATCTGACCTCCTCCTTCTGATATTCTCTGCCACTCCTTAAAGCATATACGGCATTGCATTGGTTGGAGGGATCTTGCGGCGGCGGAATCGGTTGAATGACATTCAACTGATTTGGCGGTTGTTGTTGATTCACATTCACATTCATGTTCCTTGGATTAGGAATGGGTTGACTTGGCATCTTACCCTTTTCCCTCTCATGCAAAGCCGTGGCGAGTTGAGAAATTTGTTTCTCGATGTTATGTTGGCTTGTCATGAAAGTACTCATGAGAAGTTCCATATTTGTATCTAAGGAAGCTATGCGGGCTTATTCCCCTTGTTTTTTAAAACCCGGAGGTTGCTGAATTGAAACATTATTTAAAATTGAGTTTTGAAAGGATGGGGGTGTAGCTAGGGGTGGTCGAACATAAGTGGTGAGGAACGTGGGCCTAGGTTGGCCAAATTGGCCTTGATCTTGGGAATTTGATGGCCCACCTTGGTAGTTCCCTTGGCTCCAAGAAAAATTGGGATGATTTCTCCATCTCGGATTATAAGTGCTACTATATGGGTTATTTGAAAACAAAGCACTTACATTCTCATTAGAATTACCAAATTTTGAACAATTGGGGCACTCTTCCATGACATGGTCAGGAGCTTGGCACCAATTACACATTGGGACACTTTGATTTATTTGATTTATTTGTGCGGGTCCCTTTACAACTATTGCCTTTAGCCTTTTGATAAGACTATCCAATTGGGCCTCCTTGGCCATGGTACCCTCAATTAGGAATCTCTTGCTTGATGTTCCCCTTTCGCTTTCTTGAGTGGATTCCCACCCACGGGTCTTTTCTGCCAAATCAAGCAAGAATTTTCAAGCCTCGTTTTCATCCGTATAAGATGTGAATCCCGTAGGGCACATGGACTCTAAAAGTTGTTTGGTTTGAAAATTGATGCCCTCATATATGATTTGGCACAAGTGCCACGTATCTAATCTGTGGTGAGGGCATTCTTGGAGTAGATCTTTGAATCTCTCCATAAACTTTGAAAACGATTCATAGGGTTTTTGCCTAAATTGAAGAATATCGTTTTTTTAGTTTATTAGTTTTATGTGAAGGAAAAAACTTTTTAAAAAACGCAACTGTAAACTCCTGCCAAGTAGTGATGGAGTTTGTGGGCAAACCGTAAAGCCATTTTTTAGCTCCCTCTTTAAGTGAGAAGGTAATGAATGTCAACGCATCATCCATAAGTTGTTGTAATTTAATTAAAGCACATACCTCTTCAAATTCTCGCAAAAATAAATAGGCATCCTCAGAAGGGAGCCAATGAAAGTGAGGAAGCATAGTAATAAATTATGATTTTAACTCAAAATTATTGCCCTGAGCAGCTGGCAATCGAATACAAGAAGGTTGTACTGCTCGGGCAGGATAAAAACGACCGCGAAGGATTTTAGGAACTTCCTTGTCTGCCATGGCGATTGGAATTGGTTGAATGCCCGTCTCTGTTTCTGATCGAATTACTCTCTCCAAGCGGTTGACAGAGTTGCGCACCCAATCTACACTCATACACAGAAGATAGCCAAGTTAGAACAAGAAGTAACCAAAAACCAAAGTAAAGAAACAACCAATTGAAACTAATTACTAAATGAAAACTAAAAATCACTTCGAATAATATAAGAATTAAAGTAATCGCACTCTTCCCCGGCAACGGTGCCAAAAACTTGATTGTGATATTAAATAACCGCAAGTGCACGGATCGCGTGTAGATACGGGTCGAACTCATGGAAGAGCTTATTGTGATTTCTATCCTTATACTACTTAGAAAACAAACTTATGATATATTGTTGCCTGGAATGGACTCAGGATTTCCGTAGACTACAACCTCGGATCCAACAATATATTTAAATTTATAAACTAAATAGATACGAGTTGAACACAATGAAGAAACGATTACATATTTAACCCTTATATTTAGGCAAAGTGAACGTACAAGAATTCTATTAATTATCTAACCTAATTATAAAACCAAAATCTAAATCCGAAATTGATTGGAAAATTATTTGGAAAACTACTCTAAATTGAATTGGAAATTAATTGCAAAAATGATTGAAAATCTAATTGAAACCTTAATTCGATTAAAATATTACTTAGGGTTAGAATCCACTATGGTTTTGGATTGGATTATTAATCAAACCAAGTTTTTATTGTATTGAATCGCATAATTGATAGTTATGTCTATGAGAGATAAGATCAAATGATGTTATTTCCCATGAGTAATCTATCAACTATACTATCCAATTTTATTGAATATATGATTCTGATATTATAAATAGTAACCGCAAGTGCACGGATTGCGTGTAGTCACGGATCGAACTCAGGGAAGAGAAATCTTGTGTGTGAATCCTATTCTTGTATCACTTAGAATATAAACTATGATATATGTTGTCTGGCATTTACTCAGGATTTTTGTGGACGTACCTCGGAGCCAACAATATCTATAAGTTTGTATTCTAAACAATCTAAGAATCAAACACAAATAAGATTGCTATTTGAAAATCTTAATTTAGGCAAAATGCACCAAAGTTCTAATGATTTGATTAATTATCTCTAATCTAATTAGAAACTAAACTAATGAAACGAATTTGCAAAACAAATTTATTTGAAACTAATGAAAAAGATTTGATTCAATTTGGAAAACTACTTGGGGAAAGAATCCACCATAGGGTTGGGTTAGATTTATGATTAAATCAAAATTTTGCTTTGACTTGGTATATAATCAATAAACAAGGTTTATGGAGGAAGATCAAAAGATGTCATTCTCCATGAAAATTTATCGATTATATAATCAAGTTGTAAAGTTATATATATATAGAGTATATAATCTACTTCATCAACAATCAATCATACGAACGGGGAAAGCCGATGGCATGAATGATTGGGATAGAGCAATTATACAACCACTATATACGTACGTTATATTTGCATCATAAAATATTTTTATCAAAACTCTTTCCCCTTCCCCATGGTTTCATCTAAACCCCAAGCAAGGGAGTTTAGTTGCTCATGGAGAAAGGAAAAGGAATCAAGAAATTAATATAAACCATGGCCATCTAAAGAAAAGAAAAAGAAAACAATCCACTCTTCCTTTATTGAAAATTAATAAGAAGGGTACATCAAATAAAGAAGAACTTAGTCTTTTCTCCTTTGAACAATGGTTGAATCCTTTATTGCCTTCCTTCTTTGCTTTGGTGTCGCCTTGGATCGAATCTTGGACGGTTGGATCGAGCCTTAGTTTGGGAGATAAAAAGAATGAAAATGAACTTGAAAGAAAGCAAGAGAGAACAAGAGTATATAGTGAATGGGTAGCCTTCCCTTTTTTAAAGTATTCTTCTCTCCATAATTGCAACTTGCTTTTCTTTGTAATTGGAATTTTGGGAAAAAACATTAATATTCTCTTCAAATATGGATGCCCATCATGGGAAGAAAAATCCAATATGTTACCTAAAAGATACCTGCTTCGTACTTTTTCTTTCCAAGCCATACTAATTTTATTGACACACATTTTTGGCTTTCTTTGAAGATATGACAATTACCGCAATTTAGGAATTGCCCAAATCCAATGATAGCAACAATCTTTCTTCCTTAAAAGTTGCTGATTTTATTAACATGAAAGAGAGAAAGATTGGTTTCTAAATATCACATAATTCCGAAGTAAGAGAGCAAACAAGGATTCCCCGAAAGAAAATTCCAAAATAGAATGCGTGAGGATATTTTAAGCATGTAATTTGGTGAGTTTCCCTCTAGACCAGATTCTCTTAATAATAGAATCAACTCATCACGCAAGTATTTCTACCTTTGGAAAACGTACTGACCTTGTGATACGTGGGTATGGATAATTTCCCAAACATGCGATCAAGTCATTCCAAAAAAAAATAACATATTGCTTGTCTTTCATATAACTGCCACAAATAAGATCATCTTTCCCAAAGTGGTCCCTACCTTCAATTTGACCGACCCAGATGTTCATTATAGTAGCCCACTCCACTGTTGGACAAATGGAGATTCCACCCATGGGAAATTAATTTCTAATGTTGGGGGGCCCCACTTGCAAAGATAAACCCGACTTGGAAGAATGAATATAAGTGGGATGTCGCTTTTAAATTTGGCCGAATCCTTCTTCTTTCTAAATACAAGCTGGATTTGAAAGGGCTGCTTAGATGACGCCAAAAGTTGCTAAAATTTCTTATGATGGAAGAAGTATTAGCTACCCATGACTTTCTAAAAATTCAACATCCCCTAAATTTCAAAAGGTATTGAGATCTCCTCAAGAGGAAGTTACCAAAATCTCTTGCCCAATAGAGAATCGGTTGGAATTTTATTCTAATTAGAATGGATGGTTAAGATCATCCATCCAACGAAATCCAACTGTTTATATGGTGTATTCCATTCCAAAAGAGAGGGAGAGAGAGGTTGGAAT
This sequence comes from Tasmannia lanceolata, assembly GCF_043159265.1. Lineage (NCBI taxonomy): Eukaryota > Viridiplantae > Streptophyta > Magnoliopsida > Canellales > Winteraceae > Tasmannia > Tasmannia lanceolata. The sequence goes on along the minus strand of NW_027518701.1, from coordinate 4,729,455 downwards.
TTTATTCTAATTAGAATGGATGGTTAAGATCATCCATCCAACGAAATCCAACTGTTTATATGGTGTATTCCATTCCAAAAGAGAGGGAGAGAGAGTTGAGCTAAATCGGTAGGTGATGGGAGAGAAATTAGGGACGAATTTTAGAGATTCAGAGAAAAGAAAATCGTTGGGGGAGAAGAGAGAGGAAGGGTTGGTTGAAATTCTTTCCTATTTTCTCTCTTAGTTCCTTTGTAAAACTACCACTTTATCCCCACTCTTTGCATAAATTTCAACCATGCCATATACTTTTGCAAATGGCTAATCTACTCATCATTTGTATTACACACAAAACAACTAACAATTCCCTTTTTCCCTCTTTATTTCTAAGGAACGATCCAAGCCATCCATTTGACTGTTCACCATATATTTTAATTGCAACATTAAACTACGAAAGTGAAATTATCCGAACCGTTGATTCCATGGATCGCAATGTGAATTTTGATCTTACCAACGAGTGCACCTCTTGAACCATTTTTGTGGGCTGATCTGGACCATTCAAATGACGGTCAACAATGTAAAGTAATTTATACCTTCAAGCCTATTGCCATAAGACGATCTCAACCGCACAATTAGTGAGCCTTGTGATAAATTGCTTGTACCACTGTAAATTATTTCCCAAAGCTATTCCGAACCAACCAATTGATGAACCATAGATGACCCAAACCCTTAAATGATGGGCCACAATGGTGGTGTTCTAGTATTTGATCTTTTCTTTGGAATTTCAGCTGTTTAGCTCAATTTTCCGTGAAAACCCATAATTAACCCTGAAACACCAAAAACACAGAAAATACCTCAGTAGCACCACTTTAAAACATAAAATATGCATGCATCCTACCACAACCATTCACACTTAAATGTGCTCATCAATATATAAGTATTTATAGTGTTTATCGGCAATTACTCATACGAAAGGGAAAAGCCAATGGCATGAGTGATTGGGATCCAACAATTACAAATCCTTATATATGTTTTTTTTTACTCCATTGAATTTAATCAAATACCTTTGTCCTTCCCCATGGTTTCATCTAAACCCTAAGTTGGTTGAATTTAGTTACTCATGGAGAAAGAGAAAGAAACAAAGAAAATAGAGAAGATAATTGCCATTAAAGAACTTAGAAAGGAAAAGAAACAAAAAAAACTCTTCTTTAATTGAACTTGAAAACAAAAATACATTACATTGAAATTGAAATAAAAGACAAAAATAAAGAAAACTTATTCTTTTTCTCCTTCAATGGTTGAATCATTGTCCTCCTTCAAGCCTTAATCTCGCCTTAGATTGAATCTTGGATGGTTGGATCAAAGAGAGAAAGGGATTCCTCTCATCGATACGAGTCCAACGGATCCGACCACGCTCGAATCGGAGCTAAAACCAAGAAGTTATGGTCCGTTGAAGTTTTAGAAAAAAAAATAAAAAACTGCGAAGACTCGACAAGACGAGACGAGACTAAAAATTCCAAAAGATGGGAGAGTTCAAGAGAGATAGATATATATATATATATATATATGATTTTGAGTGAGAAGGGTTGCTAAGTTAAGGGATTGAAAAAGATGTAAGGTGGAGATTAAAAAGCTAATCTTAGGAAACAAATGAAATGACAAGATTAAGGCTTGAATGGGCTTTCTATATCTCTTCTAAAAAAAACATAGGTTACTTTCCTATTTTTTCTCTTTCTAAAGTTGTGTACAAAACCTTCCAATTATATCTTCAAGCAACTTTCTAAATGTTAGAAAGAAAATAATGGAAAGTTTCCAAGTTGAGGGATATGTGCATGAAACGACCAAATTGTCCCTATCCTTAGAATGAATTGCACAAATGCCACAATTATTTGCAAATGGCTAATTTACCCCTCCTTTGTAATACACATAAAATAACTAATAATTTCCTTCTCCCCTCTTGATCTCCAAGAAACGATCCAAGCCATCCAATTGATGATCCACTATGTAAATTAATTGCACCCATAAGCCATTCCAATGAGATGATCCAAATCGTTGAATTCATGGATCCCAACGTGAATTTCGATCTTACCAATGGTCCTCGCTCTTGAATAATTTTGTGGGCTGATCTTAACCGTTCAAACGATGGTCAACAACGTAAAATTATTTGCACCTCACAAATCACCTTCATAAGATGATCTTAACCGCACATTTAGTGGGCCTTAGAATAAATTGCTTGTACCACTCCAAATTATTTTTCAAAGCTATTCAGAACCAACCAATTGATGAACCATAGATGATCTAAACCCTTCAAATGATGGAAAATTCTTTGGAATTTCATCTCTTTAGCTCCATTTTCCATGAAAATTCAAGAATATCCCTGAAACACCAAAAACAAGCAAAATACCTTAGTAGTACCGTTCTAAATATGAAATATGCATGTTTTTCCTACCAACAATTCACACGTAAATGTGCTCATCAGTGTTCCCGGCATGGAATATTGAGCAATAATGCCCTCTTCCTTTAGAAATTCCGCAAATGGACCTGGCCTTTGTCCCATTTCAGTGTATCTACCATAATATTCATCTCTTTTATCTGATCTAAAGATCTTTATTTTCTTTCCAAGTTGTCGCTCTACTTCTGCTTTGTAAATATTAAAGGCATTTAATGCCTTACTCTTTTCAAAGAGAAGATAGAGATACACATATCTCTCATGATCGTCTATAAAAGAGATGAAATATTTTTAACCATTCACACAAGGAGTTGGAAATGACCTATGATCTTTAACTTTTATGAACTCCTCTTGGCACCCTTCTCGGACTTATTTGATTGCATTCCCTTATGCAGACCACACAAGTTCTAAAGTTAGCAAAATTGAGAGTCTCTAAGACGCCATCTTTTATTAACCTTTTATTACACTCTATAGAGATGTGACCTTATCTCGTATGCCATAATGTAGAGGATTCCATGCTCTCATGATCACGTTTGATGCCAACACCATTTTGCACAGTTAAGGTATTTTGAGGAAAAATATTTAGGCTCAAACGGTGTAGGCCATCAATCTAGGTACCATTGCCAATGACAGAATCCTTAATTATATCAAGGAAAAAAATGGAAATTAAGGTTCTTATCATGGTCAAAAGTCTAAAACAAATAAATGTATGTAAAAGGTCGTTTCTCTATGTTGAACAAATTATGTAGATGGCTCAAACTGGCAGGTCTCTATATCCTCCACCTGTGAGAGCTTCTCGTTTCTTAAGAAGATAAACCGCTCACTTTCCGTTGGTGTCGGATGGCTAACTAATTCATGTAAGGTATTGGCAACATAGATTGAAAAACCGGAGTCCATCCACCACGTGTCATTTTGAACAGAAACCGTATTAGGTTCATACAAACTAAATGAGATCACCTCACTTTTCGAGTCACTTTATATACTTAAGACAATTTTCTTTACGTGTCCCTTCTTTTGCAGAAGTACTTTACTTAAGTATCTTTAGTGTCAATTTGGTTAACTGACTAGTTGTTTGCTTTCTTCTTCATAAGAACACTCCTGCCAATCTTTCCTTAGTTCTTTCCTTGAACAACAATCAGCTTATGTTGCCTCAACGTCCCTCCTCTATACACATGATTAAAGGCTTGTTGAGAGACCATTTGCCCTTATGAATATTGTAGCCAATCTTGAATTGACTGTATTTATATGGAGGGAGTTGAGGATAAATAACACCAATAATGACTCAAAAATCTCAGTTACTATTTCTGTTGTGTTCAATCACATGGACGGTTTGGATCAGCCTATGATGTGGTCCATACAGTTCTTTGTTGGCCCGTGCATCGCACGGGGTTTTTTACTAGTTTATTATACTATATAGCAGAAGAGAAAATGAGAGAATTATTTGAATTTCTCCCAAAATTCTATGAGAATTACACATCACTTTTTTTTACTTTTTTAACAAAGGCACCCATTCAACCCACATATTTTCAATCCTACCCCCTCATTTATGCTTTTTTAACAAAGGCACTCATTAAAGCCACATAATTTCAATCCTACCCTCGTCCTTTATGCTTTTTTAATTATGGAAACCTCTATAGATTGGTGGGCCAGGATCAGCCCATGGAAATGATTTTACAGGCACAACCTATTGATGTTGTGTTCCATCACATTGTAGACACCCCATTTTGACCGTGCCATGCACCTCCATGTTTCGTGCTTAACTTTTTCAAATCAGTGTGCTAGGACCCTAAATTACACCCTGGGCTGGCTTAGGGTCCCACCAAGGTCCCTGTGAAATTTCGTCAAGATCTGAGTTGATTCGCCTAGTGAGCAAGCCTCGATAGTGTCGCGGTGCAAATTCAGAAGAGGGGTAATTCATCCAAAAGGGGGGGGGGGCTGATTATAGAAGAAATAAACCTAATATACCATGGGAGGCTGTTCAAGTGAAAGAGGGGTCAAATTTGTCATTTCCCTTTTTGAACCCCATTGTTTAACCTAGCCCTCCCTATAGAGCAAAAGAGTGAATATATCATTTATAGATGGGGTTCTTTTATTTGGACCACCCCTATGGACAATAAAAATTCAAAATAAGCTAATTGCTATGGGCTGTCCATGGAGGAAAGCAGGGGGTGAATCACCTTAAAGTTGGGTGTCCAGAGGAAAGGGGGGGTCAAATATATCATTTCCCTTAAAAGGGAGACGAATTAGGGTTTGAGGGAGGCTTTTCTCATTTTGGAAAAAGAGGGAGAGAGGGAGAGAGAGAGCCGCAAGAGAGGGTGGAGAAAAGGGATCTGCAGCCGCCGACCATCATCCCCACCTCCGGCCATCATCTCTGGTCGGCCATCTCCCTCCTCTTCTTCTTCTTCTTCTTCGTTTCATCTGCACCACCACCACCATCACCGGAATCCGTCCCCACCGGCCAGCCACCACCGCCTTTTCCCACCTCCTTCACCCATCTCCATTAAATCCGGCACCGACACCTTCTTCCTAAACCCCTTTCCATCATCTTCTCCATACCCTCTCCATCACAGATTCTACCGAACCCATTTCATTTTTCCACCCTCACCGATCAACACCATCATCTTCATCTTCTCCATTTTTCCCTTATCCTCTGCAAAAATCCAAAAAACCCAAAACCCCATCACCTCCATTAAATCCGGCAATGAGCTTTGATTCTCCGACCACCGACCCTACCACCACCTTCTTCTTCTCTAACTACCATTTCCACCATTTCTAACCTAAAACCCACATCAGCACCACCTCCACCATCAGCCACCACCTCATCTGTAACCCTCAAACCTTATCCCCTATTTTTGCCCCCTTTCCACCTCCGGCAAACCCATTGATTCCGGCAACCTTACCGGAATCTGATCAAACCCACACCATCCTCCTCTCCCTCTACAGCCCATTTCACATCAGATTTCTTGCAATTCTCGTCCCTATTTTTTCCATCAGATTTCTGTCCACTTTTGTCCCCATTTTCCATCAGATTTTGGGCCATTTCCAACCTCCATTTCCATCATTTCCGGGTAGCAGTGCAGGCCTCCATTTCATCCACTTGTTTCACAGCCTTCATCTGTACCCCCATTGCCGACCATTTTCTCCTATTTTGGACACCAAATTTTGGTGGATCCGAGCTCCGCCATCAACTTCTCTTCTATCATTTCAAATTCCGGCACCGATGCTCCGATAAGCATTTAACGATGACAATTTCGCCAATACAGGTAATGCTCTGCTTCAGCTCATCATATTTGTAATATTTGTTTGAAAATCTGTTGAAAGGGGATGGTAATATCTTGTAAAATGCCAAAAATGTGGACAATGGATTGCATGTCTGTCCTTGAGCTCATTTTGGGTTGGTTATTGCTACTTAGCATGTGGGATTAATTTACTAGGGTCTGTTTTGTTGTTGGCTTCAATTTGGATTAAATGGAGTCATGTGTACCGAAGGCCTTATGTGGGCATAAGAGGAGTGATTTGCCAATGCTCATGAGTTTGGGTTTTGAGTAAAATAGATGGAGATGGGTTTAATTTTATATGTCACGGTTTCACCTTGTTTCTGAAGTGCTGAAATTTAAATGCTTAGAGGATTAATCCAATATGTTCCTGTTGCTCCAAGGCTATTGATTGGTATGCATGCATAGTGTTTGGGTAAATGTGTGTGAAGGCCTTGTTGGAGGGACTTGAAATCAACTGGCATCTGTTGAAAGTCACACAAGATAGCAGCCTTCACATCAATGGGATTGTAAAATATAGACGGCATGTTAGTAGTATGAAATAAGATGGTTTGAAGTGAACATGAGAATAGGATAGTGTCTATACTAATATCTTTTGACTATTGATGTTTGCATTATTTGGTTCAGAAATGTCATGAAATCTACAAGTCACTAAAGACAGTTGCACAATGTACACGTTATCTGTAATCTTCTTGAGCGTTGTCAATGTCAAATCAATTTAGGCACTAGTACCAAATCAATTTTTCACTTCACATTTGGTACTACAAGTCGCACAAATTCATCCCATGTTTAACACAAATTCGGTCCTTCATTTTCAGTTTGCTATGGATCCTATGATATAGACTTTAGATGGGAGAGTTTTTTTTTTTTTTTTGTTCTGCGAGATTTGCTATTCTACTCTAATCTTTGATGAATATATGCTTAGCTCACTCTTTTTCCCCTTATGGGGGCAAGTTGATCAATAGCGTGCCTTTTACCTCGATCCTCCTAATCTTTTAGGAAACACTCCCTGATGGACATGAGATAGAGTTCATTTTCTATGTTTAATCTCCATATTCCCTTTCCTTGCTTCTTATCGGATCGGGGCTTTTGGTGTAAGAGACTGTTAGCATGTGGGGCTCGTCCCTCACCGCCGCCTCTCTCTCGGATCGGGGTCCACAGGCTGGCGACTCTGCTGGGGACTTCTTGGAACATTGCCTAACTCTGTTAAAATGCCATTTGTTACTAATTTTGAAGAATTTTGGGCTAAAATCATTATAAATGGGAATTTAATCGCTTAGAATCCAGGGGCACCAAATAGGTGTTTAAAACAAGGGATTCACACACTGCACAGCATGCATCATTTTGCTTTTTATTTTTCTTTTATTGATTTTATTATTATTGGCTCCACGGGATAGATATAATGCGTGCCTCATGGGATATCACTATCCAGATGGTGCTGTTGTATCTATTACCAAGCTATGCGCCAGTGCTGCAGTCGTAAACACTCGGTGTACTTGTGTTTACAGCAGCCGGTGAGCAATGAAGCATACTGTATATAACACTCGGTGTACTTGTGTTATATACTTAAAGTATGGATCATATGCATAGTACCCGATATATTGAGTCCGGAGCTCTACTTTCATTTTTACATATATTATGTACATGGATATATTTGTTGATTTAGTAAAACCCAATTAGGATCTGCATGTGCTTATATATATATTGCATTCATATAAGGACGAACATGTGTTGCTTACACATGTTGAAGCCTAGATTTAGGAGCCTTGTCCTATCCATAGATTATTGTAGCTCACCTTATGTGGCTACAGATGCAGTCCTAGTACACTCACATGTCTGTTTTGAGTCAAGACTTCATTGACTCCTCTAGATTAGACTAGGGTTGGTGCCTCTGGTTAGGATATATATATGTATATATATCTATCTATTGATTATTAGATTAGGGCCTTCTTATTCAGTGGATTTTCTTATCTAATTCGATCAATCCTATCGATCCATCTTCAAGATTTAGACCCGGCCTATGACCTACTTCTGTCATTTTGTGGCCGTGGTCTTCTTTCTGATCTACTGATCATCTTTGATCATGGATGAAAAATTCAGTATTGCCTATTATATCCTTCTCCTATGATTGATTCTGATCTGATCATATTCCACTTGTTTGATTGCGAGTTTATCTTGCTGACATTCATTCGAGTGTGTGTTCTTGCTGAGAGCCTTACTTTATCTTAACCCATTTGGCATACCCTTTGTGATTATCAGTTTTAGACCCTCCCTATGTAGCTGTTATGCTGCCGAATTTTCTCCAAATACCTTGGGTTTGGTCAGTATCCTTTTAGACTTGTTGACAAACTCTATGTGCTGATCTTACCATATCTCTTTGCATAGATGTTATGCTGTCGGATTTTATCCATGAGATGATGTATTCGTATCATCTTTTGTCTCAACTTGCATATGAGATTTTTCATTTGATTACCCTATATTGAACTCTAATGTTTGTCAATTCCATGGCGGGAGTCTGATCTTGTTGACTTCACTCATTTGCAGTACCTATTTCTATTCAACCCTCACCTGTTCTACGCGGTTCTTACAAAATGGCTGAATCTGCGAGAACACAAATGGAGATAATGGACATGATGAAGACTCTCGTCCTGCAGGTAGCAAATATGAAAGAAGAGTTGACCCGTTTGAAGGCTCAAGAAAAGGAGAAGGCACCCATGATTTCTGAGAATCTGCCTATTTTAAACTCTCATCTGATTACAAGCCTGGACCAGTCTGAGAAGTCATCAGTGCATAATGTTGATAATGGACCACATATCAAAGAGAAATTTTGTGAACATAAGACCAAGTTAGACAAAGAAAAATCATTACTAGAAGAGCTTGGGATATCGGATTGCGATGGTGAAAATAAGAGGGTTCAGAACAAAAAGAAGTTTGACCTTAATGACTATGTTCTTTTTCCAGATGTTATCCTCCCTCCTGAATTTGAAGTTCCTAAGTTTGACATGTATGACGGGATGGGATGCCCGAGGAGTCAGTTGAGGTCATATATTCCTGTATTAGAAATGAAAGGCCTATCTCCAGAGCAGATAGCCAAGTTGTTTTCACTCTCTTTAACTGGTGAAGCTAAGAAATGGTTCTTCACTTTAAACTTGAGGGATATCACAAGTTTGAAAGATTTAGTGGACAGGTTTCTTGATTGGTTCTCTTATGGAAATGTAGAGGAAATCATCCATTATGAGCAAAGGTCATCCAAGTGGAAACCAGATGAAATGAAATCCTTTATTGCTGAAAAGGAAATGAATTATAGTGGAACCTCCCTTCAACCTTTAAAGAGACCTTTTGTTCAAAGAGAAAAACCAGCCAAGGAGTTGAAAAGGAAATTTTCCAGATTACCTTGTACACAAGCAGCATCTCTCAAGAAGTTGGTCAGAATGGGAAAGTTAACCTTACCACCGTGTTCAAATCTGTTGAAAAACTCAGAGAAGCAGAATGATGGTAAGTGCTATTGTTTGTACCACCAATGTCTTGGCCATAGTACCAATTATTGTGTCGCACTGAAGCACAAGATCCAAGACTTGATAGATGAAGATTCCCATATTCTACCTGAGCTCAGTACTTATCAGAGACCTCTGAGACAGGATGCGTATGTTTTGAAGTCGGATGAGGATGATGGATTCATTCAGCCTCTCGCAAAACCAGTTATTTCTACCTCCCATTTTTCAAGATCAAGTGAACCGAAGCATGTTCCATATATTTTGAGAATCGAAGATGATGATCCTTTTCAGCTGTCTGCAAAGCCAACTGTTATTGCTCATACCCCGATACCGAGTGGCAAACTAGCTGTGAAAGGAAAAGAGTTAGTGTTTGAGATTCGGGAAAGTTCTGTCATGACTAAGGAGACTTCAGGGAGGTCAAAGGGTGGAGATCAATACAAGCCAGGTCATCCGGACTTTGTAGGATTACCCTTTCCGAGATTCTTACTCCGAGATCGGACTCAGTAGTTGTCATTATCATGGAGGAAGGCGTGCTACTCATGAACATCAGTGCTAGTTCCTTGTCTCAGTTCAAGTGTCATGTTTCAAATGTCATGTGTCAAGTGTCATATTTCAAGATTTATTTTCCGTCAAGTGTATACTAGCTCTCATGTTGAGAGTTGGTGTGTCTTGTAGTGTCAATAAAAATGTATGTCATGTTTGTCAGTCTTGTTTATTCAAGAGTTTGTTGTTTTCGTTCTTTGTCAAATCTAATGTAGAGCCCATTGAGGCGAGTCAAAAAAAAAAGAAAAAAAAAAGAAAGAGAAAAAGAGTGTTACTGTTGTACATACAGTTTTCAATTCAATAAAGTTGTTCATTTTATATCTTTGATGTTCTATGATTCACTCTTAGATCTAATGTTTAAAATAACTAAAGACACCCTTTTCGGATGAGAATGCAGACGAAATTCCCCTCGAGATCTGAAACATGATCAAACGAGAGGAAGAGCGTCGAGCATAGCCACTCAAAGAAGAAATCAAAGCTGTTGATAGTGGTATTGAAATCTGAAACTCGGGAAAGACTGATTGGCAAAACTTTATCTCCCGAGGAAAGCGAGGAATTAATAAACCTATTTAGAGGGGTTTGAGGTAGTCTTGCTTGATCCTATAAGGATAAACCAAGTGAACGCCTTGTTGTTGTGAAAAGCAAAATTCCATCGGCTTTAAAGCAAAAATTCAAGAGAGTGAAGCATCAGACATCCAGTCAAGCTGATGAGAAATTTAGCAAAGACTTTCAGAAAATGAAGTCATCAATTTGAGCCTGAAAAGTGCACTTGAGTTATATGTTTTCAATAAGATTCCGATGTGGAATACTTCAAGAATAGGGACATTCCTAATGTCTAAAAGCAAAGAAATACAAGAAGGAGAAGGGAATGTGTCCCTAAGACAACTCCTTAGAAAAATCAAAGACCCAAGTGATGGAGTCTATGAGATAGATTGAATATCAGAATTGTCTCCGACATTTGGAGATTATCGAGAGCGGTATAATCTTGAGCATAAATTCAAGATATTCGAGAAGCGCACAAGTTTAAGTGGAGCACCGTGGTTGAAGTCTTGCTTGCAAATACCGCCAGACTCTCGAAGAAATTTTTTTTTTTTTTCAAAGTCTTGAATCTTAAACATTTCAAAAGCTTGTACATCAAAACACCAGGAGGCCATCCTTGGACGTTTGAGCCTTTATAGCCAAAATCCCAATGTTTAAAACATCCTTTTGTGAGCCCTTTGAGCCAACATTTTAAAACCAAACAATTCTTTCAACTACATTATAAACCAGGGGCATTTTATGCACCTCAACTACGTCATGACCTGATCCCCAACTCTTCGGGGGTACGTAGGCAACCTGATCAACTCAGGTTCGGTCAAATCCTTAGGGATAAATGCTAAATCATCCCCTTTTCAAAATTTTGAAGCTAAAAAGCTAAACCATTCTTTGTAAACCCCAAAGCGAACTACGCGGATCTGATCCTCCATTTTTGGGGTACGTAGGTAGTCTGGCAAGACCAGATTCGGTCCAAATCGTTTGAACTTCTGATATCCAACCCTTTTGAACCCGAGCCTACCTATAAAGTTCTTCTGGTGAAACGAGCGAAGGTTCAAGGCAATTGAAAACAAAAACAGAAAGAAATGAAAAGAACGAGAGTCTGAAGACCCACTAGGTTGAAAACCCGAAAGGGCAGCCTAGAATCATGCGTTTGTTAAGTCGATAACCAAATGAGCTGGCTTATGCAAAATGAGGGTAGCGGTCTACTGGATTGGAAACTTGAAGAGGCAATCCAGTCAGAGGTAAAGACTTCCCACAAAAAGTGGGCTGATAAGCATGGAAGGAGTTCCTCGATTATGAAGAATTCTGAAGTTTGAATACTGTGAGAATTCCAAGCAAAAGCTGAGGCAAATGGTTTGCTAGACCAGAAACCTGGAATGCTATAATCATGAGTTCCCACCAGAGGAGACTCGAAGAGGTGAAGAAGCCATCACTACACAGAGCAGGATCTTGGAATCCGAGTAGTGTCAGTGAGACTTACTTTGACACCTTTCTAAACTAGGGGCATTGAAACTGAGTAATCTGAAGGGGGTAATAACCATGACAAAAATCCTGATGGAGGAAATTAGTGCCTCTTGACATGGTTTTCGAAATTATTCTGAAAGCGGCTAGCCTTACCATTTAAAAATACACATCAGGTCTAAGGGTGAATCAAAAGTGAGTCAAGTCCCTTGAATAATGTACATCTTCTTTGATAGAGTCTTGGAAGTCTGTTCCTCATTCTTATCCATTTTCCTTTCAACGTCCAAAGTTGTCTGGCACTGGGAGAACGGGTGTATACCTTCCAAAGTAAAAAAATAATACAAACTCTCAGAATAGACCCTGGTCTAGGTACCAGAGAAATGCGAGAAATATCCTATTCAGACATAGCAAAGATGTCAAGTTTCAAGCAGTGAGTGGTGGAAAGAACCTCAAATAATAGTCAATGAAAAGAGAAATTTTCTGGCTCAGCCATTATCTCATCTTTATTCCAAAGAAAGAACCTATGCAAACCCAAATTTTCCTATATATTCTGGTTCTACTTTCCTTGGGACTCTTGTCGTGGAAGTACAATACACTAGGGGCATCTTTTATGACTTGCGTCATAAAAGATATCAAGCAGAAAAGGTAATCAGTGCCAGTGTTTATAACAAGTTGAGATAAGAGAAATATGAGCACGTCTTAAGCCAAATCTCTAAACTCCTCATATGAGTTCACCCTTCAAAAGAGTTAATTTTCAAAGAACATCAATTTCCTCAGTGGAGTCTAGAATTTGCTCCCACAATTTTCAAACCTCAGCATAATGCTTTTTACCTGTTAAAAAAAGGGTCAAAACCTGAAAACCCCTGCCAAGTTATGTTTCATCCTTAGCAAAGAACACATACTCTTTATTTTTCTCGGCAAGAGATTATCAATCAATCCCCAGTTAAGTCAATCAAAATCCTCTTCTAATTTTGAATCCAATTCGGTTTCTTTAATCATTCAACTTTTGCTTTCTACAGCATTTATTCTCACTTTGCCTTTCATGGCATTCAAGTCCATTTTCACATGGCATTCTAAGTCCGTTTTCACACGGCATTCAAGGTATTCAAGTCCATTTTCACATGGCATTCAAGTCCATTTTCACATGGCATTCTAAGTCCGTTTTCACACGACATTCAAGGTATTCAAGTCCGTTTTCACACGGCATTTAAAGTCCGTTTTCACACGGCATTCAAAGTATTCAAGTCCGTTTTCACACGGCATTCAAGGTAATCAAGTCCGTTTTCACACGACATTCAAGTCATTCAAGTCCATTTTTACATGGCATTCAAAGTCCATTTTCACACGGCATTCAAGGCATTCCAAGTCCATTTTCACATGGCATTCTAAGTCCGTTTTCACACGGCATATCAAGTCCATTTTTACATGGCATTCAAAGTCCGTTTTCACACGGCATTCAAAGTATTCAAGTCCGTTTTCACACGGCATTCAAGGTATTCAAGTCCGTTTTCACACGGCATTCAAGGTATTCAAGTCCATTTTCACATGGCATTCTAAATCTGTTTTCACACGGCATTCAAGTCATTCTAAGTCCATTTTCACATGGCATTCAAGTCCATTTTCACATGGCATCCTAAGTCCGTTTTCACACGGCATTCAAGTAACTCTAAGTCCGTTTTCACACGGCATTCAAAGTCATTTTAAGTCCATTTTCACATGGCATTCAAGTTCATTTTCGCATGGCACTCTAAGTCCGTTTTCACACGGCATTCAAAGACCGTTTTCACGCGGCAATGAAGTCCGTTTCTACACGGCATTCAAATCCATTTTTTCTCCAAATTTCAAGATCATTTACAATCAAAACTATCATTTAATGTTTTGCAAGAGAGGCTATCTCGCCCATATATGAATTGTTGAGTTACGAGTTGGAGAGAGGCTATCTCACCAGCGTTTGCAGAGTCCGAGTCTGGTGAAAAGCTATTTCACCCATGTACTTTGTGAGTATAATTTCCAAAAATCCAAAAATCCAAAAATCCAAAAATTTAAAACTCTCTAATCTTAGGCCAGTCAAAATGTGTTGTCTGTTCAGCTTTGACATTCGCGTGACAAGCACGCTCTGCCAAAGAGGGGCATCTGTAGACACCCCATTTTGACCGTGCCCTAAACCTCCCATTCTTTGAGCAAAACCTATCAAACCAATGCTTTAGGATCCCAAATTTCACCCCAAGGTAGGTTAGGGTCCCACCAAGCTCCCTGTAAAATTTCGTTGAATTCCGAGCGTGTTTGCCTAGCGAACGAGCCGAGATGGGTGTCGTAGGGCAAATTCCAGAGGGGGGGGGTGGATTATCCTAAATGGGGCTGTCCAAGGTATTAGAGGGGATGCGAATTTAGCATCTCCTTATATAAAGCTCATTTTCGTTACAACTGAAAAGGGTTTTTTTTTCTTTTTTCTCATTTTCAGATCTGCAGAGAGAGAGAGAGAGAGAGAGAGAGAGAGAGAGAGATAGGGGTTTTGATCTCCTTCCCCGACGATCTCGCCGGAGATCCGACCATCATCCTCCCATCACCATAGCCATTCTCCTTCTTCTCCGGTCAGCGATCATCTTCTCCGGCTAATATTCTCTTTCCGGCCGTTTGTTTTCCACTTGGAAATTTAAGATCCGAGCATTACTCTACCAGATCTGAGAAAAGAGAGAGCGAGAGAGAGAGGAAAAGCTTTTCCGAATCTCAATCTTTGTTTTCTGATCTTCTCCGATTATCCTCTCCGGTAAATCTACGGCCGGCGAGCTCACCTTTTCCGATCGTCTTCTCCGGGAGATTTGCGCCGGATCTCTGACTTCCAGGTGTAGATCTTGTTCCTAATCGTTAATTCATCCTTTTCATCTTCATTTTCCCCATTTCTAGTAGACAAACCCTACTTTAAGTCATTTCTCGGGCTCCGATCTTCTTCTCTGTTCGTCTTTTCCGTTATCTTCTCCGACGGGATTCCGGTCGGAATCTGGCTAAACTCCGGTCAATTTTTCTTTTGCTATCTTCTTCTTTGTTTTTCTGTAGAGACCTTAGGTTTTTCACTGTGTGTTTGTGTTAAACCTTAAGCTTGAGTTCAAGACCTTGGATCTATTCCTCAAAATCTTAGATCTATTCCTCTAAACATTAGATCCCGTAAGAAAATCCTGCATCTTAGCCATAGGTCCTTAAATTCGATTTTTTCAAGAAGTTCTTGATTCAGACAAGTGGCTTGGACATCATTATTTCATTGAGTATTTCACTTGATTCAAGAAAAGAAGAAAAAAGAGAGGTTAGATCTATTCAAAATACAAAGAATTTGCTTCATCAGGTAGTCTTCTTTACTCTCGAAGTTTATTTTATCTTTAAGACTTGAATTTTGTGGCTTTAGTTAATAGTGATAGTAGTTTAGAATTTTGTTGTTGTTTTATCCTGAACTTGTGATTCGTGAAATAGCTGTAAATTTTAGTTTTGAATAATAAAAATCATGAGATTTATATGATCTGAAATTGAGTCTTGTGAAAATTAGGAGATCTGTTTTTTTTTTATATATCCCAAGAATTATAGTTATAATTGTTTTTATTTCAATACGTACTCAGATGATCATTTTCTTTATTTTCTCATTCATATTTTATATATATATATATATTATGCTAGAGAGAATAATGTAAGTTCTATGATTTTCATTTGTGGCTATTACTAGTTGTTAAGGTTCCTTTACCTCATTAGGTCATTTCATTTTATTTTATATTTATTTGAAATTCCGACTACTTATTTTTAAATCTGGATTTCCTTTTGTCTGTTCTGGAATTCAGAACCCAACACTATTTTGACTTTTGTAGCTTTCATTCTGCGTGGAAACCTTAGTGACTATAATTGGTTTATAACTGCTATTCTTATCAATTTTGTATTCTCTAGTTGTAATTTAACGGCATATCATCTTGAAACCTGGATATCCTGTCGTCTTCTTTAAGTTCCTGTGTTTCTTGATGTTTATGGGATATTGTATGCATTTGAAAAGCATATTGATATGATTTACCTGTTCCTTTTGGGTTTGTGTTTTGATGTTGTGAAGTTCTTTCACTCAAACATTTGAAAAGTATAGAGATTTCCATATTTAGGAACAACTAGGCAAGTTCATTTTTTTTACATTACTCTTTTTAACGATTGGATCAAGTTGAAATTTATATCCATAGTCTTACTTCAATATTTGATGTTGTAGGAGCATTTAAATGATTTTAAGATAAGATTTGGTCTCATTGGGTTTTGGCTCCTTTAGCCTTTGCAGTTTAATTAGTTGATATCTAAAATCAATTTGGATTTGCAATAGTTGCATTGTTTTTTTTATTATTCGGAGAGGAATAGATTCAGATTTGAAGTCTCACTGTTCATTTTAATATTAAGACAATGGAAACCTGTTGACTTGCTGTGGGACCCGATCCCGCGAGAGGGGCGTGGTGGCGCAAGAGCCGCCGCGCACTATCTCTTGGTCTCTCGTACCCACGCGATTGGCGTGTGCCTTTTATTATTGATTTTAATTCGTCTTTTATGTGAACTTGGGATCACTAAGGCAATCCGAATTCCACACAAAAGAGACTGACAGAGTCGCCACCTAGATGTGGGATCTAGGACCCATAATTAACCAGAAATCTAGACTCGCTACCTGGTTACAAGAATGGAAGGTATGGGGATTTATCCACCACATGCACCATTCCTGCCCGATAATCGGTCTTCAATTCCAAAAGTTAACTCTTTTAAATTCATTTTTAATGGCTCATTCAACTCTCTGTTAATGTGCTATCTATGTGACATGCATCCTATGATCTAATTTCAATGTGAATCCTAAATGTGTATCTTGATTTCTTAATTGGTTTGGATTCAATCTAAGTGAAAGTTCTCCTAAAATTCTAATTTCATGGAAAATCCTAAGTGATTTGATTGTTTCAACAGTTTTAAAAGTGATTAGCCCGAGTCCTCAGATGATCTGGTATTCATCCAAAGAAGCCTACGTATCCCCGCCTCCACGAGAATCAAGGCAACGTAGTTCTTTGCGCCTATTCTAAGCTAGGATGCCTAAGACACCTAGACTTCTATCCTAGACTCGATCTAAAAGACCGAACCGGTTATTAAAGTTTCTTGTACGATTATTTAAATTTCAGTGAATTGTGGATTTTATGACACCCTATATGCCCTAACTAAATGCAGATTAGCCCTAAGCTAATGCAGGTGGTTCTTACAACCTATGTGTGACTAGGCTGTATTTCCTACGGAAAACCAAGGGTGGACTAGCGTATCCTACTCTAGTCATCACTCGGCGATATGGATCGCCGACTGACCGGACGGAGGCGCTCCTATAACTCTAGGACAGACCTCTAACTCTAAAACAAGCACACAGCAAACAATCAATCAAACAACCTATCAAAAGAAAAACCCTAACTCTAAAATTCTCTATCGAGGAGAAACTCCTAACTCTAGAGGAAGGTCTTTTGAAAACTATATTTTAAAGGTTTTTGAAGAAGGTTTAAAACGTTTATTTACAAAAAAAGTTTGGCTGGACTTGGGATGTAAATCCCAAGCTGCACTACGTACCTCGGAAGAGGATCAAGCCAACGTAGTTCGAAACGAACTCTCAAACTACGCTTCTAAAAGAAACACTCACACTTCAGATTTTTTAAGGTTTTTTTATATTTTCAAATGTTTTTGATATTTTTAAAGTTTTCAAATGTTTTTGAGTTTTAAATTTCTAATGTTTTTGGATTTTAAAGCTTTTCCAATGCTCAGGACCTTTAGATGAATTCACTCTTACAGAGAACAAACAAGCATAACCATAAACTAGGGCAAAGCCCTAAAGCAAAAAGGGGAAACCCCAAACAAGCAACTAACGCCTCAAAGAGACGAACCACAACAAGAAAGATAGCGTCCTAAGAAGAGAGAAAACGATCCAAGATCCCAAGCAAGCAACGCTTTAATAAGACTGAGTTAGCCTCTAATCAAAGCGAAGTAATCAACAACTCTAAAGGAGAAACTCCGAACTAACAACACTAAAGAGGGGAACAAATGAGTCAGAGACTCTCTAATACTACAACTTAGAGGAGGAATGAGTCAAAGACTCCCAAAAAACGCCAACAGAAGAACCAATGAGTCAAAGACTCCCTAGTAATACCACAAAAGAACGAATGAGTCAAAGACTCTCTAATAATACCTACTAAGAAAACGAAGTGAATCAAAGACTCTCTAAAAGAAAAGGAAACACGAGTCAGAGACTCCACTAACACCCACTAAAGGATAGATGAGTCAAAGACTCTCTAAAAGAAATGGAAACATGAGTCAAAGACTCCACTAACACCAACTAAAGATAAATGAGTCAAAGACTCTCTAAGAGAAAAGGAAACACGAATTTGAACATTTGGCAGAGGTAAAACACCCAGCCGGGCCGGACAGCTACCTAGCCCTAGGGTGCAACAAATGTGCAACCCAATACCCATAAGGGTAGGGGTATGAAGCCAAGCCGAGTTGGGTGTTCTCTCAAAACCAAACGGCGCACAAAGAGGACTAACGAGAGAATGAGACCGGGCGGGTCTCCCAAACAAACACAAAGATGGGCTCCAAGTAACCTTATCATTGCCCTTGCAAGGGGGAAGCAAGGCTAAGACAACTAATTGACCAAATTGGTCTCTAATTAACAGAGGCACAAATTGAGGTGCAACCTCAGAGAGGATTCTACAAATGAGGCAAAGCAGACCTTCTTAAGGAATTAAGATGTGACAGAATTTAAGGTCCTTTAAAGATTTTAAGATGATTTTCAATTAATTTCGGATTTTCAATGAATTTTATCAATTTTAATCATATGAGTGATTTTACAAGTGAAGTTGTTGCAAACGAACTCGAAATGAGTTGAAACTTCTCCAGAAACAAGATATGATGAGATGTAACTTACTGGAATATTTTTACAGATTATTACATTAAACTCATATTTAATTTGGATTTAAAAATTAATTGACCAGATTGCAAAAATAACACAGAAACTACTAGATATAGAAATCTAAATTCCATGAAATTTCTACAGTAGTAAGATATAAGTGAAAATAGCATTCTGTGAGATTTCCATGAATTTAGAAAACTATTTACTATCATTTTTGGATTTTTCAAATTTCAAACCAGATTATGAATTAACACCACAGCTCATATGAAATAAGATCAAAATCACTTGAAAATTTTACAGAAGCAAGAAGTATAGAATTTAAGACTACTGTAAAAATTTGGAGAATTGTATCTGTGATTTGACATCAGTAACAATTCTCCCAAAATCTGATAATTTTCAAAGAATGCATAAAATAATATACCAAACAAAATCCAAAAATTCTCACAAATTCATGGTAGAATGTATCATTATCATATTATTTTCCCACGAAATTTCATTATTTTTGGAATCTGTTTAGTATATCTTTTAGTTTTCTTCGTTAAAAATCATGCAAAAATCCGAAAATATACCAAATAATTCTAAAAAATTCTGAAAACAGTGTACCTACCTGTGATGAGTTCCTCGCCGAATCCAAAAGCCGAAAAAAAGACTCAAAAATCCCGCTATGTGCGATCGCTTCCGCTTTCTTCCTTGTTTTTTTCTTTTTTCCTCTCTCTCTCTCTTATTTTCACTGCCTCTCTTATTTTCTTTCTCCCCTTCTCTTTTTTTTTTCTCCTTCTCTCCTCCTTATTTTCTTTCTCCCCTTCTCTCCTTTTTTTTCTCCTCTCCTTTTTTTCTTCTCATCACCTCTCTTTATATAGTGAAAAACTTAGTGGAGAGGTGGAAATAAATAATGAGAATGGTGGGTGTGGTGGAGAATAATGGAATATATAATGGTAATGGTGGGAATGGTGGTGGGAATAATGGAATATATAATGGTAATGGTGGGAATGGTAGTGGGGATAATGGAATATATAATGGTAATGGTGGGAATGGTGGTGGGGATAATGGAATATATAATGGTAATGGTGGGAATGGTGGTGGGGATAATGGAATATATAATGGTAATGGTGGGAATGGTGGTGGGAATAATGGAATATATAATGGTAATGGAGATAATGGTGTTATTTTAAAGGGAAAAATGAAGTTAGTGGAAATGGTAGAGAAAGTTAAGTCATGCTAGTGGTGAGTCCCACTTTGTGGGTTCCGCACAAGCGGGTCCCACATCAGCGGGTCCCACACAAGCGGGTCCCACATCAGCGGGTCCCACACCAGCGGGTCCCATATCAGCGGGTCCCACACAAACGGGTCCCACACTAGCGGGTCCCACACAAACGGGTCCCACACCAGCGGGTCCCACATTCTCTTTTGCTCGGATTCTCATGAATAACCCTTCTCAATACTCAACGGAAAAATACGAAACATGACGGAAACGACCAAAAATATTTAGAAATGTAACAAACGGACGCGGGAAGGAAGGACATTGGAAAACCGATGGAAAAACCCTAATTTCTTAAGGCAGAGCAAAATGGGGTGTCTACACGCCCAAGCATAGCGAACTTGGGTCCGGTCAAAATGGGGTGTCTACAGATGCCCCTCTTTGGCAAAGCGTGTGTAACACGCGAATGGCAAAGCTGAACAGACGACACATTTTGACTGACCCGAAAGCAAAGCAAATTTTTGGGTTTTCAGTTTTAAAACGATATTCACAGAGATAAAACTCTACCAACAATAGAGAGATAGCCTCTCACCGACTCTTAACTCGGCAACGACAACTCAAAGAGATAGTCTCTCCCTAATACTCATGACTCAACTGTTTAAATCAATACGCAAAGACTCTATTAAAGCAAACACAAACATACTCTGTTAAAACAAAGCTTTTAAGAAAACGAACCCAATAAAATTACCTCAAAGAAAGCAGACCACTATCGATGCAGACGTAAATCAACCCTTCAAAGAATATCAAATCAAATTACTCAAAGAGTATGTAACACTCATAGAGTCTCAAATCAAACACTCAGAGAGCTTCAAACACATAGAAATCTTTATACTCAAAGAGCCTCAACCACCCGAAGAGTCTGTAACACTCAAAGGGTCTCAACTACTCAAAGAGTCTCAAACACATGCAAAAACCTTTATACTCGAAAGAGTCTCAACTACATAGAGAAACCTTTATACTCAAAGAGCCTCAACTACCCGAAGAGTCTGTAACACTCAAAGGGTCTCAACTACTCAAAGAGTCTCAAACACATCAAAGAAACTTTTATACTCAAAGAGCCTCAACTACCCGAAGAGTCTGTAACACTCAAAGGGTCTCAACTACTCAAAGAGTCTCAAATACATCAAAAACTATTTATACTCAAAGAGTCTCAACTACCCGAAGAGTCTGTAACACTCAAAGGGTCTCAACTACTCAAGGAGTCTCAAATACATCAAAAACTATTTATACTCAAAGAGTCTCAACTACCCGAAGAGTCTGTAACACTCAAAGGGTCCCAACTACTCAAAGAGTCTCAAACCAACACAAAACATTTATACTCAAGGAGTCTCAACTACCCGAAGAGTCTGTAACACTCAAAGGGTCTCAACTACTCAAAGAGTCTCAAATCAACACAAAAACATTTATACTCAAAGAGTCTCAACTACCCGAAGAGTCTGTAACACTCGAAGGGTCTCAACTACTCAAAGAGTCTCAAATCAACACAAAATATTTATACTCAAAGAGTCTCAACTACCCGAAGAGTCTGTAACACTCGAAGGGTCTCAACTACTCAAAGAGTCTCAAATCAACACAAAACATTTATACTCAAAGAGTCTCAACTACCCGAAGAGTCTGTAACACTCGAAGGGTCTCAACTACTCAAAGAGTCTCAAATCAACACAAAATATTTATACTCAAAGAGTCTCAACTACCCGAAGAGTCTGTAACACTCAAAGGGTCTCAACTACTCAAAGAGTCTCAAATCAACACAAAACATTTATACTCAAAGAGTCTCAACTACCCGAAGAGTCTGTAACACTCAAAGGGTCTCAACTACTCAACGAGTCTCAAATCAACACAAAACATTTATACTCAAAGAGTCTCAACTACCCGAAGAGTCTGTAACACTCAAAGGGTCTCAACTACTCAAAGAGTCTCAAATCAACACAAAACATTTATACTCAAAGAGTCTCAACTACCCGAAGAGTCTGTAACACTCAAAGGGTCTCAACTACTCAAAGAGTCTCAAAACAAATCAAAACATTTATACTCAGAGAGTCTCAACTACCCGAAGAGTCTGTAACACTCAAAGGGCCTTAACTACTCAAAGAGTCTCAAATCAACACAAAAATATTTATCGATCTTATATCGAGTTCATTGATAGCATAGCGATCTCCTGCCGAGAATAAATGGGAGTGCATGATCTTTGCTGAAAGCAAAACTCAAGTAGATTGATGAGATTTTTAGGTGCTGACTCTCTTTAACAGATGAAAAGCATTTTAATGAGGTTTGAAGGATGCAGGAGTAGATTATATACCCCGCTGGGAGTTGAAGTTTATGAAACTTTGACTCCAAAAGAAACAACTTGATCAAGGAATTCAACTCAAAGAGTATGTTCAAGCTTCTCTGGTTTCTATTTGCTAAGAATAGATATCCCAGTTATCATTGTGTAATATCTTTTATGACGCAAGTCATAAAAGATGCCCCTAGTATGATGTGCTTCCATGACAAGGTTTTAAGAAAGCAGAATTCTTTGGTATAATGGTAAGACCACCTTCACAAAGGCTGAACGTAAGAGTTCTTCATTTTGCTCAGTGCTTGAGGCTTTGATGTTTCAGGCAGGTCTGAATAACAAATCTCTTGCCCTTCTTTGATTCTTAAACCAGGATCTACTCTAGATTTTTCTTTACATTTCGGAAGGTGTACACCCATTCTCTCCAGTGCCAAACACTTTTGATTCTAAAAGAAAACAATGAGAAACAAGGAACAGACTCCTGAGGACTCTTTCAAAGAAGACTTACAATATTCATGGGACTTGACTAAATTTTGATTCACTCTTAAATCAAATGTGTTATTTTTAAATGGTAAGGTCAGCCACTCTTAGAGTAGTCTCAAAAACCATGCCAAAAGGCTCTAGTTTCCTCCATCAGGACATCCGTCATGGTTATACCCCTTCGGATTGCTCGGTTTTAATGCCCCTAGTTTAAAAAGGTGTCAAAGTAAGCCTTGCTGACACTATTCGGATTCCAGGATCCTGCCCTATAGAGGTTGCTTCTCGGTCTCCTTGATTTGTCTTTTCGGAAGAAGTCAAAATTAATGTCTTCCAAGTTTTCAGTCTAAAAGACCACTTATCTCAACTTTTGCTTTCCAAGCTTTCAGTCTAAAAGACTACTTATCTCAATTTTTGCTTGTACTCAAACTTAGGAATTCTACGTAACTGAGGAACTCCTTCTGCTTCTATTCAACTCAACTTTTCATGGGAAGTATTTGCCTCTGACTAGATTGTCTCTTCAAGTTTTCAATCCAGCATACCACTACCCTTACCTTCTGATAAGTCAATCATTTTGCTTTAGCAAGAAAAACGACTTTCACCTTTCTCTAGGCCGCCCTTTCGGGTTTTCAACCTAGCGGATCTTCAGACTCTCATTCTTTTCTTTCTGTTTTTCTTTTCATTCGCCTCGAACCTTTACTTGTTTCACCAGAAGGACTTTCTAGGTGGGCTCGGGTTCAAAAGGGTTGAATACCTAAGGTTCTAAGGATTTGGACCGAATCTGGTCTAGCCAGACTACCTACGTACCCCAAAAATGGAGGATCAGGTCCGCGTAGTTCGCTTAAGGATTTTTCAAAGAATGGTTTAGCATTTAGCTTCAAAATTTTGAAAAGGGATTTTATCCCAAGGTTTGACCGAACCTGAATTAATCAAGTTGCCTACGTACCCCTGAAGAAATGGGGATCAGGTCCGACGTAGTTCGGGTGCATAAATGCCCCGGGTTTATAATGTGTTTGAAAAGAAACATTGGCTTTAAATTGCTGACCCAAAGGGTTCTCAAAAGGATTTTAAAACGTTGGATTTTGGCTATTAAGGCTCAAACGTCCAATGATGGCCTCCTGATGTATTTGATGTACAAGCTCTTTTGTTTAAGGTTCAAAGCCTTTGAAAATTTTTATTCGAGGAGTCTGGCGGTTTTCTGGCAAAACTTCAACCATTGTGCTTCACTCCCATCTTGCCTTGAAATCATAATGAAAATACACAGCCCAATTTTTCTTTTAGGGCTCAAATCTATGACTTCATTTCGAGAAAGTCTTCTCTCACTTCTTCATCAGCTCCACAGGATATCTGATACTTATCTCTTTAAAATTGTACTCTTCAACTGGATGCCTAAAGCAGATGAAGTCTTGCTTTGCTCAACGACAGGGCATTCCCCTGGTTTATCCTTATAGGATCAAGCAAGACTACCTCAAACCCCTCTAAACAGGTTTATCAATTCTTTGCGCTCCTTAGGAGATAAAGTTTTTCCAATCCATTTCTCCCGAGTTTCGAATTTCGATACCACTATCAATGGCTTCGATTTCTTCTTCAAGTGGCTATGCTCGACGCTCTTCCTCTCGTTTGACCATCTTTCAAATCTCGAGGGGAATTTCGTCTGCATTCTCATCCGAGAAGGGGGTCTTGTAGTTGTTTTAAACATTTAATCCAAGAGTGAATCATAAAAAATTGAAGATACAGACTCAAATGCTTTATTGAATTGAAATACTTTGAAGTACATAGATGACTTTGAACGCGCCTCAGTAGGCTCTACATTGAATTTAATCAAAAAGTTAAACACCGACTCTGAACGAGAAAGACTGATTGACATGACACATTTTCTTTTCTTTTTTTAACATCAACATAACTGAACTTTTTCAACTTAGAAAGAAGAAAGTTGATGTACGCTCAATGAAAGACAAATCTAAAAACACAGGACACTTATTCCAAGGTAGTGAACTGGTACTGAAAGCTTATAGGTGATACACCTTTCCTCATGATAATGATAACTATAAAGTTCAATCCGGGAGTAGAAATCCCAGAAAAGGCAACTCCACAAGGTCTAGGTTAAATGGGGCAACAAAAGGCTTATGTTGACAATGTGGGTAAAACAATAGACTGCCTGGATCAAGTATGATTAGAAATAGTCAGTCTTTAGAAAAAATGGTCTTTCGCTAAACATAGACTCTTGACTTGGAAGCACACACTAGATCAATAGTCATGGGATAAAGATTCTGAACAAATAGAGATATGAGTAATCTTGAAACACACCACAGGGTATTTTATTCTGAAAATCAAAGAGATACTGTCTATGAAGGTTAAAGCAAAATAGACAGTGATATTATGACCTACATCAACAGGGTTTCAATGAATTCTCAATCCACACCTTGAAGTCTCATTTGAGTATAACTGCTCTTCTTTTTGGGAATGAAAGAGTCAGGAACGATAAACATCCCTAATCAAAATAAATTTCGATCTCAGCAATGATCAAGCACTCAAAGAATACAGGTAAGATCAAACTTTCCCATTAATGATTTCGATATGATCCAAGGGTAAAAGATATATGATAGGTAAACATGGATCAATGAAAAATCAATGGCTCAGATAATAGACCATTGCCATAAGAATGACAAAAGTAGGGTCAAAGACCAGATCTAAAATCTGAATGATGGATATCAACAACTGTACGATCAATATGAGATGAGATAGCATAAGATTGCTTTCAACGGATGGATCATGAATGACTAATCCTATGAGATCTTTGGAAATGAATATGATTTACATCCTAACCCCAAAGGAAAAGTTTTTTAATCTTCGCACATTTTATCAGTGTTATCTGAAGGCATCAACCCTAACCCTAATCTAGCGGAGTGGAGAGAGGATCTCGACTCATGACTTTGTTTGTGTACCTAGGACCGATCGTAGCCATTGGAAGATGGACTACGGCCTAATCTAGACACAAATGGGCCTAATCTAGACACAAATGGGTAGGATATCCTAAACTAGGCTCACACACACAATTGGGTAAGATATCCTAAACTAGGCTCACACACGTGATGCACATGTGTTCGTATACTACATGCATGTGTGGGTTAATCTAGGGGTAAGGCCAAGAGTTCCCTTAGCGCGAATCCATGTTCGATATACTGTACCAGTGTCCGGCGTATCAGTACGTGAACAAGAGATCCGTTTACGTACCATAAAGGTACTAGGCTAAGGGTGGAATGCTTCTCTAGCACAGAGGCACCAGGTGATGAAATCCCAGTCAACCATGCTAGATAACACTCCGGGTTCCTAAAATGGGACGTGTGTGCATGTGAGATGCAAGGGTTTAGATGCAAGTGATGTAAGTGTGTGCAATAAGTTCGCGCAATCTATGATGCCTTCAGGTTTTGTTAGATTAAGTTTGAGTAAATGTGATGAGAAAATAAAGCATACAAACTAATCTAACAAGCATAAAAGAGATAGAGTTTTCATGAGCCAGTTAAAATAGATTCAAATGAGTTATCCTTTAGAATTGTAATGAAGTTAGGTGGTCCCCAGCAGAGTCGCCAGTCTGTGGGACCCGATCCCGCGAGAGGGGCGTGGTGGCGCGAGAGCCGCCGCGCACTATCTCTTGGTCTCTCGTACCCACGCGATTGGCGTGTGCCTTTTATTATTGATTTTAATTCGTCTTTTATGTGAACTTGGGATCACTAAGGCAATCCGAATTCCACACAAAAGAGACTGACAGAGTCGCCACCTAGATGTGGGATCTAGGACCCATAATTAACCAGAAATCTAGACTCGCTACCTGGTTACAAGAATGGAAGGTATGGGGATTTATCCACCACATGCACCATTCCTGCCCGATAATCGGTCTTCAATTCCAAAAGTTAACTCTTTTAAATTCATTTTTAATGGCTCATTCAACTCTCTGTTAATGTGCTATCTATGTGACATGCATCCTATGATCTAATTTCAATGTGAATCCTAAATGTGTATCTTGATTTCTTAATTGGTTTGGATTCAATCTAAGTGAAAGTTCTCCTAAAATTCTAATTTCATGGAAAATCCTAAGTGATTTGATTGTTTCAACAGTTTTAAAAGTGATTAGCCCGAGTCCTCAGATGATCTGGTATTCATCCAAAGAAGCCTACGTATCCCCGCCTCCACGAGAATCAAGGCAACGTAGTTCTTTGCGCCTATTCTAAGCTAGGATGCCTAAGACACCTAGACTTCTATCCTAGACTCGATCTAAAAGACCGAACCGGTTATTAAAGTTTCTTGTACGATTATTTAAATTTCAGTGAATTGTGGATTTTATGACACCCTATATGCCCTAACTAAATGCAGATTAGCCCTAAGCTAATGCAGGTGGTTCTTACAACCTATGTGTGACTAGGCTGTATTTCCTACGGAAAACCAAGGGTGGACTAGCGTATCCTACTCTAGTCATCACTCGGCGATATGGATCGCCGACTGACCGGACGGAGGCGCTCCTATAACTCTAGAACAGACCTCTAACTCTAAAACAAGCACACAGCAAACAATCAATCAAACAACCTATCAAAAGAAAAACCCTAACTCTAAAATTCTCTATCGAGGAGAAACTCCTAACTCTAGAGGAAGGTCTTTTGAAAACTATATTTTAAAGGTTTTTGAAGAAGGTTTAAAACGTTTATTTACAAAAAAAGTTTGGCTGGACTTGGGATGTAAATCCCAAGCTGCACTACGTACCTCGGAAGAGGATCAAGCCAACGTAGTTCGAAACGAACTCTCAAACTACGCTTCTAAAAGAAACACTCACACTTCAGATTTTTTAAGGTTTTTTTATATTTTCAAATGTTTTTGATATTTTTAAAGTTTTCAAATGTTTTTGAGTTTTAAATTTCTAATGTTTTTGGATTTTAAAGCTTTTCCAATGCTCAGGACCTTTAGATGAATTCACTCTTACAGAGAACAAACAAGCATAACCATAAACTAGGGCAAAGCCCTAAAGCAAAAAGGGGAAACCCCAAACAAGCAACTAACGCCTCAAAGAGACGAACCACAACAAGAAAGATAGCGTCCTAAGAAGAGAGAAAACGATCCAAGATCCCAAGCAAGCAACGCTTTAATAAGACTGAGTTAGCCTCTAATCAAAGCGAAGTAATCAACAACTCTAAAGGAGAAACTCCGAACTAACAACACTAAAGAGGGGAACAAATGAGTCAGAGACTCTCTAATACTACAACTTAGAGGAGGAATGAGTCAAAGACTCCCAAAAAACGCCAACAGAAGAACCAATGAGTCAAAGACTCCCTAGTAATACCACAAAAGAACGAATGAGTCAAAGACTCTCTAATAATACCTACTAAGAAAACGAAGTGAATCAAAGACTCTCTAAAAGAAAAGGAAACACGAGTCAGAGACTCCACTAACACCCACTAAAGGATAGATGAGTCAAAGACTCTCTAAAAGAAATGGAAACATGAGTCAAAGACTCCACTAACACCAACTAAAGATAAATGAGTCAAAGACTCTCTAAGAGAAAAGGAAACACGAATTTGAACATTTGGCAGAGGTAAAACACCCAGCCGGGCCGGACAGCTACCTAGCCCTAGGGTGCAACAAATGTGCAACCCAATACCCATAAGGGTAGGGGTATGAAGCCAAGCCGAGTAGGGTGTTCTCTCAAAACCAAACGGCGCACAAAGAGGACTAACGAGAGAATGAGACCGGGCGGGTCTCCCAAACAAACACAAAGATGGGCTCCAAGTAACCTTATCATTGCCCTTGCAAGGGGGAAGCAAGGCTAAGACAACTAATTGACCAAATTGGTCTCTAATTAACAGAGGCACAAATTGAGGTGCAACCTCAGAGAGGATTCTACAAATGAGGCAAAGCAGACCTTCTTAAGGAATTAAGATGTGACAGAATTTAAGGTCCTTTAAAGATTTTAAGATGATTTTCAATTAATTTCGGATTTTCAATGAATTTTATCAATTTTAATCATATGAGTGATTTTACAAGTGAAGTTGTTGCAAACGAACTCGAAATGAGTTGAAACTTCTCCAGAAACAAGATATGATGAGATGTAACTTACTGGAATATTTTTACAGATTATTACATTAAACTCATATTTAATTTGGATTTAAAAATTAATTGACCAGATTGCAAAAATAACACAGAAACTACTAGATATAGAAATCTAAATTCCATGAAATTTCTACAGTAGTAAGATATAAGTGAAAATAGCATTCTGTGAGATTTCCATGAATTTAGAAAACTATTTACTATCATTTTTGGATTTTTCAAATTTCAAACCAGATTATGAATTAACACCACAGCTCATATGAAATAAGATCAAAATCACTTGAAAATTTTACAGAAGCAAGAAGTATAGAATTTAAGACTACTGTAAAAATTTGGAGAATTGTATCTGTGATTTGACATCAGTAACAATTCTCCCAAAATCTGATAATTTTCAAAGAATGCATAAAATAATATACCAAACAAAATCCAAAAATTCTCACAAATTCATGGTAGAATGTATCATTATCATATTATTTTCCCACGAAATTTCATTATTTTTGGAATCTGTTTAGTATATCTTTTAGTTTTCTTCGTTAAAAATCATGCAAAAATCCGAAAATATACCAAATAATTCTAAAAAATTCTGAAAACAGTGTACCTACCTGTGATGAGTTCCTCGCCGAATCCAAAAGCCGAAAAAAAGACTCAAAAATCCCGCTATGTGCGATCGCTTCCGCTTTCTTCCTTGTTTTTTTCTTTTTTCCTCTCTCTCTCTCTTATTTTCACTCCCTCTCTTATTTTCTTTCTCCCCTTCTCTTTTTTTTTTCTCCTTCTCTCCTCCTTATTTTCTTTCTCCCCTTCTCTCCTTTTTTTTCTCCTCTCCTTTTTTTCTTCTCATCACCTCTCTTTATATAGTGAAAAACTTAGTGGAGAGGTGGAAATAAATAATGAGAATGGTGGGTGTGGTGGAGAATAATGGAATATATAATGGTAATGGTGGGAATGGTGGTGGGAATAATGGAATATATAATGGTAATGGTGGGAATGGTAGTGGGGATAATGGAATATATAATGGTAATGGTGGGAATGGTGGTGGGGATAATGGAATATATAATGGTAATGGTGGGAATGGTGGTGGGGATAATGGAATATATAATGGTAATGGTGGGAATGGTGGTGGGAATAATGGAATATATAATGGTAATGGAGATAATGGTGTTATTTTAAAGGGAAAAATGAAGTTAGTGGAAATGGTAGAGAAAGTTAAGTCATGCTAGTGGTGAGTCTCACTTTGTGGGTTCCGCACAAGCGGGTCCCACATCAGCGGGTCCCACACAAGCGGGTCCCACATCAGCGGGTCCCACACAAACGGGTCCCACACCAGCGGGTCCCATATCAGCGGGTCCCACACAAACGGGTCCCACACTAGCGGGTCCCACACAAACGGGTCCCACACCAGCGGGTCCCACATTCTCTTTTGCTCGGATTCTCATGAATAACCCTTCTCAATACTCAACGGAAAAATACGAAACATGACGGAAACGACCAAAAATATTTAGAAATGTAACAAACGGACGCGGGAAGGAAGGACATTGGAAAACCGATGGAAAAACCCTAATTTCTTAAGGCAGAGCAAAATGGGGTGTCTACACGCCCAAGCATAGCGAACTTGGGTCCGGTCAAAATGGGGTGTCTACACTTGCCCTTTCCTGTTATAAACATGATCAGTTATCAGGCATTTTTTGAGCTGTTGAAATTGCCTAATTTGCTCAGGACTAAGGTCTGATATGTACCCATTAATTTTTATATTTTGGACCATTGTATTGTGTCTAGAACAGAATATAACTGGGTGAGAAATTCCTTTATGTTTAGACCTTCTATTCATTCTTCATTTCAGCCCTCATTCCCTTGGAGTACAAACAGCCCCACACCATTTTTAATATGTACAAACCTCACCTCTTTTAATTTATACTTTGTATAGATTAGAAATATTATTAGAAAAATTTGTGTAAAATATTGAGAATTTATTACTTTTCTTTTATCTTAAGTTTTGAGTTAGATTCTGAAGATAAATGGATTGTTCAGGTGAGATTATCTCAAAGCTTATTATATTCATTCCTTTTTATTTAAATAAATTGTTTAATAGGAAGAAGGAGATCAGATGACTACTCTATTCGATATTATCGACATGAGTACTGTCTGATTTCAAGGCGGGATATAGGAATATTATTATGTGTATATGATATCAGATGATTACTTTAGCATCATCTGATTTCATCCCCATATTGGGGTGGTGTTTGTGGTTGGGCATAGAAGTGTTTGATATTGTTTTCTTTTACTTTATTAGGCTATCCAGCGGCTGGTCTGGACTAATTAATGTTGTTTATCATTTTATGATTGCTATAGATTGTGTATTTTTTTTATTTATTGAAAATTCTTCTTTGCTTAACACTTGATTTATTTTTATAAGAATAGAATGGAATTTGCGATTATCTGGTAGCCTTTTCTTCTCTCTTTGATAGACTAACACAGTCTTATAGATTTCTGTTAAATTTCTTTAGATATTGGAATCCCCTCTCATTGCAAGGGCTATGAAGGAGTCATCCCGAGCCCATTATTTTAGAGGACTTGCATAGTCCTAGTAGTGTTTTCCCTTCTAATCTTTTCTTCATTTTATGAGACTGTTTAAGTCTTTCAGGTTTCTTTCCTTTGTCATTTCAAGCACATCTCTAGGGGGACTTGCACAGTCCAAATAGCATTCTATTTTCTCAAAAGACTTGCCTAGTCTTTTAGATCCAAATCTTTGGAGACATGCATTGTCTCATTAATGAATCAACCTGAGTCAACCCCTAGGGGACTACCTCTAGTCTCACAGGTCTTAAACCCTCTTCTAGTCAAAGACCAACTTGGTCTGTCAGTTATCTCATTTTCTTATCATTGTTTGGGCAATGATAAGGTTACTTGGAGGCCATCCTTGTGCTTAGGAGACTTGCCCAGTCTTGCTAGCATTTTTCTCTATCCTACCTCTGTGTCTAAGAGACTTACCCAGTCTCATTCTCTTGCTAAACCTCCTCTTTGTGCGTCGTTTGGTTTTGGGAGAACACCTTACTCGGCTTGGCAACATACCCCTACCCTTATGGGTATTGGGTTGCACATTTGTTGCACCCTAGGGCTAGGTAGCTGTCCGGCCCGGCTGGGTGTTTTACCTTTACCAAATATGCACAAGGTCTCTTTTTCCTTATTACTTGTGAGCTTTATCTTAGTTTGATAGTCCACTAGCATAGGAATCCGTCCTTAGTCTAGAGAGTCAGTCCTCTTATTCAGGAATCAAATTCTATCATCATAGGGGTTAGGATTTTATCCAACCCTTCATCAGATCATGTTTTTCTATCCGCTCTTGCAAGGTATAGGATGCTGTCCAACCCTTGCAGGGTCGTGTTTCTGTTCATTCCCCCACAAAGCATAGGATGCTGTCCAACCTTTGCGGGATATCAGGAGTCTGTCCTCCCCTTATGATGATAGGATTCAGTCCTCTCGTGTCAAAAACATCAAAAACATCTAAAAAACCAAAAATCTCAAAAATCTTGAGTCATTAGGAGAGTAGTTAGGAATTCTGTTCCGAACTACGTTGGCTTGATCCCTTCCCATAGGGTACGTAATGCAGCTTGGGATCCACATCCCAAGTCCAGCCAAACTTTTAAAAATAAATATTTTAAACCTTCTAAAAATACAAAATTCTTCAAAACCTTTTCAAAAAGATCTTCCCATAGAGTTAGGAGTCTGTCCTAGTTTGTTTGGGGTGTTTTAGAGTTAGGAGTCTGTCCTGATTTGTATTGATATGGTGTGTCCTGTCGTGTGAGTGTCCCTAGAGTTAGGAGGCCTCGAGTCGATCGGTTAGACATTTAGTCGAACCGATGGCTAGACTAGGAAGCATATAGTCAGCCCATGGTTTTCTTTAAGATGCACAGCCTAGTTACACATAGGATGTAGGGCCCACCTGCATTAGCTTAAGGCTAATCAACTTGCATTAGTTAGGGTATATAGAGAGTCCTAAAAATTATAATTCACATGAACTTAAGTAATCGTACAAAAAAGCTTTAAAAATCAGTCGAGTCTAGTGGATTGAGTCTAGGATAGCGGTTTTAGATGGTTAAGCGTAGTAGTTTAGAATAGGTCATCGAACTACGTTGACTCCGATTCTTCCCGAGGCCGGGATACGTAGAGCAGCTGGGATGGACGGCCATCTTGGTCCGAGTCAGGTCACATTAGAGTTAGGACTCATTTTGTCCAGTCATGTTTAGAATTGAATTGTGTTTTGTGTTTTGCTGTGTTTTCTTACTTTCATGTACAGATCATATACCTTTAGCTGTAGCATGCATGTGTTTGCACACCAGAACTCAGACACCAATTAGGTATGACACTCATAACCTAGTTATTCTTAGGCGACACTTCTTTCATTTCGTTTTTATGTGACTTATTTCATTTCTTTTATGTGTGATTATTATTCATTTCCGAGACATGCATGATTAGATAGACGTCTTCTCGGAGATATTGATTCTCATTTCATATGACTTTTGCCCAAAACTCTTCAAAATCATTAAATAAATGGCATAAGAGACCAGGTGCTTGCACTTGGGCGGATGAGGTGCTCTTCAGACCTTCCGAATTCGTAACCAGGCACGAACCCTCTTTTATATCTCTGGTTATCCGTTGCAACAGAGCATAGTATGGGATCCTTGGCCCACTTCCTTAGATGGCGACTCTTCTTTGTTTAAGGTATGCCTCGAATCTGGGCTAGTCCCTGGATCGAGAGGTATCTCACCTTTGTATCGCCACTCATACTGTGAGAGGCATTCTTCTTTCGAGAGTTCCTTGGTAGAGCTCTCCATTCATGTGGATGATCCATAGAGACTGTTAGCGTGTGGGGCTCGTCCCTCACCGCCGCCTCTCTCTCGGATCGGGGTCCACAGCCATCTAATTTCCAAGGCCAAGGTCAATTCAGCCAACCTAGGCCCACCTTCCCTCCCACTTTTGTTCGGCCACCCCCTCCTCCTCCTACTTTTCAAAATCTAATTTTAAATAATGTTTTAAATCAGCCCCCTTCGGATTTTCAAAAACAAGGGGAGTCGGCACGAATTGCATCTTTGGAGAAGAACATGGAGCTTCTCATGAGTACCTTCATGACGGGCCAACACAACTTAGAAAAGCAAATTTCTCTCAACTTGCTACGGGCCTAAGTGAAAGGAAAAAAGGAAAGATGCCAAGTCAACCCATTCCTAACCCAAGGAATGTGGCTATGAATGGGAATCAACAACCATAGGTGAATCAGTTGAATGCCATGCAATCTAGTTTGCCGCAACAGGACCCGACGAATCAATGTAATACGGTTTATGCTTTGAGAAGTGGAAAAGCATATCACAAAGAGGAGGTCAGCACCGAACCTTCTAAAATTGCGCAAGATCTTCCAAAAGAGGTAAGTGAAGAACCTCCCTCCATTGGCTCAGAAGAGGAGCCTAAACAGGTAAGTATAGAATAGGTAACTTCTTCCCCTGCACAAGATTTCATTCCTAAAGCTCATTTTCCAATGAGACTTGCTAATAATAAAAAGTTAGATCAAATTGATAAAGTTTTAAATATTTTTAAACAAGTACATGTGAATATTCCTTTACTTGATGCGATTTCCCAAGT
Organism: Tasmannia lanceolata; assembly: GCF_043159265.1. Lineage (NCBI taxonomy): Eukaryota > Viridiplantae > Streptophyta > Magnoliopsida > Canellales > Winteraceae > Tasmannia > Tasmannia lanceolata. The sequence continues at coordinate 4,695,061 of NW_027518701.1, read as the reverse complement.
CCCCACATATGCTAAAGTTTTAAAAGATCTATGTACACGAAATAGAACAACGAATGTGCCCAAGAAAGCTTTCTTGGCCGCGAACGTTAGTTCTATTTTGTCCCATTAAATGGTAGCAAAATATAAGGACCCGAGATGTCCCACTATATCATGTACTATTGGAAACACTCAAATTGATCATGCCTTGTTAGATTTGGGAGCTAGTGTAAATCTCATACCGTTTTCGATTTTCAAGCAATTAGGACTAGGTGACCTCAAACCTACCACCGTCACACTCCAATTGGCGGATAGATCCATTAAAACACCAAAAGGTATGGGTTAGGATGTCCTAGTAAAAGTAGGCGATTTCTTATTTCCTGTGGATTTTGTGGTTTTAGACACGGAGCCGGTTATTAATAACAATGACCAAATCCCTATCATTCTTGGTAGGCCTTTCCTTACTACTAGCAATGCTCTCATTAATTGTAGAAATTGATTAACGAAATTGTCTTTTGGAAACACATCGGTTGATTTTAATGTCTTTAGATTGGGTAAGCAACTTAATTTTCATTAAGAAATCAATATGTTGCATTCCTTTCCTGAAGATATTATTACTAAATTTGAAATCGATTTTGAAGCAGGATTCCAAGAATGCTTGGACGAACTAGGAAATGATGGAGATGATTTCTTTTCCAAAGCTTTTGCCATCCAAAACGTGGAGCCCGTTGGACCACTAGCAACATCTCTTCCAAAGCCATCAATCGAAGAAGCCCCATAGTTGGAGTTGAAGCCCTTGCCTTCTCATTTACGTTATGTCTTTTTGGGTGATAATTGTACTTTGCCTGTAATAATTGTTGCGGACCTAACCTACACTCAAGATGAGGAACTCATTAAATTGCTAAAAGATAACAAGGAAGCCATAGGTTGGACAATGGCCGACATCAAAGGAATTAGCCCTTCGATTGTGCCACATCACATCCATCTCATTTAGGGTGCCAAACCTTCAAGGGAACATCAAAGAAGGGCTAATCCTGTGATGAAGGAAGCCATCCAAAAAGAGATTTTAAAATGGTTAGATAATGGGATCATTTATCCCATCTCGGATAGCCAATGGGTGAGTCCCGTCCAAGTAGTGCCTAAGAAGTCGGGAGTCACGGTTATACAATCCGCCACCAATGAGCTTATACCTACTCGCATTCAAACGGGTTGGCGGGTTTGTATTGACTACAGAAAGCTTAATGCTGCTACTTGGAAGGATCACTTTCCTTTGCCTTTTATTGATCAAATGTTAGAAAGGTTAGCGGGTCACGAGTATTACTATTTTCTAGATGGCTATTCCGGTTATAACCAAATTCCCATAGCTCCTGAAGATCAAGAGAAAACGACATTCACATGCCCATTTGAAACGTTTGCTTATAAATGCATGCCTTTTGGCTTATGCAATGCACCGGCAACTTTCCAAAGATGCATGATGAGTATCTTTTCTGACATGGTGGAGACCTTAGAGATTTTTATGGATGATTTTTCTATTCATGGCTTCATCTATACCGAATGTTTACATCACTTAAAATTGGTCTTAGAAAGGAGTAGAGATAAGAACCTTGTCCTCAATTGGGAAAAATGTCATTTTATGATAAAAGAGGGCATCTTTCTAGGACATATAATTTCTAAAGAGGGACTTAAGGTTGATAAAGCCAAGATGGATCTCATTGTCCATCTTCCACCGCCCAAAAGTGTGAAGGATATTCGGTCATTTTTGTGCCATGCGGGCTTTTACCGGCGTTTTATAAAACAAATTTCTAAAATTGCTAGGCCTCTAACCAACTTGTTAGCAAAAGATCAAAAGTTTGAGTTTTCCAAAGAATGCTTCAATTCTTTTGAGTGTTTGAAAAATGATTTAACTACAGCTCCCATCATTCAAGCACCCAAATGGACCGAACCATTTGAAATTATGTGTGATGCTTCCGACTTTGCAATAGGAGCCGTGTTGGGTCAAAGATTCAATAAATTACCGCATGTAATCTATTATGCAAGTAAGACTCTCAATGATACACAACTCAACTACACCATTGCGGAAAAAGAATTTTTAGCGGTTGTGTTTGCATTAGAGAAGTTTCGGCCCTACTTGATTGGATTGCATGTGAATTTATACCGACCATTCGGCAATCAAATATCTTGTTGGAAAGAAGGATGCTAAAGCTCGCCTCATTAGGTGGGTTTTACTTCTTCAAGAGTTTGATTTGGAGATTAGAGATAAAAAGGGTACAGAAAAATTGGTTGTCGATCACTTGTCTAGACTTCCTAATGCAAAGAATGACGAAGGTCCAATTAATGAAAACTTCCCTGATGAGCAATTGTTTGCTATTTCTAGTGAGCCATGGTATGTGGATATTGTGAATTACTTGGTTACAGGTGCTACACCTGATCATTGGTCCAACTAAGACAAATATCGGTTTCACTCACAGGTAAAGTATTTCTTTTGGGATAATCCTTATTTGTTCAAAACTTGTTCGGATCAGATTGTCCGACGTTGTGTGCCCGATCATGAGCACCAATCGATTTTATCTTTTTGTCATGATCAAGCCTGTGGTAGCCACTTTAGTGCAAAGAAAACCGCGCACAAAGTTTTACAATGTGGTTTCTATTAGCCTAGTCTCTTTAGGGATTCTTTTGATTTTTGTCAAGCTTGTAGTTCATGTCAATCCTTAAGAAGAGTTACAAAGCGAAATATGATGCCCCTCAACCCGATCTTAGTGGTAGAAATCTTTGATGTGTAGGGTATTGATTTTATAGGTCCGTTTCCCAACTCTTTTGGAAACTTGTATATTTTGTTAGGTGTAGATTACGGGTCAAAATTGATTGAAGCCATTGCTTGCAAATCTAATGACCACAAGGTGGTGGTTAAGTTTCTTAAAGAAAATATTTTTTCGCTCTTCGGTACACCTCGTGCCATCATTAGTGATAAGGGTAAGCACTTTTGTAATAGACCGTTTGAAGCTCTTATGAAAAAATATGGGATTGCTCATAAGTTAGCCACCCCTTATAATCCTCAAACGAGTGGCCAAGTGGAGGTTTAAAATAGGCAAATTAAGCAAATTTTGGAGAAGACAGTGAATCCAAACCGCAAAGATTGGTCCATTAGATTAGTGGATGCCTTGTGGGCTCATAGGACGGCATTCAAGACTGATCTTGGTCAGTCTCCTTACCGCCTTGTGTATGAAAAAGCTTGTCACCTCCCGGTTGAATTGGAACATAAAGCTTTTTGGGCTATTAAGAAACTAAATTTTGATTTGTCTGATGCAGGTAATCATAGAAGACTTCAACTTGCCGAGTTGGAAGAGTTGCGGAATGATGCCTATGAGAATGCAAAAATCTACAAGAGAAGACAAAAGTTTTTCATGACAAACATATTTTGAGAAAATCGTTTCAAGAGGGCGAAAAAGTGTTTCTCTACAATTCAAGATTGCATATCTTTCCAGGTAAGTTAAGATCTCGTTGGGATGGACCATATGTGGTTAACAAAGTTTTCTCCCACAGTACGGTCGGGGTTCGAAATCCAAACAATGGTAAGATTTTTAAAGTTAATGGTCAACGTTTAAAGCCGTTTATTGAGTTGTCAAAGCCGGATATGGAAGAAGTCATGGATCTACATGAACCTTCCTATTCGAATCCTGCCTAAACAAATACGATACGTACCCTCCTTTCTATTTTTAGTCCTCATATTTTTGTTTCTATTTTTAATGCATTAAGGACAATGCATAAATCAAGTATGGGGGTAGCTTTTAGAAACTTTCATTTTCTATTCTTTTCTATGGGTCAAAGTTAGAAAGTTTCTTTTCTTTTTCTTTTTGGTAATTTTTCTCAAATTGGATTGGAAAGAACTTGGTATTATTAGAAAGAAAGTTGTTTTCCTATTTTAAGAAAGAAAGTTAGTAGATATACTAATTTGGAATCCAAAAATTAGAAAGAATACTTTCCTTTCTTAGTTTTGTTTTCTTTTGAAATATTTCTTTTAAAATGATTTGAGTAAGAAATAGAAATAGAAACTTGCTTTTTATATGGTATGGTGAAAAAGGAAATATATGTTGAAAAAAACAGAAATATTTTTAGAAAGTTTGCTTTTTTAATTATAGTTTTGATTTGTAGCCTTTTTAACTTGAGCTATTAAGTCTGAAGGGTTTTTATGCCTAGTTCCTTAAAGCCAATTGGCTTGAGAGCAACTGACTGAAAACTCCATACATGGGTCAATTAGAAAGCTTAATAAATCAAAATATTGCACGTAATCAAAGGTAAAACATTGAACTCATATGCATCAATGTCTATGATAGATGCAAATCAAAGATTAGTCGGAAACTGCTTAGTAGCCTGGGTGTCTGGTGCATGCCCTCCATGTCATTCACGCCAAAAGCAGTAGAGGATTACAAAAAGTGGGTTCTATTCTTAGAAAGTATGGGAAAAGTGGAAAGTATGGTGGGCCATATAAATTTGTAAATTTTCTACGAAGTTTTCGAATCAAATTTCTTTTACGGTGCGATTACATTAGAATCAAATTTCTTTTGTGGTACGATTACATTAGAATCAAATTTAATGGAGAAGAGTAGGAAAAATTCAAAATACGATTCCTTGATTAAAATATTTTTCTAATTTTTCCAACTTGGGATAGGATGCAAAGTTTAAGTATGGGGGTATTCTTGTTCTTCTATTTTAAGTAATTTATCAAAGAAAAAGAACTAGAAATTTTTGGCTTTATTCTATAGTTAGATTTGGAAATAAAAGTTAGTTTTTAGAATTTTGTGTGTATATTCACTGCAAACACTCACGAGACAAAACTCGTCCACTATGGTAACCTAGGTAAAGGCTTGTTGCACATGCTGAGTGCAATCGTGATTCCTATGAAAGTGATTTCGATTTATTTTTGTTTTGTCTTTGCTTTAAGTTACGTTTTTTGTTTTTGTTTTATCTTTTCTTCTTGTTTGCTTGAGGACAAGCAAAGGTCAAGTATGGGGAATTTGATGAACACATTTATATGTGAATGGTAGGGGTTAAAAGGATGTATTTTTCTCATTGAAAGCGGTGCTACTAAGGTAGTTTCATTGTTTTTGGTGTTTCAGGTTTTCTGGATGTCCACAAAAAATACAGCTAATGAGATGGAGTTCCACAGAAAATATCATTTTGCAGCTATAAGTAAAAATTCCAAATATTTGACGCTAACCGAATGAGAGAAGAGTCCACCGAGTGAATGATTCATATGATCCCAATTTAATTTTGAACTTTCCATTATTGGCCCATTGCTAAGATTTCGAATTGGATGAGTAACATAACGGTCGAATCAGCTTATGAAGAAAGGATTAGAGGAATGATCAGTTAATATCTTGGCCATTAAAATGGATGATCCAAAGTAAGCATGTGATAGGCTACAATTTTGATGAATCGGATCATCCTATGGTCTAATTAGATGGATGGTCTGGATCGGTCTAAGGAAATAAATTGGTGATACATCAAATTTACATTATGGCCAATTCGTTCATTATTGCTCAGCATATATACGGTTTAGATTATCATAAGGCAATGGATTTGGGGCTCACCAAACCAGTATCATACCCAATTAAATTTGCAGCCACATTAGAGTTGTTGGGCCCACTTATATAAATATTTCTTTATCTTTCAATTAACGGTTTGGATGACCCACTGGAATTACATTGCTCCTGGAATTAAGTAGTGCTGAAATTGTCGAATTCAAAGCTGCTGGAATCAGAAACTGGAATCAGCTGCTGGAATCAGTTGTTGGAATCAGTTATTGGAATTATGCTGAATTGAAATGGCTGCTGGAATGGGAATGCTGCTGGAATCAGTTGTTGAATGGAAAGAAATTGCTGAATTGGAATGGGAATAGATGCTGGAATCATATTGTTGGAATTGTGCTGAATTGGGAGATAACTAAATTGCAAGTAGGACCCACTAAAATGGACAGTTTGGATTAAATGGTATTTATCAAATTTGGAAATATCTTGCACAAGGTAGTGATTTACGGCCATGAAAAAGGTGTCATGTGATTTCTTTCCTTTATGAATAGTGGACAGTCAAGATACATCATAATTCAGCCCATTTTTTGTGTATACATAATGTGAACAGGTTGTGAGTTCGGATTGCATGCAAATGGTATTAAAGAAATAATAATAAGAAATAATGCAATGCAATGCAATGGGAATAGAAAGCAAGAACCGACTCTTACTCTTTCTATATTCCATACAAGTGGCATATTGTGTTTCTTTTTTTAGTGGGATCCACGTGGAAACATGTTACTGGAATTTAGTAAGGTGGCTGGAATAAAAAGGGGCTAAGCATATCATCCGAGCCTTCAAGGCACGTTGCTATTCATGTATATATTGTAAAGGCATGTATACACTTTGCAATGGATAGGAAAGTATTCTTATAATAGTAATTTACCTCCTATTCTTTTTCCTCACAAGCAAAGTTCGGTCAACAATTATATAGACAGTAAAGACAAGAGAAGAAAATGACAACACGTAACTCATTTGGGCAATGTGCTAACATGGGAAACTATTACAAAAAATATTGTTACAATGTTACCAAGGGGATCATCAAGACAAGGATTCGGCCAATAATTTTGCAAACCTTCATGATTCGGAATTATGGATTATTTCTCTTATTGAGTCGAAGGAAATTTTGGTGCAATATCTCTCTTTCCCAAAACAAAAGAAGTCTTGTTTAATTTGATTATCTCTATTCGGCAACTTTAGAGTTTTTATCATCTCTAGTTTTCTTATTTAAGAAGTTACCCACGTTGGAGAGTGGCTCTTTTTTTTCTCTAGCTTATTTTGTGTACAAATCTCTTTCTTCTTTGCTCGAATTTTTCTTCTTCTCCATTGCTTGTTTTTATTTCTTTCCCCATCTTCTTTCTCTCTTGTCAAGTTTCGTACATCTTTCTCTCTTTATGTTTCCTTTTCTTCAATTTTCTGTCATTGTTGTTTTTACCCCTAAATTTTCGATCTTTGTTCTTCTCAACTATTTGATCAACAATTCATGGTGATTCAAGGCAAATTCGATGTGGCAATTAAAGCATTGAAGAAGATTGAGGCATCAACCACTGCATTGGAGGAGAAAAAGACTAAGTTCTATTTAATTTTTATTATTTATTTTAAGTTCAATTTGATGTAATTTTGTTTCAATTCAAGTTAGTGAAGAAGTAATTTGCTTTTGTTTCGTTTCCTTTCCAAGTTCTATATGGCACTCTTTCTCCCATCTATCTCTTTTATTTTTGTTTTTTTTTCCTTCTTCATGAATAACTAAATCCTAATTACTTAGGATTTAGTTGAATCCATGGGGAAGGAGAAATATTTATAATTAAATCAATCTACTCAATTGAAAAATTGTGTAGGATTATGTGTTTGGAAAATCCCAATCATTCATGCCATTGGCTTTCCCCTTTCGTACGAATGATTGTTCATTAACAAATATAAAGTTCTATATAATTAATGTAAATTGGAGAGTGAATTTGATTAATTACTTATAAGGAATGACATCCCTTTGATCTTATTCCTTATTAACTAGTTAATCGAATTTTTAACCAAATTCAAGAGTTGTTTTAATTAATCAATTTAATCCAAACCCATGGTGGATTCTAACCCTAAGTACTCTTTTATATTGAATTAGGATTTTACACTATTCCAAATTACTTTTGCAATTTTTCAATTCACTTAAGCCCTTAGAATTTGGTTTTCTAATTAAATTAGATAAGTAGTTAATAGAAATCATTAAAATTTGGTACACTTTGCCTAAATTAGGATTTTAAATCAAAAAGATCTTAGTTGAATTTGCTTCTTAGATTGAATAGAATATACGCTTATATATAGTGTTGGCTCCGAGGTCAAGTCCACGGAAACCCTGAGTCCATTCCAGGCAACATTATATCATAGCTAGTATTCTAATCGGTAAAAGAATATGATTGACAACTAGATTTTTCTTCCCTGAGTTCGACCCGTACTTACACAACCCGTGCACTTCTGGTTATTTAATAAGACAAACACCCGGCTTAACCCGGTCGACCGGCCCGATAAAACTCTGGATGGCCTGGATTTTCAGGTTCCATCCCATGGTCGCCCGGCATAGCCCGGTCAACCGGCCCTGAGTGAAATTTCATTTTAACTTTAAAATCCAGGGGCTTTTGGGCAATGGTCTTTGGGCTTAAGTCCAAGGTTTTCTAGCACATTTTTAGGTGTGTTAATGGTTTTCAAAGGTGTAAAATTTTAAGTATAAAAACCATTTGAAAATCTTTTGAAAGTGCATTTAAACATAAAATCAAGAGGACTCCAAATACATTCTAAAAATACGAACCTTGAGTCTTCTTGGAATGTCTTGGCTCCTTTGTACTTTCTTGGACTTCTTCGGCTTGTGGGTGAACTGCTTGACCTTGTTTGGCTCTTGTGACTTGTCCTCCAATCTTCAATGTATGTTGAGGTACATGAGGTGTCACCATGGCATGTTCAACTCCAAGCTCCTTCTTGACACTTGCTAGGAACTTGTGGGATCTTCATGTTGAGCTTCTTAAATTGAGCATCTTCAAATAAGGTGACTCCAATGTAGGTAAAAGCTCTTGGTTCCTTTGATCCTTGATCCAAAAGCCATGTGTTGTGAAGAGTTGTGTGATGGCGATTATGATATGAAATTCCTGTATACAACACAACACCTCAAAGCAACACATCAGTCCATAAATGCTAATCAATTTGGTTTGCTAGCATCAAAACAAGAAGGTAAGATGAATGATTAACCCATTGGAATCCTTGGGCTTACATTCTCCCCATTTTGATGATGGCAAGCAAATTGATTAGGCAGGTAGGAGATAATAAACAAATATATGAATGAGCATTAAATACTATAAACAATAAAGCAATGTCCCCCCTCACTATATGCACAAGTGTAATATATGACTATAAAGCATATGGTGCAAATACAATATGGACTACCTAATCAATTTCCAAAAACTCTCCCCCTTTTGGCAACAGCAAAAAGGTAGGGATATGTAAGTGAAAGTGCAAGTGGGGTGTCAAGATGAAGAATAACTAATAAGAGTTATTCAAAGTGTATATGATTTGACAATAAAGCTCATAGAATGCTTATCAGAATATAAAACAAGGTAAAATGCATGATAAGCCGTTTTTTTCTTTTTTTTTGAAGATATGCAAGTTAAACACAATTATGGGGGCAATAGACTATGTGAGCATATCACAATGGTCTATATAAACATGAGTATGTAACCATTTGCCTCTCCTCCTATTTATTTGTCATTAGCCCTACGTGAAACCTATGTGAAAGGACATGACAGACAAAATGGTTAAGCAGGTGAATGATTTGAATACTTGGGCTTCATTTATAACTCTTAAAGGAGAAAAGTATCTACCTGAGCAAGGATATGCTCAGATCTATGACTTTACCTTTCAAGTTCACAGGTCGCATCATGTAGGGAATCTCTTGACAATAAGCAGACAAGTCTCTTCCAGAGCATTGATATGCTCTGAGCTATAATATAACTTTTTGATATTACTTGTTTCTTGCTTATAGAGATTTACACATATCAAAGTGAAAGCTCCCCCTATCTTTGTGCATCTAGTCTACATGTTAGAGTTCCAAGCACATAGGCCCTTAATTCAATTAATCACCTTTAACCAGTCGGATTGCTCCATTCATAAACCAATCACACTTTGAATATGAATGGATGATTATTAGACAGATGATATGACTTTAATGCAGATGGTCTAATAAACACAAGGATAAGAGAATGAAATCAATGAGGTACATATCCATGGCAATCAAAAGATCATGTAGAAATATATGAGAACCATACAGCTCAATATACATGATCAAAATGAAAGATTAATACCACATTTTTTTATCACTTCAAGAAATGATAAAAGTGGTATTTGGAAATCTCTCGAAAGAAGTAAAACTGAACCTCTTTTATTCTATCTGGCACTCTTCTACTGATGAATGTTTAGAAGAGCTTAGATCAATGATTGACCCTTTCTTCCATGTATGGGAGCATCTTTAAAAGTTCTTTCCGGATTGAGAGATTGGGTACTTGTTTTAACTCTTCTCCTTCATAAAAGGTCATCCTTAAGAGGATGATCATGAAGTGCACATGCCAACCTTTAAACAGAGTCTTCAATTTCCTTAGTCTCTGTTCATCCTTCACGGTGGAAGAATATAGAGATGGACAGAGAAAATTGAATACATCTACCATCTTATTACATCTGGCACGATGGAAAGAGACAAGTACCATAAATAAGCTATGAAAGGCATGATCTGAGTGAGGTCCTCCGAAGCAAAAATCTTGGAAGAGATGATGGGACATGACAAACTCAAAAATACTTTTAAATCATCCCTCTTCCAAGAGATTGTCATTAGCCTTTGATAATTCTTATAATGCAAGGCCTGACAATACACAATGGCTTAGATATGAATGTAAAAGCATAGCCATTGGAACTTATCATGATAAAATATTTTCATTCAAAAGTACATGATAAGAGATTACTTCATAGGAGATAGGATGATCATCTCAATCACTATTCTATGAAGAGGAGTACTAGAGATTTTTCAAACTCTAAACAAGATACTTATCATTGGTAGAGATAGAAATATATAAGTCTATCCAAGATAAGTATAATGCCTGAGAAGATATAGCACTGAAGCACAAGCAAAGGGATCCTGTCAAAAGATGAGAGATGATCTCAAATTTTAAATAATAGGACAAGACCCTACTACTACACACATGGAGCAATGTGGCTCCACATGAGTGTACTTATCATATGTGATGCACATCACACATCATATGATAAGGTGGATGGACAGACATTGAGCATGTATAACTCTCCCTTTCTAAGTGACTCATACAATGTATGAATCCAAAGAGTTGTCCAACCACATAGACACTAAGGGATTTAAAGGTGAATGATTTTCAAACCACTCTTGGGCCACTAACGCATGATTGCTATATGTAGTCATATAATACCAAAAGAGGTAATAACCTAGCAAACCATGCTCCCCCTAAATATGTGCAAATAATATATATGTATATATAACACACAAGGCACATATGGCTTATTATGGTTAAGATGTTGGCTAAAAGCCAAAGAAATTAGTATTTTAATTAAAAATGAGTGTACACTTTCCATCTTACTAGGTAAGATGACTAAGAGTACTAATTGAGTGATTTTTAAATTTAACTTTACCATCTTTACCATTTACCCACTAAGCATACAAGGGGAAAATTATAGAATATATATATACTATCAATTAAACACAATTCTATAGGACTTAGACATTATAAGAGGGATCAATAGAATCACATGTCTAAGAGAGACATCCGTGGCTCATTCAATGAGACCATTCATGGATAGTCTACCATGTTTGGACACACGAATCATGGTCCAAACATCTATGCCTATATCCACAAACCACCATATAAAAATAGGGCATTTAAGCACAGAGTGCAAAAGGCCCATGGAAAATCTAGATGTGTAGGAAATAAATATTTCCATCACAATGGTTACATGATAACCATAACAATGAGAAACTGCCCAACAATGGTACTAGATTCCTATGACATTTTCAATTTTACTCAATTAAGTTTTATACATTGAATCTAGACACATTTTCAATTCTCTACACAAACAAAAATATTCATGCAGGACTGTAGAGAATAATCCAAGGACTTCTAGAAAATGTCAAGTGATAAACACCTTGGACATATGCATTCCAAAAAGAACTACTATGACTAGATAATTTTATCATAGTCATGAGAAGATATTCATTTTAAGCATTTTTGGAATACATCAATTTAACCCATCAAGATTTCTTATGCATTTAATGATAATCATTAAGCACATAAGAATGGGTTTAAAGGACAACTAGGTGCATAGTAATAAACATACTTACTCACCTAGTGCAAGAGATGTCTAAGAAGGGATTTGAGTGGATGACCTTATACAAGACTTTAATACACAATTTTGCTAGAAATGATATTCTACCTAAGTTGAATATACCAAGATCTAGCAAATGCCAAAATTATCTTATAAAGAGTTCAAGAATGATAGGAATGAACTTGAAAGATCAATTTGAACTCAATGGCAAAAAGGATGGTTAATTTTTATGAAAGCACATATATGATTTTCACATTGAATTTTCTATTGTGGATTTTCTTGTGGATGCTAAGTGCACAAGTGATGTGATTTGCACTTAGATACGCTTAATCAAGAAAGATATTCAATAAAGCACAAAAATAAAAAAAGATGTGATCATTTAAGCTCAAAATTAAAAAGATATATCATTAAGCTCAAGAAAACTAGATACAAAATATATTCAATGAATTTAAAGTATCTAGCATGAATGTGAATGATATGACAATTTTAGCATGGCCCCTAAACTAACTCATTCACTAATTAGTTTAGAGGGAATCTTTTGGAACCAAAATCCCTTTGGTTCCATCCAAGTTTGTTTGTGGGAGTCTACATTTTCTTATCCAAACAAGCTTGTTAGATTTCACAATTCCAAGCTTACACTCAGAATTGTGATGCTCAACTCTACCACAATAATTATGATTGGTAGATGAGGAGCAATTAGAATCATAAGACTTTGAAGTATGTTTATCTTTTTCTTCATGAAGTTTTTTATTCTTATTAGAGAGTTCTTCATTCATTTGTTCTTCATTTTCACAAACATGTTTATATTTTTCAACAAGTTCAATGTTTGTGATTTCAAGGCATTTAATTTCTTTCTCAAAGGCATTGCATCTTTGAAATAAGTCAACATTTTTATTTATCAAAAATATGCTCAATTGACTTAATTTTTCATTTCTTTTCAAACATTCATTTATTTTCAATTTCCAATTTCCAATTTGAATTTCCAAATCAGAAATTATATGTTTGAAAGAAACTTCATTTGCAAAAGAATTTTCTGAAATCTCTTTTTGTCTAGAAATTGTATCATTTGAAAAAGAGACAAATATTTTTCTCAAAAGTGTTCTCTACTGAAGTCCAATATCTTTTGCATTGACACAATTTGAAAGCTTGTTAAAAATATTTGGAGTTAAACCACAACACAATAAAATCATAACATTTGATATCAAGGAAAATAATTTTATATCACCTTCAATGCATTTTCTTGAAAAAGAAATTCCCTCTTTAATGACATCTAAAATGTCATTATCTATGGATTTGAGATATGCTTGCATTTGTGCTTTCCAAGCTCCATAATTCGTTCCATCAAAGAATGGAGGAATTATGGTGGATCGGCCTTTCTCAAAATCCAAAGGAATTGTCACAGATCTTTTCTCTTGTAGATTTTTAATATTAAAAATCTCTTTAAGAGTCTAAGTTCTGATACCAAATGAAATACAGGTGTGACAATCCAAGAGGGGAGTGAATTGGTCAATTAGAAATTTTAGGCTTAATTAAGGGAGATTAAAAATTAATCCATTTAATTAAGTACTAATTAGTCTAACCCTTGTTCAAATATGTATATCAATGAAAGCCAGGATTTAGACTTTCTAATCATGCACATTTAGCTGACCCTTGTTCAAATGGATATTATAATACTTGGGGTTTAAACAATTTAGTCAAGTGCATTTACTAACCCTTGTTCAATTAAAAGCACAAAAACAAGTTAGGTTAGAGATTACCAATCACCACACATGCAAGAGAGAAGGAAAAGAGACATCCATAAGGAACACAAGATTTATAGTGGTTCGGTCACAACTTGACCTATTCCACTCTTCCAAGTTTACATCCTTGAGATCTCCACTAAAATGATGAAGCCGTACACCCGACTCCTTCATCTCCAAAGGGAACAAACTCTTGCTTTTCCATTCTCAAGGACCAAAGCGAAGCCCCTTGCACGAAGCCTTGACAAGGGAGTCAAACCCTTGCACATGATTCACCTTTCTTCACGGGTCAAATCAGAGACCCTTTACTTCACCTTTCTTTACGGGCCGAAGAGGAGACCCTCACATGAAGAACAAATAGAAAAAAAATGCTCTTGCCTCTTAATAAGCGGATTACAAAGTTGAAAGCTCTCAATCACTCATAAAGATAGCAAAGATAAACTCCCAATGGAGTGCCTTATGAAATAATGTTGAAATACAAGTTCAAAGAGGCTTTTGCTTTTGAATGAAAAGTTGAAGCTCAAAGAGAAATGAGATTTGATCTTTCTCTAATGTTCAAAAGCTTGTGGAGATATGTTTTAATCATGTATATAGTGTATTTGAAAATATGACCGTTTGGGGTAAAACTGTAAATAAATAGCTTGAAAAAAGTCAAGTAGAAAATGCCCTAACGACTAGTTTGCTGGACCGCAGCGGTCGACCGGGCTACAGCGGTCGTCCGCCCCTATCGGCCGGCCTATTCTATTTTCAAATTTCTTACCGTTGCGGTCGCCGGCCACATGGCGGTCGCCGGCCACATGGCGGTCGCCCGGCGAGGGCTAACTGTTTGCTCAAAGATTTAGCTCATAAAACCTATCCCGGTCGACCGACCTACAGCGGTCGCCCGCCCTAGACCAAATTGGATTGTTCTGTTTGAAATAGAAGCGCATCCGCAGTCGTCCAGCTTAACCCGGTCGACCGGCCTGATAAAACTCAAGATGGGCTGGATTTCCAGGTTCCATCCCGCGGTCGCTTGGCATAGCCCGGTCGACCGGCCCTGAGTGAAATTCCATTTTAACTTTAAAATCCAGGGGCTTTTGGGCAATGGTCTTTAGGCTTAAGTCCAAGGTTTTCAAACACATTTTTGGGTGTGTTGATGGTTTTCAAAGATGTAAAATGTTAAGTATAAAAATCGTTTGAAAATCTTTTGAAAGTGCATTTAAACATAAAATCAAGAGGACTCCAAATACATTCTAAAAATACGAACCTTGAGTCTTCTTGGAATGTCTTGGCTCCTTTGCACTTTCTTGGACTTCTTCGGCTTGTGGGTGAACTGCTTGACCTTGTTTGGCTCTTGTGACTTGTCCTCCAATATTCAATGTATGTTGAGGTACATGATGTGTCACCATGGATTGTTCAACTCCAGGCTCCTTCTTGACACTTGCTAGGAACTTGTGGGATCTTCATGTTGAGCTTCTTAACTTGAGCATCTTCAAATAATTATGACTCCAATGTAGGTGCAAGCTCTTAGTTCCTTTGATCCTTGATCCACAAGCCATGTGTTGTGAATAGTTGTGTAATGGCAATTATGACATGAAATTCTTGTATACAACACAACACCTCAAAGCAACACATCAATCCATAAATGCTAATCAATTTGGTTTGCTAGCATCAAAAGAAGAAGGTAAGATGAATGATTAACCCATGGGAACCCTTGGGCTTACACATTTACACATGATTCCATCCCTATCCACAATACATGAACCGAATTGTCTTCCTTCAAAGACAAACTACAAGTAAAGAAACATGTGCATTGACACTCCAACCCATCTTCCTCATATCATCAACTAGCAAAATAGATAACCACTTGAGCTTAAAATCATAGTTGCCAAATGCCCTTCCAGCACCAGAAAATTATTTTGGAAAAATTACTTTATATGTATGTTCTTGGGAAGTGCATGGAAAGTACAGAGGAATAATACGGAAAATGATCGAAAATGCAAGGAAAACATTATGTGAAACAATCATATCTAAAAGTGAATCAGCAGTGTTAACACCCAAAGATTCAGCAATGTTAACACCCAAAAATTCATGTATGTAGGACCCAATTGATGAGTTTAGGGCTTTTTTTCTCCTGGAAGAGGAAAAATCTGGATGTAAATAAAAATATGGGTTTGAAGAGGAAATCTGGGTTTAAAAACAAACCCTAATCTTAAACCAAAAAAAAGTAAAACATGCAACCCTAACCCATATTCAAGATCCAAAATGCCATGTTCGGTGCTACTCTCGGTCTCCATGAGTTTTCTAATGAGAAACCCAACCCTAACCCATATTCTGTAATTGATTTTGTCTCCTCTAATGAGAAACCCAAAATCAATTAAAAGATGAGACTTGAGTTTAAACTACAAAATAAGAAAATCCACGTTTACACTACAAGAGGCTGAAAATCTATGTTTACACTCTACAAGAAATTCGTATCAAAAACCCAAATTGCCTGTGTAAACCTAATCTTGAACAAAAAAAATAAAAATAAATACAAACTAAAAACTACCTGTGTAAATGGTTGAAGAGGACGTAGATCTTCCGTTCCGTGGAGAAGAAGAAGGAGAAGCTGAGAGAGATAGAGAGAGAGAGAGAGAGATAGATAGAGAGAGAGAGGAACCAGAGAGTAGGTGAGAAGAGAACCAGCAAAATCACCAAATGAAACACTAGTTTTTTGGGGTTTTTTAACGCTGGAGAGACAGAGAGGGAGAGAGAGACGATATTTTTTCGCTTTTTACAAGTTAAAACGTGATGTGGGACTCGACTGGAATTTTAGAAATTCTCTGTGTATTTGAAAAGGGCTCGTCTATCATTTCATTTTTTGTAAAAAGCGACTCACATGTTATATGGTCCCACTCAAGTGGGCGAATGGGAAGCCTCTAAACAAACATGCGCAGGTATCCTCTCTACACAGCTGCGTAGAAACACTTCTCTCTCTCTCTCTCTATATATATATATATATATATATAGAGAGAGAGAGAGAGAGAGAAATATATATATATAGAGAGAGAGAGAGAGAGAAATATATATATAGAGAGAGAGAGAGAGAGAGAAATATATATACATATATAAATATATATTTATAGAGAGAGAAAATATATATATATATATATATATATAAATATATTTATATATATATATATATTTCTCTCTCTCTATATATATATATATAGAGAGAGAGAGAGAGGAAAGGGTTCCTGCTAACGTTAGCAGGTAAGCTTACTTGCTAACGTTAGCGTAAAATAAGGTGGGCCCACATTGTTGGGGGGATCCAAAGCATTCATTTGGATAGGGTGTCCACAAAAAGTCAGCTCCATTGGATCATCTTAGGGTGTCCATTTGTGGGGTGAAAAAATGAGCAGATTAGTGGAGAAACAGTATCTGTCCATTTTCACCCCCACAAATGGACATCCTATGATGATCCAATGAAGCTGATTTTTGGTACACACTCCATCCATGATGGGACCTTTCAAATGAATGCTTATGATCAGCCCAACAATGTGGCCCACCCTTGTTTTACGCTAACGTTAGCAGCTAAGCTAGTTGCTGACGTTAGCAGGAACCCTTTACTATATATATATATATATATATATAGTAAAGGATTCTTGCGCTCGAGTGCAAAAAAAGGGGTGGGCCCACATTGTTGGAGGAATCCAAAGCATTCATTTGGAAAGCCCTTTCATGGATAGGGTGTTCACAAAAAATAAGCTCCATTGGATCATCTTAGGGTGTCCATTTGTGGGGTGAAAAAATGGGCAGATTAGTGGACAAACAGTATCTGTCCATTTTCACTCTAATGAGCACATTTATGTGTGAATTGTAGGTGGGAAAAGCATGCATATTTTATGTTTAAAGCGGTGCTACTAAGGTATTTTCTTTGTTTTTAGTGTTTCAGGGATATATCAGAATCTTCACAGAAAATGGAGCTAAAAAGAAGAAAATTCAAGTATGGAACAATTATGGGATCACCACCATTGTGGCTCATCAATTGGTTGGTTCGAATAAGCCTTGGAAAATCAATTTAGGAGTGCAACCAATTTAAATGATGGGCTATAAAGTAGATGGCTCAGATTAGCTTACGGGAATGGTTTAGATGGAGCAGCTTAGATCAATCAGTTAGATGGTTAGGAATCAACCCACGTTAATGATTTATAAGAAACACCCCATTTATATTGTGGCCCAACCAAATGAGTGATCTAGATCAGCCCATGAAAGCCGAGTTGTGGGCCCTACCAATTGAAATGATATTTTGGGATGTAACCTTTGTGGACCCATTAATTGGACGGCTTGGATTAATTTGGGAAAATGGTTTGGGTTACAACCAGTTTTGCATTACAATTTGAACGGTTCGGATCATCTTATGGCTGCGGTATGGAAGCAATTTGTAAGGCACAGTTGAGTCAAGTTGTGGCCTGTCGATTTGGATGGTTAAGATCAGCATTGGAAATGGTTTGGTGGCACACTAATTCAGATTGTGGCTCAGTATTTGAACGATCTGGATCATCGCATAAATCGATTTTTGGGAGGTATATATGGATGAGGATGAACCATGGATTTAATATTGCCACACCCCTTATTATAGTTACGTCTGTAGTAGCTCTCAAGTTAAAAGAATTACTCCATGGTGGGGCCTACCTAAGACGTTTCCTCTATTTGAACTCTTACCCCATCCAACTCCAAAATTTTAGCTGTTTTTCACCTACAAAAGTTGAGCCGATTTCCACATGGATAAAGTGGCCATTAAATTGGACGGTTGGGATTAGCCAAAGGAGAGAGAGTTGGGGGTCGATTGATCACTTCCCAAGAAAAAAAATAGCAAAAGTCCTAACCGACCCTCTCTTTCCCCTTTTACAACCGATTTTCTCTTTCCTATTCATCCACCAATTTAGCTTTCTTTCCCTCTTTTTAATTTGGTAAATTATCTTTCTAAAAACGATTTTTTTTTCTTTTTCTCTCTCCCCATTTTTAGCAGCCCCAATCATTGATATTGGCAGCCCTGCCACATATTACCTGTCATCTCTATATACATACCATTCGAATGAATTTTGGGGAGGCTACCGATACAAGTGGACCCACTGGCTAATGATAGTGGCCCATCATATTCACTCTCTTTTAATGAAAGGATTTCCACCGACCTAATGCTTTCTATTCTTTCAAGAATTGTTCACATGGTGGGACCCACTTGGGGTTTGTTTTTTTATAAGGAAAGGGTTGTTATGGAAATAATGGGAAAGCAAGAAAAGTTTAAAATAGCATTGGAGAAAAAGACGACCGATGTCCTCTTTCTATTCCCTAGCTCTGGTCACTTGCCTTCCCTAGAAAGGGAAGGAAAGGAAAGCACCCAGTATTTTCTCGAGAAACATGGAATTAGCGTGTTCAGTTGCATTCACAGGAAAGACGAATATCTGACGTGGACCCCAATTAAAATTACGTGGAAAATAGATTTTCTTAAGAGTGGCGAGATTATTTTCTCCCAAAATAGGTGGGATTTACTCTTTCTCGAGAAAAATTATCGGGCGCTACTTTTTTTTCGCACGAATGACGCTCTCCCCAAGAACCCCAAGCAGTAAAAAAGCTAGGGTTTCTCCTACCTCGCTCTCCCTCCTCCGGCGACCATTGTAGTTCTTCCTTCTCCAGCAACCCATCAAGGTCAGTGATAATAAACCCATCTCCATTCTCTGATCCTCCTCTGCTATTTTTATTTTTTTTTGGGGGGGGGGGGGGGGGGGGGCGCTAAAATCTCTTCTTTTTCTAAGATGGGTCTCCATTGACCTTGATCTACAACAAAGAAAACAAGAAGAGATTTTAGCCCCCAAGATGTGCAAGATCTATATGGTTATGAGGTTCTCCAAGTTCGATTTTTTTTTCTGATAAGAGTTTTTGTTCGGATTTTTTTCCAGAATAGGGTCTATAAATGGGTTGTTCTCGCTGTTTCACAAACAGGTTTGGGTTGTTCTTGAGGGTTTCAGATATGGGTTTATTTCTAGAAATGGGTTTGCATTAATGGGTTTTCCAGAAATGGGGTTTGCATAAATGTTTTTTTTTTCTTATAAGAGTTTTTATTCGGATTTTTTTCTAGAATGGGGTCTGTAAATGGGTTGTTCTCACTGTTTCACAAACAGGTTTGGGTTGTTCTTGAGGGTTTCAGATATGGGTTTATTTCTAGAAATGGGTTTTGCAGAAATGGGTTTTCTAGAAATGGGTTTTGCATAAATGCATAAATGGGTTTGTTTAGGCATGGTTTTCTTGGAGATAGGGTTTCAGTTTTTTTTTTTTCTTGGATTCTTTTTCCATTGTTGTTGGGTTTGTTCTCATTTCTTCTTCCATTTGCAAGATGTTTATGGTAATATTCATGGATCTTGGTATAAATGGGAATTTTCTCATTTCTTCTTCCATTTGCAAGATGTTTATGGTAATATTTATGGATCTTGGTATAAATAGGTTTTGGTTCTCATTTCTTCTTCCATTTGCAAGATGTTTATGGTACCCATCATTTATTCGGTTCTTATTTTTTCCCCTGCTTACTGGGCAAGTGAACAGCGAGGAAGCGGGGGAAAATGACAGTTTCTTTTCCTTCCCTTTCCATTTTGCCATGTCAGATTCCTTTCCTTTCCTTTCCTGCAGCGGGAAAATAAGTGAATGGAGCCTATAGTCGTTTCTTTCCTTAATTTTTGATTCACATGGGACCCACTTGCTACAATTGTTTCTCCTCATATATATGGCATGATATGCATGCATACTATTTTGTCTTGTAGCAAAACACCATCCACATTCCCACATTAGAAAAATTCAAGAAATAAGAAAAAGTTTCCAAAAGTTGGTGCGAAGTTGGTAAAATTGTGAAGCAAGAAGAAGAAGTTGTTCAAATTATGAACAAATAGTGGAAGTGGCCAAATTATCAAATACAGGTGGTGGTTGCCAAAAATACAAGAAATTTGTCAAGTTTGTGTCTTTTCTTGGGTGTGAAAATAGAAAAGTGCTCTCTCTATATATTGAAGTGAAGGCTTTCTCTACAATTCTCTACTCTCTCACACATTCTCTCTACATTCTCTCTACTCTCTTTTGTTCTCTCTTGCTCTCTTTCAAGTTCTCTTTCTTTTCTTTCTCTCAACCAAGGCTCGATCCAACATCCAAAATTCAATCCAAGGGTGACATCAAAGCTTGAAGGAAGACAAGGATTCAACCATTGCTTGAGGAGAAGAAAAAGACTAAGTTTTTTCTTATTTTTGCTCTTTATTTCAATTCTAATTTGATGTACTTTTGTTTCACACTAGTTAAAGAAGAGTTATTTTTATTTTCTTTTTTCCTTTTCTAAGTTCTTGAATGGCTCTCTACCTCTTCTTCTTTATTTTTGTTTCTTTCCCTTTTTCCATGAGTAACTAAACCCATCTACTTGGGGTTTAGATGAAGCCATGGGGAAGGAGAAAGATGATTAATTAAAATCAATGGCATAAAATAACATCATATATAGGGGTTTATATTTGTAGATTCCAATCACTCATGCCATTGGCTTTCCCCTTTCGTATGAGTAATTGCCAATAAACAAATATAATTTCTTCTATAATCTATAAAATTGGGTAGTATGTTTGATCAATCACTCATGGGCAATGACATCCATAGATCTTATTCCCCATTGACCGAATTTATCAAATACACTATCCAATGCAAAATATTGGTTTAATTGATTATCCAATCCAAACTCATGGTGGATTCTAACCCTAATCTTTTAATTGAATTAAGGTTCCAAGTTAATTTTCAATTCCTTTTGCAATCAATTTTCAATTTAGTTTAAAGTAGTTTTTTCAAATCCAATTTTTCAATTAATATAGGCTTTAGATTTTGGTTCTCTAATTAGGTTAAATAATTAATAGAAATCCTTTATTGGTTCACTTTGCCTAAATATAAGGATTAAAGTTGTAATCGTTTCTTTATTGTTTTCGATCCTTATCTATTTAGTTTATAAATTTAAATATATTGTTGGATCCGAGGTTGTAGTCCACGGAAATCCTGAGTCCATTCCAGGCAACAATATATCATAAGTTTATTTTCTAAGTAGTATAATGGTAAAAATCACAATAAGCTCTTCCCTGAGTTCGACCCGTATCTACACGCGATCCATGCACTTGCGGTTATTTTATATCACAATCACACCCCCACAAATGGACACACTATGATGATCCAATGTAGCTTTTTGGTACACACCCCATCCATGATGGGGCCTTTCAAATGAATGCTTAGGATCACCCCAACAATGTGGCCCCACCCTTGTTTCCTACACTCGAGCACAGATAAGCTATCTGCGCTCGAGCACAAGAACCCCTATCTCTCTCTCTATAGCTTATCTAAGCTTATCTGAGTTATAGCTCAAAAACACATGTGGCTCACATTTTTCCCACATTTTTTAGGGGATCCAAAGCATTCATTTGGAAGGCTCTTCCATGGATAGGGTGTGTACCAAAAATTATCCCTATAGGATCATCCTAACACAATCAAAGGTGGAGTGGAAAATGGACAGACACTGTGTGTCCATGTTTCTGCCCATTTTTCCCTCAACGGATGGCAGGGTTAGGATGATCCTATAGGGCTGATTTTTTGTACACACCCTATCCATGGAAGGGCCTTCCAAATGAATGCTTTGGATCCCCAAAAAATGTAGGGTCAAATGTGTTTTTGAGCTATAGCTTAGATAAGCTTATCTAAGCTATGGCTTAGGAACACTTTCCTCATATATATATATATATATATATATATATATATATATATATATATATATATATATATATATATATATATATATATATAGTGAGACACATGTGCAATGCACGGGGCAACCGGAAAAGAATGTTTTAAATTTTTTTTTCTAAAAAATAATCATCCCTAAAAAAGACCCAATCAAAACACTCATCACATGAGAGATTCAGGATCATCATTCAATGGAGGATTTGCAAAGAGATCATTAAGAAAATAGGTCAAACAATCTATTGAACAAATGAATTGAATCTACTCAAGATGTGAATTCGATTCCAAGTAACACCAATTGCAAAGCAAAATATAAGTAAAATCCGGTTGGAGCAATATCTTATTTCATCCAAGTCAGTGAAACACATTCAAATCATAAAAATGACAGAATATATGTAAACCGCCTTTTAAAAAATTAAAAATAAAATAAAAGTAAACCAAATAAAACCCGGTTGGAGCACAAATTGATCAAATATAATTAAAGATGTGAATTTCAATTCCAAGTAACACCAACTGCAAAGCAATATATAAGTGATTGCTTGTGTCATTTTCTTCTGGTAAGAATTCAGTGTACCGATCATTGAACCATAGATAAACATATGTAACAATCCATAACAAAGTTACTTAAAGTCACTTTTTCTAATAGTATAAAGACGCGTAGACCACCAAAAGTAATAAAATTAGCATTGCAAAAATGCAGAGTCTTCAACTCACTTGCAATGTTCTTTTTCCTTGTTTTTTTTTGGCTCGAAATTATACCCGATGGGATACAACAAACTTTTCATCTGGCGTTAAATACAAAATCTAATAACATAATGTTCCAGCCAAAGAGATGAGTGTTTCACAAAGGAATAATCGGGAATAAAGTGTGTTTTACAATGTGGAGTTTGCATACCCTATGTTGATTTCAATTTCCATCTTGTTACCTATCAGCACCCCCATCTTGAAACACATCGAAATGGACTAATCAACAACAAAACCTGCAAAGGAGTGTTACAAAAGCAGATTACCAAGAGATTATCACCAATAAAAAAATGAAAAGAAGAAGAAGAAGAATATCTAGAATCACTAAGTTCTTCACGCAGAGTGGGATTTATATACCCTGACAATAAGGATCCCTGTACAGAGAGAGAGATTAGAAAACGCTCAACAACAAAGAGCTACTCTCCTTGTCATCCGGTGCAAAAACCCGTGAGTTTCTATATTTCTATCACACAATCTCGTTCTATAAAAAAAAAACCCTTAAAACACATAAAATCTTACTCGCTGTTATCGATTAAGATCTCTCTTCCTGCAAACTCTGCATAAAGAATAACCCACATCAAAAACACGATTTTCCATCAAGCGTTTGCCATAAGAAAGAAAAATCAAATTCAAACCAAAAGCCGAGCGTTTGCAAAATCAAACTCAAAAAATCATCCATGCATGCTAGGGAGCATAGTTTCAATTGTATAGAAAAGTGTTTCATAAAACTCAATCTCTTGCATTATTCAGAAAAATCATCTAAGGCACAGAAGCTTTACCTTAATTGGCAATCGATTTAGGCAATGTTGATTTGAGGAGTGAGACCAGAGGAATAGGAAGGGTTAGAGGGAGAACAGTTAGGAGGCTCGAAGCAAAGATCTGATGGGAAGATGGGGTCGACCAGAAAGAGGCATAGAGCCCGGCCTTGGGAAAAGGAAGGAAAGAGAGAGAGACTCACCTTTCAGATTTTCTGATGATCAGCCAGCACTGAAGAGATGCGATATTGCAGAGAGTCCGTAGAAGGAAAAACAGAGCCCTTTTAGGTAAAAAGACCCGAGATTAGATGTTGCTAAACTCTAATCACCGAGATTAGATATTTTGGGGTAGCGGGTTCACAATTTATGGGATACTAGTTGCACACCCGTGCGATGTACGGGGTGACAAATAAATACATTAAAAATAGATATGAAAATGGCTTTTACTTGAAAAAGAAAAAAAGTTAAGAGGCGGATGAAACCCAAAATCCCAATGATGTAAAAGTGCTCAAATTCAGAAATTCGGGGAATTTTTCAAATATCCGATTCATAATCTATATAATAAGCAATATGCGTTTGGTCCAAACAGTCTTCAATTAAATCAAAACTACATCAAATAACAGATTTCTCCATATAACATTAAACATAGAAAAGGGGAGTTACAAATACTGATAAGATGGAGTAAATCTTACCTTTACTATTTCTTCTTCGAAAAGTGGCTGATTAGCTTTCTTCTTGGGGAGGAAGAAGAGTTTAAGAGAGAACGTTTTGTTGGGTTTGTGAGAAGAGACCTGATTTTAGATTGGGAAAATTACATTTACACCCCCTCTAGTTTCTGACATATCCACTTCCACCCCTATAGTTTAAAACGTGACAAATACACCCCTGTAGTTTCAATTTGTTTAAGGTTTGCCCCCTCAGTTGAAGGTTCGTCCATAGATTGAAGGGTTAGGATGATTCGATGGAGCTGATTTTTTGGGCACACCCTATCTATGTCAGGACCCATCAAATGAACGCTTTGGATCATCCAAATAATGTGGGCCCATACCCGAATCCAAACACTACCAGAAAATCATCCAAATAATGTGGGCCCACATTGTTTGGATGATCCAAAGCGTTTATTTGATGGGTCCTGACATAGATAGGGTGTGCCCAAGAAATCAGCTCCATCGGATCATCCTAACCCTTCAATCTATGGACGAACCTTCAGCTGAGGGGGCCTACCTTAAACAAATTGAAACTAGAGGGGTGTATTTGTCACGTTTTAAACTATAGGGGTGGAAGTGGACGTGTCAGAAACTAAAGGGGGTGTAAATGTAATTTTCCCTTTTAGATTTAATAACTTGGAATGAGAAGGGAACATTCTGCATTTAAATTCCGCAACTTAGTTTTAGTTTTTATGCGTTTAGTGAAGGATTATGTTGAGATAGAAAAAAGTACTTTGAAAAGGATTCTATTTGCTATCTTTCTAAATCCGTAGTAAGTGGAATAATTAGGCAAAAAATCAGCCTGATATAGTATGATGAGGGCCCCATTGGCCATTGCTTTTGGGTTGCAAGTGCATGCACTGCCGTCACCCATTTCCGGACTGCTTCAAACTCCGGCCGTGCTCCTTCAGGCCAAACTTCAAGGCCAGGCCAGGGCGCCCGGAGGCTCCTGTCCGGCCACGATTTCTCCTAGCTGAATCTGAGTCCGGCCTGAGCTGCCCAGAGGCCTTAAGGCCGGCCAGACGCTGTCTTTACCTTCTCTTTGCTTCTTCTAGCCACTCTCATGGCTCGAAGAACCAGGGGGCAACTGATGGGGTCCGGACTCAGCACTGAGGGAATCCGGACTCAGCAGTGATGGGTCCGAACTCAGCATCCAATTGGCTGCTGGCACGTGGCCCTCACAAGGACCGTTGGAAGGCCAACACCTGTCCCTAACTAGGTGTGACACCTGGACCAATCAGGGACTTCCACCTGCCCTCCTTAGGTATGAGACCTGGTCCATACGGAGGCCACCACCTGTCTTGGACAGGTGGCTCAGAACTACCACCTGTCCTAGACAGGTGGCTCAGAATCACTATAAATAGCCTTCGCTTGTACTAAGGTGAGGGTCCTGAAATCTGAGAATCAAAACTCTAAGCTTTTGCTCTGACATTGCTCTGCACTCCTGCTCATACTGACTTGAGTGTCGAAGCGCCCGTCCGGAGTATCACTCCGGGTTGGTCCTCTGACCCTTTTCTTTCTTGTCTGTACCCTTGTGCAGCGCAGGACTCAACCAGCCCTTCAGTCGGGACTTGTTAGCTCGGACCATCCAGCCCTACCATAACCTGTTACCAATTTTAGGCATAACAGATTTGGCGCCATCCGTGGGACGGCCGCAACAAAAAGCTGTTCGACATCTTACTCAAGAAACAATGGTAGGACAGACCGGCAAGCGAGCACCTCCGACTTCTCGGGCTACCCGGGCTACGGCCTCCCGCGAAGGGCGAAGTGAGCGACTGGCCTCGCAGGTAGAGGTCGGGGCGGCCGTGGAGCGGACTTCGCCTCACTCGGACCGCTCAGACCCTACCCCGACCCCGAGGGAGATGCGAGCCCTTTTTCAAGAAATGACTGCTGTAGTTGCGCAGTTCAGGAACGCGGCCCCCGCACTCCAGCAACACCCAGTCGAGGTTTCTCGACCTGTTCAGAGGGGAGAGAGCTCCCGCAGAGAACGCGCGTCTCCACCCCGGGACCAGACTCGTCACTCCACAAGAAGAGACCATCGCTCGCGGGACAGGAACGTGCGCCCCGAGCCTCGTCAGCATCACCGGTCACGATCTCCCTCCGTGCAGAAGCGTGGCAGCAAGAGAGACCCCATGCACGGAGAGGGATCGCGGCACCGGCGAAGGAGTCCGCTCAGCCAGTCCGGTTCTGCAATGAGCCCATCAGCCATAAGGAGCAGACCTGCCCGTCAGGCCGAGCAGAGGGATGATCCAATGTTACTGAGGATCCAGAAGATCGACAGTAGAATCGAAGAGCTGGCCAGAGATCATGGCCGCCCTGCTTCGAGGATCTTCAGTAGCAATCCTCCTTTCACAGACAGAGTACTCGGTGCGGCAGTCCCCATGGGCTTCAAGATGCCGCAGATCCCGCAATACGATGGGACCACCGACCCCGTGGATCATCTGCAGACTTTCAGAACCACGATGCTTCTCCACGGGGCGTCGGACGGGTTCCTTTGCAGGGCACTCCCCACCACATTAACTGGAGCCGCGAGAGACTGGTACTCGCGGCTGAAGCCCAAGTCTGTGGACAATTTCAACGACTTCGAGGATGACCTGGCCCGACATTTCATGAGCAGTAGAAGACCTCGAAAGACAACAGCTTCACTGATGGCCCTGAGACAGGAAGACGGTGAGGCCTTAAAAGCGTTCGTTGGCCGGTTCAACAGGGAGGCCCTGCAGGTACCCAACCTGGATCCCTCCGCGGCAACGAATGCTCTTCTGGCAGGAGCCCGGTCAACTGACTTCAGAAGAGCAGTTGCCCGGCGCAATCCGCAGTCCCTGGCAGATCTGATGACCGGGGCGGAAGAGTACATTTTCGTCGAGGAAACTCTCGCCGCCCTGGATTCCGTCAGCAAGAGAAGACCCGAGGAGAAGAACCCTGCCAAGCAACGTAGGGACGATAGACCTCAGAGGAAGGAGAGCAGCCCGCCCCGGAAGGAAAGGAGCTCCCCCCGGCCCCGAAAGGAGAGGAGCCCCCCGACGAGGGAGCGCTACACCCCGCTCACCGCATCCAGGGCTCAAATCTTGGCAGCCATTCGGAAGGAAGACTTCATCCGATGGCCGAAGAAGCAGACATCGGAGGCGGGCACGCAAGATATGTCCAGGTATTGCCGATTCCATAAGAGTCACGGCCATGACACCAATGCATGCATTCATCTCAAGGAGGAGATCGAGCAGCTGATAAGCAGAGGGTACCTCGGAAGGTACTTAAAAAATAATGACAACAGAAGGGAGCGCCAGGACAACCCGAGGCCCAGAGATAGAAGCCCCCGAGACACCCAACCTCTGGGCGACCGCATCCAAGCTCCTGCCCCGGCCATTCTCCCTCCTCAGGTACCTCAACCTCAACCTCAACCTCATGGTGTTATTGGTACCATTTCAGGAGGGCCGACCGCGGGAGGGACCTCTTCATCGGCCCGCAGGACTTATGCCCGGCAGGTCAACGCCGTCCATGCCTGCAGTAAGAAGGCCAAGCCGGAAAACGAGATATCCTTTTCAGAAGCAGATCTTGACGGCCTGATCCTCCCGCATGATGATGCCCTGGTCGTCACCATGCTAGTGGCGAACTGGGAAATGAAGAAGATCCTGGTCGACAATGGGAGCTCCGCCGACATCCTCTACTACCACGCCTTCGAGCAGATGCTGATCGGAACTGACCGTCTGAAGCCGGCCAACTCTGATCTGTTCGGGTTCTCAGGAGAAGTTGTCAAGGTTGAAGGGCAGATTGAGCTTCCAGTTCTTATCGGGGAGCCGCCCTGCCAGTCCTTCGCCATGGTGACATTCCTGGTGGTGAAGGCCAAGTCAGCCTATAATGCCATTCTAGGACGCCCTGGCCAGAACCTCCTCCGAGCTATTCCCTCCGCTTATCATCAGAATATGAAGTTCACTACGCCAGGAGGCGTAGGTGAAGTCAGAGGGGATCAGCCCCAATCAAGACGGTGCTATGCGGCGGCGCTGAGAGGGAAGAATGCGTCTGAGTCTTTGCCAATCGAGCTGTATGATCTGAGAGACGAAGCGCAGATCACAGTCAACGAGCCCGCAGAGGACCTCATCTCTATTCAATTGAACAACGATGACGAACAGAGGGTTGTCCAGATCGGCTCTGCCCTGCCAGAGGCCGCGCAGCAGGATCTCGCTCAGTTCCTCAGAGCCAATGCAGATGTCTTTGCCTGGACTCCTTCAGACATGCCCGGCATCGACCCGTCGATTAGCACCCATGAGCTCGGTGTCGATCAGACCTGCAAGCCCGTGAAGCAGAAGCGGAGACACTTTGCACCTGAGAGGCGGAGAGCCATTAGAGAAGAGGTGGAGAGGCTTTTGAAGGCCGATTTCGTCCGCGAGATCCAGTACCCGGACTGGCTCGCGAATGTGGTGATGGTAAAAAAGTCCAATGGGAAGTGGAGGACCTGTATAGACTTCACAGACCTGAATAAGGCCTGCCCAAAGGACAGCTACCCACTCCCAAAAATAGATCAGCTCATTGACGCTACTGCAGGTCACGAGCTGCTCAGTTTCATGGATGCTTTCTCAGGATACAATAAGATCAGAATGTACGAGTCAGACATCCCGAAGACATCGTTCGTTACTGACCAGGGGACCTATTGCTATCGGGTGATGCCTTTCGGACTGAAGAATGCAGGAGCCACTTACCAGCGGCTCGTCAACAAGCTTTTCAGAAATCAGATCGGTCGGAACATGAAGGTCTACGTTGATGATATGCTAGTGAAGAGCAGAAGTGCTTCCAACCACGTCTCCGACCTCAAAGAGGCCTTCAAAGTCTTGAGGGAACACAACATGAAGCTTAATCCGACTAAGTGTACGTTTGGCGTCGGGGCAGGCAAATTCCTGGGCTTCATGGTAAGCCAGAGAGGAATAGAGGCAAATCCAGAGAAGATCAAGGCAGTAATGGAGCTGACTCCTCCCAATACTATCAGAGAAGTGCAGCGGCTGACCGGGCTGGTGGCAGCCCTGGGGCGGTTTATTTCTAAATCCGCCGAAAGATGCCTCCCGTTCTTCAACGCGGTCAAAGGTATAAAAACCGCGCCCTGGACTCCGGAATGTCAAGCAGCGTTCGAGGAGCTGAAGCAGTACTTATCCTCTCCCCCTTTGTTGTCCATGCCGGAGCCAGGAGAAGAGCTGATTCTGTATCTCTCAGCGGGACCCTTGGCAGTTGCAGCAGTACTGATCAGAGAAGAGTCTAACCAGCAAAAGCCGATCTACTATGTCAGCAAGGTCCTCCACGATGCAGAGACCAGATATCAGCGAGTAGAGAAGCTCGTGTACGCCCTCATTATGGCGGCCAGGAAGCTAAGGCCGTACTTCCAGGCGCACACGATCAGGGTCTTGACAGGACAGCCCCTCAGACAGATCCTCCACCGGCCAGACACTTCAGGCCGACTTGTCAAGTGGGCCGTGGAGCTCAGCGAGTTTGATATCAAGTATCTGCCCAGGCCGGCGATCAAAGCTCAGATTCTCGCAGACTTCATAGCTGAGTGCACAGTTCCGGACCCAGACCCCGGGCTGGTAGCAGTTCCTTCTCCAGAAGCAGAGCTGGCTGTACCGGAGCCGCGAATCGTTTCCAGAGCAGCACCGCCCTCCGGGACTGAGTCCGTCATCGCGCATCCAGATTTGGGAGAGCCGCTCTGGGAAGTGTATGTGAACGGGTCATCGAACAAGACAGGGTGTGGTGCAGGACTAGTTCTCACTGGACCAGAGGACTTCGTCCTGAATTATGCCCTGAGGTTTGGTTTCCGTGCGTCCAACAATGAAGCAGAATACGAAGCGCTCATAGCCGGGATGAATCTCGCTGTGCAGACCCGTGCTCAGAGGTTGAAGGCGTACTGCGATTCACAGCTGGTCGTCTGTCAGATCCAGGGGGTATATGAAGCCCGTGAAGAGCGGATGATCAAGTACTTGGGAAGGGTTCGCAGTCTGGCTGACAAGTTCAAGAGCTTCGAGGTCGTCAGAGTCCCCCGAACAGAGAATGTAAAGGCGGATGTGCTATCGAAGCTTGCAGCATCAGGTTACACCGCCCTCAGAGAAATCCGCATGGAGTTTCTGAAGAGGTCCAGTATCGATCGCCAGTCCGCCGTAGTGATGCAGATCGACGATGAGCCGTGCTGGATGGATGAGATAATCAGGTATCTGCGCAGCGGAGAGCTCCCGGGAGAGAGAAAGGAGGCCCGTAAGGTCATGCAGCGGGCAGCAAGGTTTTCACTGGATGGCGAGACTCTGTACAAGAGGTCGTATACCCTCCCGTATCTAAAGTGTCTCTGCCCCAGTGATGCCTTGTTAGCCCTGCAGGAAACCCATGAAGGAATCTGCGGAGAGCACCTCGGGGGCAAGGCCCTCGCCATTAAAGTCCTCCTGAGAGGTCTGTACTGGCCTACATTGAGGAAGGACGCTCTGAGCCTTGTGAAAAAGTGTGAGAAGTGCCAGAAGTTCTCTCCGGCCGTCCACCAGCCCCCCGTTCCGATGGCCCCGATCATCAGTCCTCTTCCTTTCGCAGTATGGGGAATGGATATTCTGGGCCCCTTCCCGCCAGCCTCGGGAGGCCGTGAGTTCGTCGTTGTCACCATCGATTATTTCACCAAATGGGTAGAAGCAGAGCCTCTAGCCAAGATCACAGAGCAGAATGTACAGAACTTCTTCTGGAAATCAGTAGTGTGCAGGTTCGGAATCCCCCGGGTCCTCATAACGGACAATGGCAAGCAGTTCGACTCAAGGAACTTCCGAAAGTTTTGTTCCGACCTGCAGATAGAGCAGAGGTTCACATCTGTGGCACATCCTCAGACGAATGGGCAGACAGAGGTGACGAACAGGACCCTCTTGCAGGGGATAAAGAAGAGACTGGATGGCAAGGCCGGGCGTTGGGCAGACGAACTGTATCATGTGCTCTGGGCGTATCGGACTACTCCGCGCACGGCTACAGGCGAGTCACCCTTCAATCTCTCCTTCGGAACAGAAGCAGTGATCCCGGTTGACATCGGCGTCCCCTCCCCAAGGATCGTCCATTTTAGCGAGCAGCTCAACGGGGACGGACTCCGTGCCAACCTTGACTTGCTTGAAGAAGTCCGTGAGGAATCTCAGATCAGGGCTGCGGCCTATAAGCAGAAAGTGTCCAGATATCATGACGTCAAGATCCGACCAAGAGAATTCCGTGCCGGCCACCTAGTCCTGAGGAAGGCCTCCGTTTCCCAGCCAAGAAGAGTAGGCAAGCTCTCTCCGACCTGGGAAGGGCCGTACCGAGTCAAAGAAGTCATCCGCCCAGGAAGCTATCGGCTAGAGTCCCTTGACGAACAGATGCTACCGCACGCCTGGAATTCTAGGAATCTTCGGATCTACTATCAGTGATTTTGTTTGCCTTCGTAGACTTGTAAAGAACTGCTGTAATTATCCAAGTTCCGGAATGAATAAAATAAGTTTCCCGAACAAGTGTCCCTCTTTGAGTCACTTATATAAACACCAACATACAGCGCTGGACCACTCCGGCTCATCCTAGTGGCTTGGAGATCAGTTCCAGCCGAGGACGCCCGCAGTGGAAACCACCTTCAAATATTTTCTAAGTGTTTGCGTACCAAGCTCCCAGCTCGGTTCTCGCAGACTTAGGACGAGCAGTAGTGGTGCACTCCGGCTCATCCTAGTGGCTTGGAGATCAGTTCCAGCCGAGGACGCCCGCAGTGGAAACCACCTTCAAATATTTTCTAAGTGTTTACGTACCAAGCTCCCAGCTTGGTTCTCGCAGACTTAGGACGAGCAGTAGTGGTGCACTCCGGCTCATCCTAGTGGCTTGGAGATCAGTTCCAGCCGAGGACGCCCGCAGTGGAAACCACCTTCAAATATTTTCTAAGTGTTTGCGTACCAAGCTCCCAGCTCGGTTCTCGCAGACTTAGGACGAGCAGTAGTGGTGCACTCCGGCTCATCCTAGTGGCTTGGAGATCAGTTCCAGCCGAGGACGCCCGCAGTGGAAACCACCTTCAAATATTTTCTAAGTGTTTGCGTACCAAGCTCCCAGCTCGGTTCTCGCAGACTTAGGACGAGCAGTAGTGGTGCACTCCGGCTCATCCTAGTGGCTTGGAGATCAGTTCCAGCCGAGGACGCCCGCAGTGGAAACCACCTTCAAATATTTTCTAAGTGTTTGCGTACCAAGCTCCCAGCTCGGTTCTCGCAGACTTAGGACGAGCAGTAGTGGTGCACTCCGGCTTATCCTAGTGGCTTGGAGATCAGTTCCAGCCGAGGACGCCCGTAGTTGAAACCACTTCCAAAGAATCTAAGTGTTTGCATATTTAGCTCCCAGCTCGGTGCTTGCAGACCTTCTCGGTCGTCGAAGTGGGGTTGAAGTGGTTCACTCCGGCTCGTTGTAAATGGCTCACAGACCCTCTCGGTCAACGACGGACAACCACTCCGGCTCGACAGAAAGAGAAGAAAGCAGCACAGAAATTATGTGTACAAAAAACAAGAATGCCGTACAGACAGTTGAACAAAAGTGTATTTGTATTCATAGTATTCATATTACAAAATTGCTCTCTTCGCCGAGCTGGCTTACAAAGAATGGGCCTTACGAACTGTGCAAAAAACATGCCACCAAAAAGAAAGATAAGAGCAAGAGGGCTGCTACTCAGGCCTCCTCGTCGGCCACTCCCTCGATGACAACCTCTGTGGGAGTGAGGGTTGCAAGCTCGCCGACCTCAGCAGAGGAGACTGCGGCCACAGTCACCTCCGCATCCATCTCAACAGGCCGGGAGGAGTCCGGTTCGTCTTCCTCTTCGTCATCCTCCCCCTCCGGAGGTGCATACGGAACGGTCAGTCCGTCCAGGGAAACGCCGGGGTGAAGCCTCTTCACCTGCTCGGAGCAGAGAAGGAAACCTGCCCTATAGGCCTGGAGGCCCAAGTCGAAGTGCTGAACCTCCTTCCTCTCCTCGGTCTCCTTCACGGCCTTCTCCACGGCCGCCTTCTCCTTCTTTCCGGCCCTCTCCGCCGAACTTAGGAGATCCTGCACGGCCTGGTTCTTGACCCTCTGCAGTTTGTCCTGTAAGCTGTTGAGTTCGGCTTCTTTGATCTGGACGGCTTCGGTAAGCTCGCTGTTCTCTTTCTGGAGCTGGGCCTTCTCGGACTCGATCCTTGTGATCGTCTCAAAGAAGAGATATCGTTTCTTAGCCATGTCCCTCGAGTAGACTTGGAGTTGATAGAGGGCGGAGCTGATTGCCGCTTCGCAGGTCTCCGGCACCTCTTTCTCGACTTCTAACCGGTCGCGTGGGAGGACGCCCTTGTACATCAATTCCGTGGCCACCCGGGTATCCCCCAGGCCGATGTCCGTTTTCTGCACGGCCCAGTTCGGGCGGAAGACGTTGTCGCCTCCAACCGTCGTGGCGGCAGCGATGCCCCGAACTGCCCCGCCGTGTTGCGGCCCTGTCGTCCCTCCAGACTTGGAGCTCTGACCCGTGGTATCTGCCCGGCTCGATAGGGCAAGCTTATGCGTCGCCCGGCTGCTTTTCAGAGGCTTAGCCAGTGCGACCATCGGCGGAGTCGACTCCGGCACCTTCCTCTTCTTGCCCTTGGCTTGGGGCTGCTCCTGCGCTGGGGACGCTTGGGAGGTCTGCTTGATTCTGTCCAACAGGGACATCTGCTTCACCATTTCTGCGAGAGAGAACGGAACGCAGTCAGAACTATGAAAAATTGAAGAACAGTTCAGGAAAATAAAATGCTGGCCTAAAGAGTCTACATACGTGCCGGCGTCGCACGACTGACCCCGAGAGCTACCAGCTCGGCCTCCTCTTCGAACTCTGAGCAGTGTATTTGACCTCGCTTGAGCTCTTCTTTGATCAGAGCGAAGGTCATATGGTCATAGTCCTCAAGGGCTGGTTTCTTACTAAGGCGACGAGTGTCCGGCGTTCTCCATTGTAATGAGAACGGCCAGTGGGAGCCCGGCACGGTGTCCTTTATGTAGAAAAACCTGTTCTTCCATGTGTGAATGGAAGTAGGTATCCCAGTGATCATTCTCACTTCAGGCCTCTGGCTAATGTAGATCCAGCCGCCGTCCTTATGCCTCTTCAGGTGCGCACACATCCTGAAGACGGGCACAGTGGGGTTCCTACGGAGCCGGACTCCCAGAAGGTACAAGAAACCGACCAGCGTTCTCCAAGAGTTTGGGACGACCTGTGTAACCGCCAGCCCGTAATAATTCAATACGTCAGCAAAAAAGGGGTGGAAGGGGAGCCTAAGTCCGGCCCGTAAGGCCTCTTCATATAGGCAAAGGTCTGCACTATCGTTGCTGGCCCGGTCCCCTTCAACGGCCGCCCTCAAAATGTACCGACTAGGAATACAGTATTTGTCCCTGACGGTCTGAAGTTTGCCCGGCCACAGATGGTTCACCTCGTACAGGGCCCCGATGTTATACTGTGGGTTGGCTTCCATCTGTGCCTCCGCTATCACCTCGACAGGCATGCGCGGCGAGCGAGGAACTACCGTTTCAACGTCTTCTTCATCGTCGCTGGTTTCTACCCGGTCCGGTCCGTCCCCACGGACCGGGATTGTGTCTAAGTCCACACTCATTTCCTCACCGCTCTCCTCGTCTAATACGATTACTATCTCTTCGTCCTCAACACCGGCCTCCATAGGTGAGGCCGGCACCGCCCTCTCTGACGCCCCGGACCCCGTGGTGGTACTGGTCGAACCGGACTCCTTTGAGCTAGAGTCCGTCTCCGAACTAGTGCTAGACATTAAAAAGGGAAGAAAAGAAAAGCTAAAAGAGATTACCGAACTGAAGTGTTGGACGAAGATCTCCGGGCTCACTGATCCGAAGCGGGCAGAAAACTTGAATAGCCGAACAGAAGAGGAGGAGAGTAAAAGATGAAAAGTAAATAATGAAGAGTAAACTTCAGTATATATAGAGAGGCTGGGAAGAGCGGGAAAAATCCCGTCCTTTTCCCGCCAGCCGGAGTGCGCCACGTCACCTGCCGCATTAAATGCGCCGTTCGCATTAAATGCGCCGTCCGCATTAAATGCGCCGTCCGCATTAAATACAAGGCACAGGTTCCAAAGCGCTAGAAGACAAAAGACTTGTCCGGCTGGCCGGACAGGATATGGCGCATTCGCTAGACGACAAAAGCGCTAGAAGACAAAAGACCTGTCCGGCTGCCCGGACAGGATATGGCGCATTCGCTAGACGACAAAAGCGCTAGAAGACAAAAGACCTGTCCGGCTGGCCGGACAGGATATGGCGCATTCGCTAGACGACAAAAGCGCTAAAAAGACCTGTCCGGCTGGCCAGACAGGATATGGCGCATTCGCTAGACGACAAAAGCGCTAGAAGACAAAAGACCTGTCCGGCTGGCCGGACAGGATATGGCGCATTCGCTAGACGACAAAAGCGCTAGAAGACAAAAGACCTATCCGGCTGGCCGGACAGGATATGGCGCATTCGCTAGACGACAAAAGCGCTAGAAGACAAAAGACCTGTGAGGCAAAGACCTGCCCGGCTGGCCGTCCACAGCCTTAGCCGGACAGGACCGCATGAACCGCCCGAACCAATTACGCCCGGCTATGACGCCCAGGAAGCCTCGCCGGCCAGACTTCTGGTCCAAAATCTAGCCATACTGGATAACCGAAAGCCTTCTGCCCGGCCGTGCTCCTTCAGGCCAAACTTCAAGGCCAGGCCAGGGCGCCCGGAGGCTCCTGTCCGGCCACGATTTCTCCTAGCTGAATCTGAGTCCGGCCTGAGCTGCCCAGAGGCCTTAAGGCCGGCCAGACGCTGTCTTTACCTTCTCTTTGCTTCTTCTAGCCACTCTCATGGCTCGAAGAACCAGGGGGCAACTGATGGGGTCCGAACTCAGCACTGAGGGAATCCGGACTCAGCACTGATGGGTCCGAACTCAGCATCCAATTGGCTGCTGGCACGTGGCCCTCACAAGGACCGTTGGAAGGCCAACACCTGTCCCTAACTAGGTGTGACACCTGGACCAATCAGGGACTTCCACCTGCCCTCCTTAGGTATGAGACCTGGTCCATACGGAGGCCACCACCTGTCTTGGACAGGTGGCTCAGAACTACCACCTGTCCTAGACAGGTGGCTCAGAATCACTATAAATAGCCTTCACTTGTACTAAGGTGAGGGTCCTGAAATCTGAGAATCAAAACTCTAAGCTTTTGCTCTGACATTGCTCTGCACTCCTGCTCATACTGACTTGAGTGTCGAAGCGCCCGTCCGGAGTATCACTCCGGGTTGGTCCTCTGACCCTTTTCTTTCTTGTCTGTACCCTTGTGCAGCGCAGGACTCAACCAGCCCTTCAGTCGGGACTTGTTAGCTCGGACCATCCAGCCCTACCATAACCTGTTACCAATTTTAGGCATAACACAGCACAACCCTCTTCTTTCTGATCCATGTAAAGCAAGAATGATTTGGATTACAGCCTTGCATAGGCCTGTGGCTGGGCACAAAAGACCACCGACAACACCATCAATACCTTAAGAATCTTAGAAATAACAAATAGTAAACTTCCTCAAATCACATATTGTCACTCAACTGACTCCAAGAATTGAATCTGCATAAGTAAATATGGGGAAGTGCATTAAACAGAGAAACAACAGAAAATATAAATAAATAAACGAAGAAACAAAGCAAAGTTTTATTTCCAACTTTTTACCGGTAATATTTAGGACGAATCCAAAAAAAAAAAAATCCAGCCAAGGCAACACCGCGGCTTTCACGCTGGTGGTGTGGGAAGGAAGAAGGACTATATTCATTAGGGAATAGAAACGATAGCCTATTATATTAATGTGGGACATGATCCCGCGAGAGGGGCGTGGGGCGCGAGCCGCCGCGCGCTCTCCTTTGGTCTCTCGTTCCCACTCGATTGGCGTGTGCCTTTTAGTATTGATTTTAATGCATCTTTTATGTGAACTTGGGATCACTAAGGCAATCCGAATTTCACACGAAAGAGACTGACAGAGTCGCCACCTAGATGTGGGATCTAGGACCCGTAATTAACCAGAAATCTAGACTCGCTACCTGGTTACGAGAATGGAAGGTATGGGGAGTTATCCACCACATGCACCATTCTTGTCCGATAATCGGTCTTCGATTCCAAAAGCTAACTCTTTTAAATTTATTTTAAATGGCTCATTCAACTCTATGTTAATGTGCGAACTAAGTGACATGCATCCTAGAATCTAATTTCAATGTGAATCCTAGATGTGTATCTTGATTTATTAATTTGTCTGGATTCATTCTAAGTGAAAGTTCTCCTAGAATTCTAATTTCATGGAAAACCCTAACTGATTTGATTAAGTATTTACAAGAAAATTAATATACAAAACACCACAATTTGTTGTGGTGCCGACTCGCGGGTGGTATGCCGTCAGACATCCAAGCTGCCTACGTACCCAAGCCTCACTGGGATCAGAGTCGACGTAGTTCGGTGCACCTAAGCTAAGCTATATATGCCTAACTCAACTAGGACACCGACTTAGACGGATTTGACTGTTTCAACAGTTTTAAGAGGAATTATTTAATTCAAGTTGAGGATTTTATTATCTTAGGATTTCATCTAAGATGCTATATGATTCTTATCTGAATGCAAGTTGTCCCTTAGACTAATGCAGGTTTTGCCTACATCCTAGTTTACTAGGCTTGTCCTAGGGAAAGATCGGGTGACTAGTGTAACTAGACCTATGGTACGGTTGCTATTCATAGCAAGCGTCCGTGATGAGGCTGGACTCCTAACTCTAGGACTCCCTAAAACCTAGGACACGGCACGACACCAGTGTTCCTAAATTGGGCTCTAATGGTTCTTAGATTGGAAACCATAATCCAATGGTTCCGAAAGACACAAGATAAATCGATTTAAGTTCTCGAGGTTAATGAGTTTCAGATTTCGAAGATTTTCAGTTTCTAGACATTTAAGGATTACCAATGGTTCTAGGGTTCACCAATTTCGGCCTTGAATGGCATCCAAAGGAGGGAATCGTGCGCTCTTTTCTTGTGAAATTTAATACTTAGGTTATAGCATCTTATTGCCTGGCAGAATCTCAAGATTTCCGTGGACACTAACCTCGGAGCCAACAACATGCTATAACTTAAATATTCAAATTGTCAAAGATCAAGTTGCAATTGGGATATGATTATGGATGCACGGGCAATTTTTCCAGGAAAATCTAAAGATCCTAAAATTTCTGTTTCAATGGATTGAGGAGTGAACATGTGACAGAATTTTAAAGTTCTTTAGGAATTTTTATATGATTTTCAATTAATTTCGAATTTTCCATGGATTTTATCAATTTTAAGCATATGAGCGGTTTTACAAGTGAAATTGTTGCAAATAAATTCGAAATGATTTGAAATTTCTACAGCAGCAAGATGAAAATGTATGTAGCTTACAGGATGAGTTTTGCATATTTTTACATTAAATTCACATTTAATCTTGATTAAACCATTAAATGTCCAGATTGCACAATTAACACATAAGCTAGTAGAAATATAACTCTAAATTCTATGAAATTTCTACATAAATACTATATGAATCAAAATAGCATGCAGTGAGATTTTCATGAATTTTAGAAATTATTTACTACCAATTTCGGATTTTACAATTTCCAGACCAGATTATAAATTAACACTACATCCCATATTAAAACAGATCCAAATCACACGAAAATTTTACAGTAACAAGTAATATGGAAGATAAGACTACTGTAAAAATTTTATGAATTTTAATGATGATCTGATGTTAGTAAAAATTCTCCTAAAATCTGATAAGTTTCAAAGAAAATATTAAATAATATACCAAATAAACTCCAAAACTCTTTAAAAATTCATGGTAAAATGAATCAGTAACATATTATTTTCCCACGAAATTTCATTAATTTTAGAATCTGTTTGGTATATAATTTAATTTTTCTTCGTCAAAAGATGTTTTTTGAAGAGTTTTCCATTTTTAAAACACAATTTGCGGAAAAAATCAGAAAAATTCGAAAAAATACAGAAATATTTTGAGAACAATGCACCTACCTGTGGTGAAGATCTCCGCCCAATCCAAAAAATATAAAAAATCCTGCCGCCGCCGATCCGCTCCGCCGTCTTTCGCTTTCTCTGGAGTGTTTAGAGGGAGTGATTGAGGGAGTGAAGAGATAATGGAAGAAGAATATTAGGGAGAGGGATGGAAGAATATATTGAGGAAAGGGATTGGAGGGAGTGATTAGAAGAGATAATGGAAGAGAAAGAGATAATGGAAGATAAATTTCTTTTTTTTTTTTTTTTTTTTTTGGATGGGAAGGGAGATATATATAGGGAGAGAAAGAGAGAGAGAGATATGTTGGTGGAGAGCTCATCATGTTGTCCCTCTTAGTGGAGAATCCATCATTATTGTTCTTAGTGGAGGGCCCATCATGTTTCTTAGTGGAGAGTCCATCATTATTGCTCTTAGTGGAGGGCCCATCATGTTTCTTAGTGGAGAGTCCATCATTATTGCTCTTAGTGGAGGGCCCATCATGTTTCTTAGTGGAGAGTCCATCATTATTGCTCTTAGTGGAGGGCCCATCATGTTTCTTAGTGGAGAGTCCATCATTATTGCTCTTAGTGGAGGGCCCATCATGTTTCTTAGTGGAGAGCTACCATCATTGCTCTTCATAAGAGGCCTCACAAGAGGCCCCACTGAGGCCCCACAACGCGGGCCCCACAATGTGGGCCCTCGGTTGATTCGATTTTAAACAAATGTTCAATGCGGGCCCACCAAACGAGTCCAAATTTAATCAAAATGCATCATGCGGCCCCACCAAATGGGTCCAACTTTCTCGATCCAAATTTAATCGAAGCACCCAATGCGGGCCCACCAAACGGGTCCCAATTCTCTCTGGTTTAGATTTTTCTGAATAATCCTTCTCAACATTTAGCGGGAAAATACGAAACACGACGGAAACGACCAAAAATATTTAGAAATGTAACAAACGGACGCGGGAAAGAAAGACATTGGAAAACCGACGGAAAACAAACCCTAATTTCTTTATCGATTAAGGTAGAGCAAAATGGGGTGTCTACAATTAAGAATTTAAGCAGATTTATTTAAAGCAATCTAATAGGAGAATAAGAAATGATTCTGATTATTAGTACTGCAGGAAGGACTGTACTGTGGTTCCGCTAAAAGAGAAACTTATGTAATATTATTAGTCAAATTCATCCCGCTCGGCCATAATTGAGCTCCCACTCCATGTTTTTGAAACATACAGATCATGAATTTCTCTTGAAGAAGTTCCACAGAATATCCCTCATAAATTCCAAAAACCAATAGCTGCAATAAAAAATGCTTATATCCAAAATCACCATTTTTTGGGGAACGGCTTCAATATTACCAATTTAAATATAAATTCTTCCCCTAATTTGAAAATACTGAGAATATAAAAAATTAAAAGTCCGAATGCAAATATCCAAATGGCTGCATTAAGACGCTTAGATACAAAATGGCCATCTTCATCCGAAATTTTTCACCAAATTCAATACTCAGTGAAGCTCATCAAAGGTCATGCCTAGATTAAAAGAATTTTATAGGATGCTGATTCGTATCTCTGAAAATTGCACTAATGTGGATTGCACTCCCAGAAGACCATGTGATTCTTTGTTCGATGGTGTAGGGAATTTGAAGGAAAAGTATCACGGCATCCTAAAACCAAAAAAAATAATAAAAAATACCCACACACAAAGGATAAACACTCACCTTGAAATGTTTGAGAGGATGCTTCTGTTGCGAGATTGATGGAGAGATAAAGGAGATGCGATTTGAGGAGAAACATCCGTATATGTAGGGGTGTAAATGGATATTTGAAAATTCGATTACCGTCCGCATCCGAATCCATTTAAAGCGAATATTATCTGAATCTGTTTCAAGCGGATATTATCCGAATCCGTTTATGAGATATCCGGCTCTTAGCGGATGCGAATCTGGTAAATGGTATATCCGATCCGTTTAACATCCGAATCCAAGAAGTAAATCCTTTTTATTTATTATTAATAATATCATTAATATTTATTTTTAGTAATGACACACTAACTTTTGTTTCTAAAAGAAAAGTGAATTTACTTTTCAGAAAAAAAACAAAAACAAAAAGTGTTTTTGGTAGGAAATGAAGTAATCTCTCATTTTAAGGGCATTCTTGAAGTTTGACATGGCTTCTTTATGAAGCAACAAATGTGGGCTGTAGGATGAAAGAGACAAATGGATGATGGTGATTGAAAGAAGATGTCATAGTTTCTAGAGAATTCTAGAGCAAAAAGGCCATAGTCATTGATGGTAAATGGACGGCTCAGATCAATTTTTCAACTTAGGGTTATATAAAAACCCAAAATGCAATTAAAAGATGAGACTTCTAAGGTTTGCAAGGAAAAGCAAGAGAGAGGAGAAAGGAGGAGGCTGAGACACCATCTTCGGCATTCCTTGGTGCATCCAATCCCACCAAAATCCACCGCCGCTCTTCTCCACCTTCTCACAGCCACATCCATCACCGCCAGTCACCTCCATCTCTAACCCAATCCCCATCTCCATCCCCATTTCTCTTCATCTTCTACAATCATCACTCCCACTTCCCCTGTTCAAAATAGCCCAAACCCATTCCATCATATACATTAAAAAAAAAAAAAAACCGAAAGACAACTACCAACACCATCATCCATCCCCACCGCCTCTTTCTCTCTGCCTTTGTTTTACAAGGAAGAAGATGATCTCATATATTTTAGGGTTTGAGAGTTAATTGTGTAAAGAGAAGATAGAGGTCTGGTTTTAGGGTTTGGAAAATTTATTCGAGGAGTATGAAGGAAAAGAAAGATAAAGTGCTGCAATAAAATGTTCGAATTTACCGGATAAACGGATACAGATAATGTCCAAATTCGAAAAATATTCGACGGATACGAATTCGGTAATAGATATTAAATATCCGTCACATTCGAATCTGAACCCGAATTCGGATTGTGCATACTGTAATCGAATTCGGATACAGCCATATCCTATTCGAATTCGATCCGTTTACACCCCTACATACATGGGTAAAAGATCCGTTAGGGTCTTGGGAAGTTAGAGAGAGACAGGAATCGGCGATACTTAATAGATTTTTTAAGTTAAAGCAAATCAGGACTCTATTAAAGCAAATACTTTTTGTAACGGAATCATTGACATAGGAAAGATACGAAGAGGCGATATTTAATAGATATTGATTAGGGTACGTTTGGAAAGCCAATTTTTTCTCTTTAAAACGTAAAAAATAAAGAGGGAGAGATATTATAGGAGATTTAATTGGTTGATATGGATATGCCATGCGTCATAATCTTCTCCCACTTTCTCTTTAAAACGTAACTAATAAGGAGAGGGAGAGATTATAGGAGATTTAGTAGGTTTTAAGAGGAAATTTAATAGCTTTCTATAATTGAGAGATTTTCCAAAACATGATAAAGAGGGCTTTTTAAAATTGCTGGATGAAGGAGGGCTTGACACATGGCACCACCACAGCTTAGAGGATTCCGCTTCAATAATTCGATGGAAGTGAGGAGGTATTTATGAAAAGTCACAAGTGGAAAGTCACAAAAAGATGCGTTATTAGAAATGAATAGATGCGTCAAAAAAATAAAATAAATAGAAATGAATAGATGCTTGAGAAAAAAATGGCTGATTGAGAATAAAACGGTTATTAGTAACCGGCTGAATAGTTGCAGTGAATAGATGTGTTAAAAAAAAGAATAGATGCGTTAAAAAAAAAGGGTTGCATTGTGAATAGATGCGTTAAAAAAATAAATGACAGTGAATAGATGCGTTAAAAAAAGAAATGGTTGCATTGTGAATAGATGTGCGTTAAGAAAAGAAAGGGCTGAATGCGAGCAGAGGGGGTGCCACATGCCACACCCTCAGCGTACCACATCCAGCTTTATATAGATAGTGGGTACGTTTGGAAAGGCAATTTTTCTCTTTAAAACGTAAAAAATAAAGAGAGAGAGATATTATAGGAGATTTAATTGGTTGATATGGATATGTCATGCGACAAAATCTTCTCTCACTTTCTCTTTAAAACGTAACTAATAAGGAGAGGGAGAGATTATAGGAGATTTAGTAGGTTTAAAAAGAAAATTTAATAGCTTTCTATAATTGAGAGATTTTCCAAAACTTGATAAAGAGGGCTTTTTAAAATTGCTGGATGGAGAAGGTCTTGACACGTGGTACCACCACAGCTTAGAGGATTCCCCGCTTCAATAATTCGATGGAAGTGAGGAGGTATTTATGAAAGTCACAAAAAGATGTGTTATTAGAAATGAATAGATGCGTAAAAAATAAAATAAATAGAAATGAATAGATGCTTGAGAAAAAAAATGGCTGATTGAGAATTAAACGGTTATTAGTAACCGGTTGAATAGTTGCAGTGAATAGATGTGTTAAAAAAGAATAGATGCGTTAAAAAAAGAAAGGGTTGCATTGTGAATAGATGCGTTAAAAAATAAAAGACAGTGAATAGATGCGTTAAAAAAAGAAAATTGTTGCATTGTGAATAGATGTGCGTTAAAAAAAGAAAAGGTTGAATGCGGGCAAAGGGGGTGCCACGTGGCACACCCTCAGCATTCCACATCCATCTTTATATAAATAGTGGGTACGTTTGGAAAGGCAATTTTTTCTCTTTAAAACGTAAAAAATAAAGAAGGAGAGATATTATAGGAGATTTAATTGGTTGATATGGATATGTCATGCGTCAAAATCTTCTCCCACTTTCTCTTTAAAACGTAACTAATAAGGAGAGGGAGAGATTATAGGAGATTTAGTAG
This sequence comes from Tasmannia lanceolata, assembly GCF_043159265.1. Classification (NCBI taxonomy): domain Eukaryota; kingdom Viridiplantae; phylum Streptophyta; class Magnoliopsida; order Canellales; family Winteraceae; genus Tasmannia; species Tasmannia lanceolata. The sequence continues at coordinate 4,650,617 of NW_027518701.1, read as the reverse complement.
GTTTTAAGAGGAAATTTAATAGTTTTCTATAATTGATAGATTTTCCAAAACGTGATAAAGAGGGCTTTTTAAAATTGCTGGATGGCGGAGGGCTTGACACGTGGCACCACCACAGATTAGAGGATTCTGCTTCAATTATTCGATGGAAGTGAGGAGGTATTTATGAAAAGTCACAATTGGAAAGTCACAAAAAGATGCGTTATTAGAAATGAATAGATGCTTGAGAAAAAAAAGGGCTGATTGAGAATAAAACGGTTATTAGTAACCGGTTGAATAGTTGCAGTGAATAGATGTGTTAAAAAAGAATAGATGCGTTAAAAAAAGAAAGGGTTGCATTGTGAATAGACGCGTTAAAAAAAGAAAGGACAGTAAATAGATGCGTTAAAAAAAAGAAGTGGTTGCATTGTGAATAGATGTGCATTAAAAAAAGAAAGGGTGAATGCGGTTGGCAGAGGGGGTGCCACGTGGCACACCCTCAGCGTACCACATCCAGCTTTATATAGATAGTATAGATGAGGAGACTTGTCGAAAACGGGAAGTTGAAGAGACTGCCTTTTGGAGTTGGAAATTAATTAAATCTATACGTAACAAAAAAACGAAAAAAAAAAAGCCACGTAGATATGTAGAGGAAGAGGAGGCTGCCACCTTAACGGTGAACAGTAAATCTCGAATTTAAGTCCTTTTTAGATGGGGATACAAATGAAAATCGAGAGAAAGAGAGAGAGAGAGAGAGAGAGAGAGAGAGAGAACATATCGAGAGAAAATCTCAAAAATATCAGGCGGAAATTTTCTCTCTCTATGTAACACGAAAGGGGTGAGAAAATATCAAGAGAAAATCTCGAAAATATCGGGCGGAGATTTTATCTCTCTAGGTGAGACGAAAGGGAGGGCTGACACGTAAGCAAAGTTTCTTAAAAACGTAGAAAATATATGGTAAGACGAAAGGGGAGGCCGACACATAAGCATAAATGAACAGTAAAATAGACGTTCCTCTTTATTATAATATATATATGATGCCCGATCGGGCATGACCTTGAAAAAAGCGTCACTCTTGATATTTGATCCAACAAGAGCCCCCTTTTTCATCTTTTTAAGGGGCTGCTGCTGGGTCAAACATCAAGGGTGGCGCTTTTTCCAAGGTCATGCCCGATCGGGCGTCATATAATCTCTCTCTCTCTCTCTCTCTCTCTCTCTCTATGTATATATATATATATATATGTGTGTGTGTGTGTGGGGGGGGGGGGGGAAGTGATATTTACGCCCCTTTTTTATCACCAGGGACACCCAGTGCCAGTGTATCAATGACTAAAGTGGGGCTAATGTACTTGACGTTAGAAAATTCTAGTGGGTTTGATTGCCCCGTACACTGGTGCTGGGTGTCCCTGGTGATTAAAAGGGGCGTAAATATCACTTCCCGTATATATTGACTTGCATCACGTGAACTGGGTCACCGAGACGCTCGATGACATCATGATGACATGTGAATCGGTGAGGGAATTTATTATTCAAAGGCAAAGACATATTTGCCCCTTTTCTTACTCAGCCCACCACATTTAGGGGCCGTTTGGATACGCGGATTTTAGAATCCGGGATTTCTTCAAAATTGTAGCTAAGAGACAAGAGAAGCGGACCAGCCGTCGTTTTTGACTCATTTTTTACTTATCGCCCTTCTTTCCGTCAGCAAGAGAGTAGCATATCCTCCCATATTTCTAGGTTTTAGAAATCTCAGGATGCGGGGGAGATTTTTTAAACCTGGATTTCTCACTTAAAATCCAAGAAACGCTGTCAAGACAGCATACAGCAGCTTGATCATGAACCGTCTTTTACACTGTTTTCAAACTAAAAACCTGGATTCTAAAATCCCCGTATCCAAGCGGCTTAGTGTAAATATATAATCATAAAAACACTGGAGGAGCTGTCGGAAGAAAAGGGAAGAAAAGACTGAATATATCATTCCCTATTATTTAGATTACAAAATAAAATCTTTACTTATTTTAGTTCAGTGACGCACAGCGTCATCAAGCTTAGTAGCGCGAAACGCGCCTTCAACCTTCTTCTCTGTAAATTTAACGCAAAGAGGGTTTCCGTTAAAAGTTGGAGTCGCCTCTGGCGATGATCCAACCGTCCAAATGATGATCTGTTTGGGTGGTAAGTTTCGTCTGGTGGTCGGCAATGATCCCTTGTTGTCCGGTCACCCGTCGAACCTAACTTTCGTCGGATTTAAAAAATCACAGAAACATGAAACTTGATTTTTCCTGGGATATTTTAATGGTGTTTCAATCCTTAGTTTAGCAAAAATAATCAACCTTAAATTGAATCTATCTTGATCAATCGCCACACCTGAAGGGGGCTGTGATACCAACTGTTAAACTTTATTTAATTTGAAATTAATGCGGAACATAGCTCTGGCCATGGCGATAAAAATCAAAGATCACGAATTCCTCAAGCTTTGACGAACCGCGAACACGAACATGATCTCCGCTGCGCACGAACAAGATAAGAGAGACCTTCCAATTTGTAGAAGACCTTAGGGCTCGATCAATGGAATCGCAGGCACAGATTTTCCTCTTAGATTATGGACCCTCTTTATGATGGAACTTTGTTATAAGGTATGAGTGGTGTTCCCACGCAACCCATATTTATAGATTTCGGCACACAAGAATTTATGTCCTTCCACACTTCAAACACTTAAGTGTTTTAGAGTTTCAAAACACTTAAGTGTTTTGGGGATTTATCCCTAAGACTCCCTTCGTGAATAGAGTATAAGTGAATAAGGAAAGCCAATGTTTTCTCTTAGAGTGGGTCCCACCAATGTGGGCCACACTACAAAACGCCAACACCATTAGGGGTGTAAATGGATATTCGGAAATTCGATTACCGTCCGCATCCGAATCCGTTTAAAGCGAATATTATCCGAATCTGTTTCAAGCGGATATTATCCGAATCCGTTTATGAGATATCCGGCTCTTAGCGGATGCGAATCTGGTAAATGGTATATCCGATCCGTTTAACATCCGAATCCGAGAAGTAAATCATTTTTATTTATTATTAATAATATCATTAATATTTATTTTTAGTAATGACAAACTATCTTTTGTTTCTATAAGAAAAGTGAATATTCTTTTTAGAAAAATAAAAATAAAAACAAAAATAGCCCAAACCCATTCCATCAAAATAACCCAAACCCATTCCATCATTTACAAAAAAAAAAAAGGAAAAACCCAAAGACCACTGCCAACACTATCATCCATCCCCATCGCCTCCCTCTGTCTCTCTCTCTCTCTCTGCCTTTGTTTTAAAAGGAAGAAGAGGATCTCATATATTTTAGGGTTTAAGAGTTAATTTTGTGAAGAGAATGTAGAGGTCTAGTTTTAGGGTTTGGAAAATTCATTCTAGTAAGTAGGAGAAAAAAGATAAAGTGCTGCAATAAAATGTTCGAATTTACCGGATAAACGGATACGGATAATATCCGAATTCGAACAATATCCGACGGATACAAATTCGGTAATAGATATTAAATATCCGTCGAATCCGAATCCGAATCCAAATTCGGATAGTGTATACTGTAATCAAATTCAGATATAGCCATATCCACTCCGAATTCGATCCGTTTACAGCCCTAAACACCATTGTATAGTAATAAGCATGCTTCTTTGTATCATGATACCCATCAGAACCATTCATTTGATGGGCCCGCCATCAATAAGCCCGATTCCGTGCAATCAAGACCGTTGATCTTGTAGAACGTCACAAGACAACCCACATGGTCCTAGTCCCGTGCAGAAAGAACATCCCTTGCGGAAGGTAAAATTTACAAAATATCAAGGGTTTAGCTTTTCGTTAAGAAACCGTAAAAGAGTTTTGATGATCATTGATGTTCTAATTGGAGCCAATTATAAAAGTTTCCTAATATATTGGCTGGATCAAACTCAGAATCCAATGTGCAACCCAGTCAACTCGTGCAAATTAACGATTGACTCAGGGAGTTTCTAAACAATGACTTGGACAATGGATTCATGTTCTAGATGGGACCATTGTAACAATCTGAGCCATCCATTTTCAATTTATCAAGATGATCAGGAACCTCCTATTGGTGCAATTTTGGGTTATGGGTCCTACCCACATCCTGGGGGTTCTCTATTCTCCAATTTCGCCAACCAGGTTGAGTTGTCCTTCTAAGTTCTAACCTAGACTTGGCCCAGAATCGGTTTGGCTAGTTGGACTCGGGCTTGTAAGAGAGCCTTGTTAACTCAACTCAAGTCGGGCCTCATTCCAAGAACTTGGGCCCGACCCAACTAATTACAGATTGAGCTTTGAATATTAAACATGGGTCATCTCAGGTCCGACCCAAAGCCAACAATATTCATGGACTGTAAACAAGGAATTTCCTAGGCAATTTCACAGAAAGCCATTTTGAGGCTCACTTTTGCATGAGATAAATGCCACACAGGCTCACTTTTTTAAGTTTTTGTCTTATTGATTGAATTCATCTGAGCTGGCTGATGTCTCTGCAAAAATGATTCCGCGAAATTGCCTAGCAAATACCCAAAACAATCTATATTTTCAATTATCGATATGATATCCACAAGTTTTTTCTAAATACAATAATTAGGGAGTGATTTGGCAATTTCACAAGAGCAATTTTTCAGCCTATCTTTTTTCGAAAGAAAAAGTGCCAAGAAACCCGCAAGTTATGGTGGCTCTCTTCTCTTGACAAAGGGAGCAAATTTGCTAAGAAACCTGTTGTTATGTAAAGTATCAACAAGTGGGGAATGCTAAAGTGAAGGGAGATCTTGCAGAACCCAGTCCAAAGGCACCCCATTGGGTCTACATCACCCAACCGTTTCATAATGATACTAAAAAAGCAAAATTAAAGGAATGATGACGTGGATCCAATAGGGCACCCTTGCAGCTGGGTTTTGAAAGGTCGCCCTTCAATTTAGCACTATTATCAAGGGAAATGATATCAGCACAACCATGTTTTAATAATAACACAGACCCAGCTTGTCTTTTCTCTTTCAATTGGCCTGCGAGAGCTTTTTTGGAACTGTAATAACCTTTCGACAGCTCTTTAAATAATAAAAGACATGATGCATTAGTGAAAATATCAAAACATGGTTGTGCTGATATCATTTCCCTATCAATAATAATCAATGGCATTAAAAAAAAAGGTTATTTAACCTCCATTGCAACTAAGTGGGTCGCCCAAAAATCAGCCTACGAGATTAAAAGCATGTTTTATAGTGAGATTAATCTCAGCTATTCACAAAAAAGTGAAGGCTGATTTCTGTGGGACACACATGCCTGCGAGGGAGGCACATTATCGTCTAAAAAAATACTAACATCCTGCTAATATGGACTGGTTTATGACTTATTACGAGCTAGAGAGAGAGGAGGGAGTAACCCAACAAATTTCACTACTAATGTAGACAATTACCCAACAAATATCACTACTCATGTATCATACAAATGCAACAAATTTCACTGCTTATATAGCATACACATGCACATACAAACACAAGTCTACATTAGAACTCATGATTGATAATCACAGCCACTTGAATCAGATAGAACAGATGCTAATCATCTGATATCGCCGTATAAGTAAATGTTTCCTCTGTGGGGGTTGGAGAAATGGCAGAAAGAACTACAAAAGCTCCAAATAATATCACAACTAGGCCAGTGAAATTGACTAGGAAGGCCTCAGGGCCATATTTATATAGGCCTGAGTTTTCAAGGAAGGTTAGTTTCTCCAAGAACCCTAATTCAGCAGTGGCTAAGGCCAACACATACACAAAGAGTCCGAATAGCACGTGCCAAGGAAGCGCCTCTGCTCGAAAAGATGGTGCAGCTCCAGGGTAGAAGAAGACAATGAAACCAAAAATCCACTGGAATTTCAATGAAAAGAAGGAAAAACAAGTTAGGAGAACTTCATAGCTTAAAAATATATACTGCAAATATAAATTATAGTATGTTCACTGTTTAAAAACTCCCTAACTTGCCCAAGTAGACACCATTTTACCTTGGTCGATATCTCATCCAAATCCCGAGTTTTTCCCTACTAAAACTCTTTTGGCTTGCCCAAATTAATGAAAAATTGACTGTCAATGATTGACTAGCGATTGACTCGCACGAGTTAAAAATCAACAATTTCAACCATGTCTTAGATAATTTATTTTTTTTTTTTGGAAATTGAATCCAATATTATAGTATGGGATTTGCTAGGGTCCATCGCAAAAGGCATTTAGCGGCTGGTCTGTCGCATGTCAGACCAGCCATCTCGTGAATGAAGACAACAGCTTTTGTCTCCATTCACAAGGTGGCTGGTCTGACGTGCGACAGACCAGCCGCAAAATGCCTTTTGTGATGGAAGCTAGCAATTCCCTTATAGTATTGTTGCTTCTTCTACTAGGCTGCTACTTCAACTACTAATGCTGTTCATATTAGTACTACTGCCGATGTTGCTACTAGCTACTACTACAACTGTACAACTATTACTATTACCACTGATATTGTTAATTCTACTTTTACTGCTGCCAGAAGCAAGGCTGCCGGAGCGGGAATCAAAACAGGAATTGAAACGGGAATTGAAGGCTCCCAGGGAAGAATCCTGCTCAAGGTTGCCAAAGCAGGAATCGAAAGCGGGAATCGAAGGCTCCCAGGGAAGAATCCTGCTTCCTTGGCCAGAAGTCTAAAAACTCAGACTCAGATGAGAAATCGACCTGGGTGAAAACAATTAACTCGGATGACTCAATTATTGATACGGTCGGTTTTTACTAACTCGGGTGAGTAAGAAGAGTGATTGACTAGGCAGAAGGTAAAGTCAGACTCGGCCGAGAACTCTCACTTGGGTAGGTTGATCGTTGACTGAGAATTTTGAACAGTTGAACACTACAATTGATAGAACACCGTTCTATCAGATAGAAAATAAAGAAGAATATTGATAGATTGAGAGGAAAAGAGAGAAGAAAGTGAGCTAATTCGAGGAAACTCAGGCCTCCAATGAGTTAATTCGAGGAAACTCGACCTCCAACGTGCCAAGCACTAAACGTGATTTTATTTCTTGCTCAAAAAGCCATACGGCATCTACATCTTATAGAAAATAAGGATAGCAAAATAGGAAATATAGATTAGCAGAATAGGAAATAGGAAAATAGAAATATAGTGCAATATGGAAATCTAGCTTAATTAAAATCTTCTAAAAAAAGGAAAGTGATCCTAACAACAATGCAGCTATTACTGTTACTGATTCTGCTACTAATGATTCTACTGCATTGTTATTGCATCCCCAGCTAGCGCTAGTACTAGCCTTTATAACTACAGCTGTTACTGCTACTCTATGTTACATGGATTCTTCTGAATGGGCGACGTACCCAGGTCAGAGACGTGTAGGATTCCAATACTTTAAGATTCAATGAGACACTTATGGATATCTTTTACCTATTTTTTATTCAATACTACTATAATAAATTTAAAATTATTACACAGTTTTATCTATTTTAATAGTAAGTTTTTTATATGGAAATAAAACATTATATTTAGGGAAATGATATCAGCACAACCATGTTTTAATAATTGCACTAATTCTTTTTTAAATGGTACTAACTCAGCTTGTTATTTCCTTTTAATTGGCTTGTCAGAGCTTTTTGGGAACTGTAATAGACTTTGGCAGCTGAGTTTGTGCACTTAGAAAGGCTAATTGTGTGCAATTATTAAAACATGGTTGTGCTGATATTATTTCCCTATCTTTACTTAATCTACTAAATTTCCAATATATTACTTATTATAACCATATTAGCATTTATAAGAAATAAAATTAGAATTGATTAATATATCGGTGAACCCATGAATCCTTTCTTTCTTCAGGTTAGCCGAATCTTACGATCAGTACCCGTGTCAGATTCTGACACTCATACTTATGCAACATAGCTGCTAATGTTGTTGTTGCTACTACTACTAATAGCAGCTTCTATTAGGGGCCGTTTGGATACGCGGATTTTAGAATCCGGGATTTCGTCAAAATTGTAGCTAAGAGAGAAGAGAAGAGGCGGACCATCCGTCGTTTTTGACTCGTTTTTTACTTCTCGCCCTTCTTTCCATTAGCAAGAGAGTAGCAGATCCTCCAAATTTCCAGGTTTTAGAAATCTCAGGATGCAAGAGAGATTTTTAAAACCTGAATTTCTCACTTAAAATCCAAGAAACGCTGTCAGGACAGCATACAACAGCTTGATCATGAACACTCTTTTACACTGTTTTCAAACTAAAAACCTGGATTCTAAAATCCGCGTATCCAAACGGCTCCTTAGAGTTGCTAAAAATCTACTACTTATTATGATAATTAGCAATATCGGTTACCTGAATGGCATATAAACAGATGGTTCCAAGCCCAATCCAGGAATGTAAGCTGTACAAGTTAACAATCCCGCTCTCGTTATGGTACTTGAAAGCGGCATATATTCCCACAGCGCCGAGTATGATGGCAATGCCATGCAGAATCAGATGAACCAATTTCTTCACCTCTTTACTGAATGGATAAGCTTTGTAACTGATTATTGCTGCATTTTTCAGAAAAACTAAATTTAGAAATGAAAGATCATTTCATGTTCGAGATGAGAAGCATAACATTATTCAAAGGCTGAGATTTTAAAAAGTATTGTTGCCATTATGTCACTCACCTTCACCTCCTATGATGATGAAACCAATAAGCATCAGAACTGGATGAATCTGCAATTTGAAACAAAAATATTCAGTACAGAAACTTGGAAAGATAAAATAAAAATGATTTAACTGCCCTTATTCTAAGAATGGTGTTTTTGAGAAATAACTCCAAGCATAACTAATTTGTAATACATGCTGGTATGGGTTTCATTGCAGGCTCTGTTTCTTAGTTTTTCTCTTTTCCTTATAGACGAATTGTCCAATGATGTGGGCCCACATGTGTGAATTGCAAATGGGTTGGCCTGGCCTTTGATCTATGAGAACTCACCTGTTAGGCCCCAACCTAAATTTGTCTATGGCCCACTCACTTTCACCAGACAACCCTAACCATCAGATCAATGTATTTTTGGCTGCCGAAATGGCCCTTAATTCACATTTATGGACTCTTGATGGACGGTTAGGATCATCCAATTGGAGTGCAGTTTGGGCCATGGGAAATTGAAGGTGAGCGAGGCTGCCCACCTATGATGAAATATGGGTGCACAATATCATAACATGATGCAGATTTGCTTCACTGGAACACTCCACTTTGCTATAACCTTTCTTTCTTTCTTGTTGAGAGAGAGAGAGAGAGTATAATACACTGAAAACAAAAGGCCAAGATTTTTTAAGAGAGAGAGAGAGAGGGAGAGAGCAAAGCAAGAAAACTACCCAAAACCAATCTACAAAACAACCATTCTCTAAACAATGCAAAAAAGACCATAAGCAAAATTCTGATATAAAAGTAAATAGAAAACAACCCGACTTCTAAAATTGATTGCATAAAAAGGAAAGAAAATCCAGCTAATCATACCAAACAACAAGCAATTCATAACTTGAACAATGCAATTTGAAAATCCAAATAAATCAAAGACGATTCAACAATGAAAAAATGCAAAGGAAAGATAAAGTGTCTCGTGCAACAACACACAAGTCAATCCAAAAATACAAATCTTAAACCAAAACATCTAAAATGTGAAACCCAACATCAAAAAAGTGGTACGAAGCTTACATCAAACACAAACAACCCAATTCTTTAAAACCATTTAAATAAAGTGAATTGGTCTTGACAAGTTAAGGCATTTTTCACCATATCATTTAGTCTTATTTGAATTGCTTTTACATTTTACACATGGGACAAACTCACAAAGGAGTCATTCCTAAGTTTAATGGTGATCAAATTAGATAGTAAATATATAAGGCTACTGATATTCCCACTACCATGGTTTGATGATGAGATGAACCCACCTTGTTTTTTATTATTTAACCTTCTGCCAAAAGCTATTATAATTCCCAAAATGCTCTCAGCAGCCAATTAAAAAAGAAAACACGAGGTGAGTTCGTCTCATTATCAAACATGGTAGTGCAGATATCTGTTGCCTAGATAATTAGTGCCAAGTTATGAACTACTGTTCCAACCAAATAAGAGAGAGAGAGAGAGAGAGAGAGAGAGTCCCATTGCATCTGACAGATTTAATAACTAAATGCATACTCGTGAGACAAGCAAAGATCAATACACAAAAAAGAAGCAGTTCCTTATTTCTATTACGAATGGTGCATGTCATGCAGGCTTGCTTCACTGGATCTATGTCACAAATATTGTTCTTGGGAATTTCTCGGCAACGAAAAATCTCGGGATATTTTTATTTTTTTATTTTTTTTCAGGTTTCTAATCGGAAAAAATGATTTTTTTTTCAGGTTTATATTGGAAAAAATGAGAAAAATAAAATTATTTAAAATATATATAAAAAGACAAGTTGAAGTGGAAGCATGCTTCAGGAATCAAGAGTACTATGCAATCATAAAATACCAACCAAGTTGAAGGGAAAGTTTTATAAGACAGCTATGAAGCCAGCCATGCTGTACGGCTCAGAATGTTGGGCCATCTGCATAGGATGAGTGTAGTGGAGATGCGAATGCTTAGATGGATGTGCGGCCACACAAGGTTAGATCGAATTAAAAATGAAGACATCCATAAAAAGGTCGGGGTGGCACCAATTGAGGAGAAGATGGGAAAGCACTGCTTAAGATGGTTTGGGCATATCCAACGTAGGCCTTTGGATGCTCCAGTGAGAAGAAGTGACTCGTGCCAAGTTGATGGAGTAAAAAGAGGTAGGGGCAGACCGAAAAAAACTTGGGTAGGAACAGTGAGGAAAGACTTGAGGCTAGGAATATAACAGAGAACGTGACCTTGGATAGGATAGAATGGAAGAAAATGATCCATGTAGATGAAACCAACTAGTGTAAGGATTAGACTTAGTTAATTTGAGCTGGGTAGATCCTTTCACCTTCTTCATGAAAATTTTCTAAAGGATTCCTTAGCCGACCCCAACTAGTTTGGGACAAAGGCTTGGTTGAGTTGAGTTGAGTTGAGTAAAATTTAAGAAAAAATATATAATAAAAATATCACAAAAAATGGGGATAATATCCTGATATTATCACGCTATTTAAAATCTCGGGACTATTTCGGGATTTTTGTCGTTTTATCAAAATGTCACGAATGACTAAACAAATGTGATATTTTGAAAATACTGAAGATATTTGTGGCATAGCACTAGATCACTTGTCATTGTTATAACCTTTCTTTCTTTCTTTCTTTCTTTGTTGAGAAACCGAATGAGAGACAATGTCACAGAATACACACAGAAACAGAAAACAACATATATAGAAAAGAGAAACACAAAAGCAAGAAAACCATCCAAAACCAATCTACAATACAACTACTCTTCTTCTTTTTTTAATTACAATGCAACTACTCTTAACACTGCAAAGATGACTAAAAGAGAAATTCTGATCTAAAACTAAATAGAAGAAAAATTCTGATCCAAAAGAAGATACAAAACAAACTAAATTCTAAAAGTGATTGTTTAAAAGGGAAAGAAATCCAACTACTCACACAAAACTACAAGAAACTATCCTTGTTCAAATGTACCATGAGTGTGATTAATCATATTGAGCCGACTCAGAGGGGGTTGCTTTAGAGGAGAGGGTGGGCCGATAGAAAAGAAGAAGCGTCATGTTGTGTGCAAGAAAGAAGTGAGCAAACCCGTCAGAGTTAAGCTTCAGAAGACTGGTCGGTGTTCACAAAGCGTTGGTAGGGAAGTTTTAGGGTGGTTTGGGGAGAAGAGACATCATCTTTGGGCTCGAGTCACTGAAAGCAGGTATGGGTCCTCCCTGGGTCATTGGATATCAGGATATCTAGTGACAGGTATAGGTTCAGTGGACTGATAGTTCAGAGGGCCATTATGAGACAAAATCATATATTCATCAAGGATTAGATTCATAGTTTCAATTACCACTGACACGGTACACGGGCACATCGTCACTTATCATTTGCCAGCCATGCTACACAAGCTTGGCTTAGTCTACTCCAGTGACATGATCAAGTTTTGGGTTGATAAGTGGTGTGAAGAGGCTCCTCTGTTTCCCGACCTTTTTACAGTGACCTTGGATAAAGATGCTTTCCTCAGAGACTGCTTTGAGTGGGTGGAGGGGAGGATCTCGTGGAAGTTAAACTTCAGACGTAATCTCTTTGACAGAGAGGTGACTCGAGTTGCTTTGCTTCTAGAGATGTGATGGAAGGTAACTGCCCGACAGTGTGAGAGCTGCCCAAGTAAAGAGATATGGAGAGGCTAAAAGTGTAATTTTGAGATCAAAGATTTCTTAAGTTGTGAATCCTAGTAGTGGCCGATAGGCCTGTCTCCAATAGACTTGGGATTCTTCCAATTCCAAATATTCAGTCTCACACATGAGTATGGGTATAATTGAGCCTTAATCTACTATTTAGAAACCATATGGAAGAGAGGCATCACCCAATGCAAGTCTGTTTTGAATGAAGTGAGTGGTGTCTTAAAATCCCTTTTGTAGAGTTCATAATTTTATCTACTCCAATTGGTTCAGACACCTAAGCTTCTTTGTCATCATCATTGTTTGAGTAACATGCAACCAATGGGTCGGTAGTTCTAGATAACTGTAGCTTAGTAAAACCGCAACTCAAATCATTAGTTATGGCCTGTACACCTTATGTAGCTTGCTGAATATTCCACTTCTTCAATTGGAAACCTCAATGCAATTAACAATTGGTCCAAGGTAGCTGGTATTAAAGTTTAAACCACAAAACAGAGGGCAAATGTAGAATTCAAGAGATTACATGTCATTAACAATACCAATGAATAATGGACTAGAGAAAGCAAGTATAGTCCAAAACGATTCATCGGTGTATTGTTTCAGAACATAGAATATCCTTCCCAAGGAATACCTTCAAAGCGTCATTTATTTGGAACCTCAACTACTATTAAAGCCATAGTTTTAAAACTCCCCCACGTCCGCATCGACCCCCCCGAGTCCGACTCTTCGGAGTCTGCTGCCTTTTACCTTGGCCACATTCCGCATTACGCCGCATCCGCGTTTTGCCCTACAGAGTCAATAAAAACTCTTTTGACTCTCCCGAATTATGACCGCATCAACAGGAGTACTCAACCGTGCCGTGCCAAGTCGACTGGGATTTTCATCGGCCACGTTCCACAGGGCATCCGCATTTTTAAACACTAATTAAAGCCATATTAAAAGAGTTCCAATATCACCAAGCATTCGGCCAAATATTAAAGTTCTCTGCATGATAAATCTGGAAGAAAATCAACTCCAAACTACTTAAATGATACTGTTAGCAGCCTTTGTATGCACAGTGAGCTCATCTAGGGCAGAGCACTGTTATTGAGAAGTGGCAACTCAAAGGAAGCTTCAGAGAACTCGTGCTCTTTACTGGATTTATGTCCAGAACTCCAGATCATCTGATTGGATCTCAGTAACATGCGACTATCCAGAGACTCAAGCTATGAAGCTCTAATAAATACATTTACAAACATTCACATCTAAATTCTCAAACAATTATAGGAGATAAAAGGAGAGATGGAAAGACTTACTTACAGGATGCAACTACACATGAACATCTCACATAAATGTCCATGATCCATTTATTTCTAGGAATTCCACCAAGAGATTGCACGATTCTAAGCATCTTTTGATCTTGCTCATTTTGATAAAATTGCTGCAATGAGATGAAGAAGATTTGGCCAGGGGAAGCTAAAATCAAAGATGAATGGAGAACTCCTTGCAAATCAAGGAAGAAGAAGAGGAGAGAATGGAGATCGAAGGTGATTGCCTTGACTATTTCTAGGTGAAGATCCATCCAAGTTTCAGTTTCATCTCTGCCAACGAATTTTGGTGTGGTTGGAGAGAGATATGTGTATTAGTGAGCCTGTCGAGACTCCTTCCCCCAGATAGGACCCTCCTGGTCTAGGTCAATTGAAGCTCAACTTCGACAATTCTAGTATGGATAACCTAGGACCAGTAGGACTTGGCAGTGATCTTAAGGGTGAACATGGATTAAGTAGGTGAGCTTTGTCGGACCCAATTATGATCTCTTATTCCAATAAAGCAAAGGTGAGGGCAGTTCTTTAGGGCATCAGGATTACATGGAGCTCAAGCCTGACTAGACTGATCGTTGAGGGAGACTCCCTCAATGTCATCAGGTGGTTGGATGGGAGTCACTGCCATCCTTGAAGATTTGCTCATTGGCCCGACTCACGAGATATATGACTGAGTAGCGGGATTCTCCCCAATTTTCCAGCATGTTAGAAGATCGGCTAACAGTGACGTCAACAAATTGAACATCGACAAATTGGTGAGAGCGGGAGTCAGCCGGATAGCTTTGGATTTTTATTTTTATTTTCCCACCTGGAGCTTGTTTCATTTTCTTTTGCATTGTTTCCTTTTGTACCAACCATCTCGGTTTTTCTCTTCTTTTTTTCACCTTAATATAATCTGCCATTTTCAAAAAAATAAAAAAATGCAAATGAAAGAGATGGGTCTTATGCAGCAACACATAAACAATCCAAAAATACAAAACTAAGAAACAAAACATCTAAAATGTTAAACCAACATCTAAATGTGGTACTAAGCTTACATCAATCACAAACAACCCAATTCTGTTTGAATCATTTAAATAAATTGAATTGGTATTGAAAAGTTTAGGTATTTTCCACCATATCAGTTTTAAACTTATTTGATTTGCTTTTACATTTTACATATGAGACAAACTGACAAGTGTGGCATGCACTCATGCTTAATTTTAAGGGTCTCAAATTAGATAGTTAATAAATAAATAGTGCCAAATTATGTACTACTCTACCAACCACATGAGAGAGAGAGAGAGAGTCTCATTTCATTTGGCCAATTCAACAATTTCTGTTAAAGGGATGGTTTAAAATTTCGGTTTCGGTACTAGTTTCGGACCCCTGAAATTTCAAAATTTCGACTGGAATTCCGAAATTTTGGCAGAAATTTTGTAACATTTCACAAAGTGAATGCAAAATGTCGTGCACGCATTATTTATAAATATTTATATGAATAAGATGTGAAATTTGGCAGGTACCAAATTGTTTGACATGCGCAACAATGCAAGTCATTAGGTGTTTGATGTTTTTAAACCGTTATGGATGGTTGTCTTGCTTATATGATGATTTCTAAGTGTGATTCTAAGTGTGTATTTGTGATTCTAAGTGTGTATTTGTGCTTATTCTAGCCTTTCCTGAAGTTTCATCTTTAAATTCTATCATTTGCATATTTTTTCATATGTTTCCTTTATTTTACAAGATTTCCACGGAAATTTCCAACCGAAACCAAAACGTTTCCGTTTCCGTGGCGACCGAAATTGAAACCGTAACCGAAATTTGAAACCTTGAATTTACCTAATGACCCCTCCTAAATGCCATATGCCTAAAATGGACATGAGAAATACCAACAACGACTAAGCTATCCCTACTAAATGGCATATGACTAAAACAATAAAAAAAAATTAAAAAAAACCACAAAATTACCAAACTACCACTACATGTATACATGATCAAATGCAACAATCCTGTGCCAAAGGAGATACGAAGGCTGATGTAGTGAATCTCGAGGATGCTCCTGCATCAAGATATTTCAGTATTGTTGTATTAAAAAGACTGGCAAAGACAAAAGGGTTTGGATCTAGAGCTCTTACGGTTTTCTAGAGTCAAATCATTTTACCATAAGATGGTTCCTTATCCTATACTCTCGTTTCTTGCCAGAGTAGGGAGTAGTCCAATTTCTCCTAGGGTTTGCACGTTTGGCTCATTTCTTAATAAAATCTTTACAATGGATCACTTGCGTAGCCGTCACATGCTTATTATTGACCATTGCACTTCATATGTGGAGTCAGGTGAATCGATGTGGAGTCGTGTGCTCAAGAGATTCAGATTGGCACGGGTCTTTTGGGCTCAACTTGTTGATCTCTTGGAGTGTTGGTTCTCTGTCCCGTGATGAGAAAGAGGGAAAATCCTTTCGATTGTGGTCCTCCTGGCTACCATTTGGGTTTTATTGAAGGAAGGATTGTTTGTGTCTTTAAAATTTAAATGCTTGATTAAGATGTCGCAATTCATCTTTTTGAAGGTGATTGCCTTGACTATTTCTAGGTGAAGATCCTTCCAAGTTTCAGGTTCATCTCTGCCTACGAATTTTGGCGTGGTAGGAGAGAGAGATATGTGTTATTATTGAGCATGCTAAGACTCCTTCCATTAGATAGGCCCCTCCTGGTCTAGGTCAATTGAAGTTCAACTTCGACAATTCTAGTATGGATAACCCAGGACCAGTAGGAGCTGGCAGTGTTCTTAAGGATGAAAATGGATTAACTAGGTGAGCTTTCTCGGACCCAATTGCGATCTCTGATTCCAATAAAGCAAAGATGAGGGCAGTTCTCTATGGCATCAGGATTACAAGGAGCTCCGGCCAGAGTAGAGTGATCATTGAGGGAGACTCCCTCAATGTCATTAGGTGGTTGGATGGGAGTCACTCCCATCCTCGAAGATTGACTCCCATCCTCGAAGATTTGCTCGTTGGCCTGACTCACGAGATACATGCCTGAGTAGAAGGATTCTCCCCCCTTTTCCAGCACGTTAGAAGATCAGCTAACAATGACATCAACAAATTGGCGAGGGCGGGAGTCAGTTGGATAGCTTAGATATTTTTTATTTTCTCCCTCAAGTTTTTTTCTTTTTGGCTATCATTCGTTTCATTTTCCTTTGCATTGTTTTCTTTTGTACTGACCATCTCGGTTGTTCTTTCCTTTTTTTTCACCTTAATATAATCTGCCATTTTCAAAAATAGAAAAATAAATAAATGCAAATGAAAATAATGGGTCTTATGCAGCAACACACAAACAATCCAAAAATACAAAACTAAGAAACAAAAAATCTAAAATGTTAAACCCAACATCTAAAAGGGGTACTAAGCTTACATCAATCACAAACAACCCAATTTTGTTTGAATCATTTAAATAAATTGAATTGGTATTGAAAAGTTTAGGTATTTTCCACCAAATCAGTTTTAGACTTATTTGATTTGCTTTTACATTTTACATATAAGACAAACTAACAAGTGTGTAATGCTTAATTTTAAGGGTCTCAAATTAGATATTAATAAATAAATAGTGCCAAATTATGTACAATTGTACCAACCAAATGAGAGAGAGAGAGAGAGAGAGAGAGAGAGAGAGAGAGAGAGTCACATTGCATTTGGCCACTTCAACAACAAACTAAATGGGTAGAATGGTAGATGACAGAGACAAGAGACCAGTCAAGAGATTGTAGGAACAGTGGCAGCACAAAGGCCACCAAACACTTGAGACAAAGAAAGATCAATAAATGTAAAATGATATAGTCAGTCCCTTATTTTCATGACTAAAAAACAATCAACAGAGAATCGGAAATCGTTCAATAAACCAAGAAATACCATTAAATAGCCCCAAGTTAGATACTCCCACCCAAAAAGGAAAATAAAATAAAAAATACAACCACCCAATGAAGAACAGGGAGGATTTAATCAATGAATTCATGAAAACAAGAAAATAAAATGCAGGGTAGAATGAGAAATAAAACATTAAGAAAAACCTAAAAAAATAAAAATAAAAATCGCTTACCTTTCACCCAATTAATAATCTATCATAAAAAAGAAAACCCATTAATATTACCTCAAAAGAAAGTTACCGACTACGCAATCACATACCACCAATCAGTTTAAAAGCTTAACAAAAAGCCATAAAGAAGACGAAAAAGAAGAACCCATAAAAAGGGAAATGATATGAACACAGGCACAGCCATATTTTGAGATTTTCACAAACTATCTTATCTTCTAGTATCTAAAGAGCTGTCAAAAGATTATTACATTTCACAAAAAGCTCTTAGGAGCCAATTAAAAGAAGAAAAAACTGCTGGGTTTGTGCAAATATCAAAATACAATTGTGCTGATAACATTACCCCATAAAAACGGATGAAAAAAAAAAAAAAACTAAAAATGAGGAAAAACAAGGAAGAGTTGAAATAGAGAAACATACATTGAAGATTAGGGATTTATTAGTGGCTACAAAGGCAAGTCCTCCTCTGAAATGGATACACCATACCAACACTAGAACTGCTCCCACCGCCCCCAGCACGTGCGACACGAACGTAAACACACGCCCACCGCTCAAAGCCATCTCTCTCTCTCTCTCTCTTGGGTTCTTACCTCTATCTATTTCCTTACTAAAGGTAAGAGAAATACCATATGAGATCTTATCTTTTTATATTCGATTCATCTACCAAACCAAATTTCAATTCAAGGCGTTCTAGATTGCGACTTTTTGTATTAAAGCGATGGATATGAAGCCACGTGTTAGATGATTATTGAGGACTTTTAATAAGGGACGATCATTGCCCACGTGGCTCATCCTCGATCGCTTCCCGAGCTAGTATTCGTTACTGACTGTTCTCTTTCCCAGAAGTCTCTCGTTTTTTTTTTTGGGAAAGTAGTTTTCACTTTTTCAAAACCAATCTGTCTTGTCATTTTTCCGAATCCAATTTATCGTCCGAATGAAATAAAAGTGGCGAAGGAACCGCGTGGACCATATCACCTAGGATTTCCACATGGGTGATGGGCCCCACCCATTTTTTTTGTCTTTACCAATTAATGAATTCATTTTAATATCGTCCTGGTATTATAGGCCCATGAAATCCATGGTTGTACAATGATGGGCCCACCTTAATGCATAGGTAGACCGGGCCGGGTTTGACCCAACCCGTACGGGTTCAGGTCACTCGGGCCGGGTCAAAATGACCCGGAAAAATTTACGAGTCACGAATCTTGGACCCGCACGAGGCAGGTCACCCCATTTTTTTCCTGTTTTTCAAGATTTTCTTATTTTTTATAGGGATTTGCTGGCCACATTCGTGGACTGTCAATCGGGATGGGCAAGCTCGAAGCCCGCCCGTTCGGCCAGCTAAAAGCCCGCCCATAATTAAAATGAGAACAAGTCAAACCAAGCTTGGTCAAATTTTGAAGCCCGAACTCTAATTTAGGCTGAGCTTGATCAAAGGTCGTCCAGCCCGTTATAGGCCCGAGCCCGATAATATATTTACTATATAATTTTTTAAGATTTTTTATCTCCTTAAAAATCAGTAGATATTAATTAAATAGGTTACTTAAACATTAATATCCTATAGGCTATAGTTCGACGTTAAATAGATTTATTTTCTTTCTTTATGTTGCCCCTCTTCAGCCCACTCCATACGAACGGTTTGGATCATCATATCCTATAGGCTATAGTTCGACCTTAGATTTATTAAATGAATAAGACTAAATCTGGCAAAAAATCAATCGGTGTGGCTTTTCTCACATGCCAAAGCCAACAAGTTTAAAGGCTTTCTATGAAATTGGCTTTTTCTGTGCTTAGCTTAGTCTTTTCTCCTGCAGAAAATAAGAGGTGATGGGCAAGCCCGAACTCGGCCCGAAGCCCGTTGTGGAGTTTGGGTTGAGTTTGGGCAAGCAAATTTCTAATTTAGTCAGGCCCGAACTCAGGCCGAAGCCCGTTGTATAGACATGGGCTGAGCTTGAGCACCTCAGGCCCGCCCAAGCTCGGCCCGATTGACAGTCCTACCTGTAACCCAAACGACTGAAGAGTTTGGATCATCCTATCATATGGGCCCCACAGTACCTTTTGAAAAATATTGAACTTCACGCACACACAGAAATAAGATCTTGGGCTATCTCTTTTTTTTTTCGAGGGGGAAGGGGGCTTGGAATTTATTAAATCAGTGGCATTCTTGGGCTACGCCATTACATGAGTGTAAAATAGAGCGCGACATCATTAGAACATGAGGTGTTAATAGTGGGCACTACTACATCAAAATATGAGGTGCAAAATGTAGGCACCACCTAATGCATGGTTAGGGGGAGATGGTGGGCCTCACCTAACAAAACGAAAAGTGTAAATCAACCATTTCATTTGGTTCTAGACTTCTAGTCTTATGATCATTATAAGGTTGCAAATGAATTGGTAAAAAAGGAAAATGGTTTATATTTAATGAGAAAATCTCATTTAATTGAAAGGTTAGGATCATCTAATGAGGGACATTTTTGGAGGAGTTGCTTCGGTAAAAAAACACGACGGGTCCACAATCAACAATAGGGCTGCACATGGTTCGGTCCGGTTCGGTTTAAGGGAATTTCTTAAACCGAATCGATCCCATCGGTTTGGATTTTTTCCAAACCGTAACCAAACCGATTGGCAGCTGAACTGAACCAAACCGAACTGGTTTTGACCGGTTAGGTTTGGTTCGGTTCACGGTTTATTTGTATTTTACCTATAAGTAATGAGCAGTCATAAATAGAAAAAGACATAATGGATTAATATTGGACGAACCGTTTGATTTTGGGGATAATGGACAACTTTGGATCATTTGATTTTGGGGATAATGGACGAACCGTTTGAAGTTTGAAGTTGAACGGCAAAAAATACTAAAAAGAGATATCTGAACCGGTTCGGTTCGGTTCGGTTTTCATATCAATTGCCAGTTCGGTTCGGTTTTGCGGATTAATATTTTCTGAACCGTGAACCGAACCGATTGGATCGGTTTTGTGAAAATCGTAACCGCGACCGAACCGGTAGATATAAAAACCGAACTGAACCGAACCGAATGGCCCGGTTTGGTTTGATTTATCGGTTTGAGTGGTTTTGTTGTGCAGCCCTAATCAACAATAAAAATTTGAAGATCCATTCTATATCTGTCAGCCCCAGAAAATGAATGGTTTAGATCACCCAACTATGTGGACCCAATTGTATTTGTTTTTGCTACAAGGCTATCGATTATAGAAAAGCTCTTATGGACTATACTCATAAATGGAAATTAAAACTATAAAATGACATCTTTGGTATGAAAAGAGTTCGTATATGTAATGTAGGCCCACAAAGCAAAGTTACAAATCTCCGAATTCCAAGGAAAGTGATGTGGTCGATGGCTGACGAGAAAGCTGTGGGCCCACATTTGGGCAAGATACGTCATCTGTGATGTCATCAATTTTGTTTCGGTGCTTGATAACCAATCAGACCGCGTCTTATTTATTTTTCAGCAAACGCGTCTGACACTATAGCTCCGGCATCTGAAAGTTGAATAGAAAAACGATAAAAGAGAGTGGACACCTTTTCCTTTTCGATTTCTCAGCAAAATATCAGCAAATGATCGCGATAAATTGAAAGAGAATCTAAAGTTTTCGAACTCACCCCAGCAGACGATTTCTCGTGTTTCATTGCTACAAGCCTGCATCGACCAACCTACCAAGCACGTGAGAAACCGAGAAACCTCCACGTGCCAACTGTCCCTTCTTTGTCGACAAGACTAACAAGAGGTCCTTACCAAATGATCCACGGAGATGTCCGATGGGTATCTGAAGCCGATGGGGATTTGAAGGGAGGGTGCACATATGAGAATATTGGCTACTGATATTGGCACTAACATGTTTTAATGATTTCGCAAACTCAGCTTGTCTTTTCCCTTTTAATTGCATTCCGAGAGCTTCTTGGGAACGGTAATAACTTTTGAGAGCTGGATAAATAATAAAAGACAAGCTGAGTTAGTGCAATTATCAAAACATAGTAGTGCCAACATCATTGGCCCTTACCATTCATATTTTACTTTACTTATTTCTATGCAATAAAGGTATTTTCCTCTCCGAGCACGGCTAGAAAACGGGATCCAGTTTGGTAAAAAGATTACAAAAACGTGCATCAACCATTAGAGCACGTCTACTAAAAGAAAAGGCAAAGGAGCTCAAATCCCCATAAAAGCAATAAATACATCTTGAAAAGAGTCAAATCAACAGTGATGTCACTCACGATTTTATTTTCCACACGGAATCCCATTTTCAAAGTGTTTTCCTTTCTGTAATATTTGAAAACTTAAGTGAAAATGACCTGCACATTTAATTTCACTACTATGTATCTGGACGTTGATTCTCCTCTCCAGTTTCTTCGTTCTTTCCTCCCGTAACCCTAGTCCTTAATTGTGTACAATGGAAGAAGAACACTTTGAAGGACGATCTAATTTGAAATGGATTTTGAACCATACTTAGAAAGTAGATCCAAAATTGGATCCGAATGGATCATTACCGGATCGTCCAAGGATTTCTATCCCAGTGGAGAATAGACATTGATATTTTTTAATGACCTTTTGATCAGCGTGGATCTAGTGATCGTGACTGACCGGCCGATTCCTGCTTCATACAAGCGAGTTGCAGCCTGCAATCCGCTCTATATAACCTGGGCCGGACTGACGACCCATACAGGTTCGAGCGAGGGTTTGTCACACTATATGGATAAACAGTAATGGACACTACTAAGTTACTAGTTGTGGCTATACGTTGGAGGATTTAGACAGTCCATCAAGTGAGTGGGCCCTAGGCTTTATTGTAGATGGGTCATGGTCCAAAATCAAATTAATTAGATAATCAAACAGAAATGGTCAATGATTCACATTCCACAATCAAAAGGTGACTTAATCAAACAATATTAGGATGATCTCTCTACTATGATGTCACATAGGACAAGCTCGTGTACTTATCAGAATGAGAACACATGGCAGCTGTTCTATTTACGAATATCAGAGTCGGGAATCCCATTTTATCAATGGTTTGGTTGTGCATGTTTGACAACCACGTAAAATACTTAGTGATTTTTTTCCTTGATCGTTTGATACTACAAAAAAAATAAAAAACATTATGACATAAATGTTTTTCCAACAAATTATTTTCCTCTCGATTTCTATTTTAGAGAAAAACCGTTTTTGTTCAAAAGTTGTTTCAAAACCTTATTACTTGTATATTCCAATAATGATTGGGGAATGACATTCCCCCCCCCCCCCCCCCCCCCCTCCCTGTGACCGATAAAATCCTCCCCTTTTAACGTTTTCCGTGAGAATGATTCACTGCTTGAGGATAAATTCACCCTCTTTAATATTTTTACTTACCTTTGAAAGTTAAACGGATAACGTTAAAGGGGGGGAGGGGATATCATTTCCCTTAGTTGTTCTCTTTGAGTGTTTAAAGTATTTCTTAACTTATTTTTAAAAATTAACCTTTTTTGCAAGTATTTTGTTAGAAAATTAAAATACATATTTAAGCGGTTAGAAAATTAAAATACATATTTAAGCTTAAATATGTTTTACTGACGCCTATTTGGTCCTCCTTGCATTACACCTGCAAAATCTCCTTTACCTAATCATCCACCTTTACTACCCACCAGCCATTACATGCTTAATTACCTGCTCTAACACCGGGTCTAACAAAGCCCTCTATGACACTTAATACCTTTTTTGGGTAGGTAAGCTGGGATTGAACCCGACCTCTAGGTCAAAGAAAGCATCCTTGACCATTGAGCTAGATGCTCAATCCATAGAGCGTTACAAAGCTCGGCTTATAGCCAAATGGTTTACTGAAAACCAGAGTGCTGAATTCTTCGGTCTCGTCCTCAAAACGTGCACAATTTGTATAAAACTCTTCCTCACATGTGGCTACTCTTTTTTGGGTTGGCCATACACATGGCACATGCGGCCCCTCTTTTGGGTTAGTACTCCCCAAAATGTTAGCACGATGCATGTCGCCACTTGCCACTACAAGTAGTGCACCGAAAAGGTTAATTCTGTCTCAATTTGATGTAGAAAAATAAATCCAGGTGGAGATCAAATCTACACAATGCTTGATTAACTATTCAACAAGTTTGATTAAGCACCCTATATAGGTGCATCCGTGCATGGGAGACGAGCTTGATGAGGAGGATCTTTCGCCTAAGTATAAATGCTATAAGTGGCTCTAGGATACCTCTGAGTCTGTCACTTGTAGAGTTCAAATGGCTTTTGGTTTATGTATTAGGTCACTTGGGTTCAGCTACTGAAGGATTGTTTCTTTAATATCTTAGACAAACTAAATAATCATTTGATACATAAAAAGAATATAAGAAACTTTGATTTAATCTCTTTCTCTAAGGTTTACAAAAAAATAAGCAAGAAAATAAGAAGAAATCTACATGAAATGTAGTTAGGGAAATTATATGTGTACTTCTTGTTTTAATAATGGGGCTTTTTATTTCCGTTTGGTTGTCTTAACCGTGTCCCCCCCTAGAGTAATAGTCAAGTGGTAAAATAGTAATGAAGTTGTCTTTGAGTAGTCTTCAAGTAGGCTTCCCAAAGTGTCATTTGGTTGTCATGTGAACGTCCAGTAGAATGGTGGGAAAGTAGAAGATGGTGCATTTGTTAATGGTACCACAAAAAATTCATATTTTTTCAAGTGCTTTGGTACAATTGCTAGTGATTTGGTAGGGGGCAAGATGGATGCCAGTTGGACCAACTGAGTAAGTAGTTTCTGAGAATTTATATGGTGGACGCTGTGCATGCACGTGTAGCCCAAAAAACAGTCCATATTACTTGGGTGCAAACCATTCATTTGTTGGGCCATGACGTACGGTAGGGTGTGCCTAGAAAATCTTCTCCACAGGATGATTCTAACCCTCTATGGAGAAGAATTTCAGGGCACACTAGGTTTTTTTAAGGGGAATGATATCAGCACAATCATATTTTAATAATTGCACAAACCCTGTTGGTCTTTTCTTTAAATTGGCTTGTGACAGCTCTACGGGAGCTATAATTTTTTGACAGCTCTTAAGTACTAAAAGACAAAATGCCTTACTGAAAATATCAAAACATGGTTTGTGCTAATAACAAGTTGGAAAAATGGGATTTGCTCTCTCATGCAACATCCCATCTGCGAAATACCTTATGCGATGGTCCCTAGCAAATCCCTTGAAAATTATAAACCGGTACGGTTGCACAAAAAGCTTGTCTTCACCATGGTTTCAAATTCCGGTTTAGGAATGCAAATTCGACGAAATCTGACGAAATCTAATAAAATAATATTTTATCTCGTAGAGGATTTCAGCTGAAATTACCGTATTTTCAGCCGAAAATTCAAGAAAATATTAAAGAATTAACAAAAATCAAGAATTTTGCGTGAAATCCCTAAAATTTTGGCTGAAATTTCAGGTCGAAATAAAATACCGTTTCTACTATGTGTGATTTCGATTTCAACCGAAACGAAATTTCGGTAAAATACCATTTTGACTATGTATGATTTCGGTTTCGGTCTCAACCTAAACTTGAAATTTCGGATTTCAGTCGAAATTTAAAACCATGGTCCTCCCCGCTCACCGGGTATTATTATTAGGTTTTCAGTGTCATGTGGGCTACCAGGGGTGTTTAGCTGCCAAATAAAAGCAGAACTACTAGGAAACTGTTAGAATTTTTACAATGCACGTGAGGCCAAAAAAACAGTGACCCCAAAATATCTGGGGATCTAAATCATTCGGGCAATACCCAAAGAGCGGCAAAAGGGCTCTTTATTCGATCCACGCCTTTTTCAGTTACATTTTAAAATTGGTTAAAAAGGTAAAATCAGTTACATTTTGATGAGGTGGATCCAATCAAGAGCCCTTTTTTTTTTTTTTTTTTTTTTTTTGGCTCTTTATGAAGGGCTCCCTTCTATCTATCATTCCTCTCCAAAATAGAAATCTATTTAGTAAAGTTAGGAAGGGTGAGAGGGGAACAGCATAAGGCCGTGGCGCACCCCCGCGCAATTTAAAATGTCTTCCCGGTAATGAATACGGGGTTTTTCTTCCCTAGTATGTGAATGCACGCTTCCTCTTGAGAAGGATATTCCGCAGGTAAATTGAAAAACCCCTCTCTGGTTAACTGTAAAAGATCGTTAGGTCTTCTTTTCTGAGAAAATTCAGCCTCTTTATTTCATTTTTCATACATTTAACAGTTTTTCTATCGTGTTTACTCTAATTTCATGCTTAATCGTTCGCAGTACAATCAAAGTTTGTATGATTTTTATTTTTTTTAGTAATCGAAGCGGTATCAAATCTCGTTCTAGTGCCTTTTTTTTTTTCAAGTTTTAGGTTAGATTTTAGAAATACTGTGAAGGAAGTGTCTTCAATGAAAAAAAAATATCCCAAATTTCCCATGGATTTTAGTTCTACAATGAAATTGAGATCTAACTAGAAATGCGAGTTTTCAATACAAACATACTGTGGAAGTCCATAGTTTACAGAAGTTTAAATCTCTAATCATTTATTAGAATCTGATAAATTAGATTCGTATTAGTAATTTTAAACTCGAATTATTTCTCATCACCCAATTAATTGATTTTATTGTTCTTAAGAGACATATATTAGCTGGTGAAATCCCTACTCTTTCTTTTCATAAAGGTCATATAGCTCTTACAATTGCTTGGGCTAGAGCCTTGCTTAGTTTCCGATTTGTGTCGGACCATGATCTTGTACGGCAAGGTAAATGTTAATTATTTATTTGTAATAGTAGAGAGGCAAGACCGGTTAGTTCTCAGGTATGGGAACCCCCTAGTAGCGGATTATTAAAGTTGAACTTTTATGGTTCAAGTTTGGGCAACCCTGGTCCGGCAGATTGGAGAAATCCTAAGAGATGAGGATGGTAATACTATTTGGGCGTTCTCGAGCCCTATTGGAGTCGGTGACTCCAATGAGGCTTTGAGAGCAGTGCACCAAGGAATAATGATGTTGGAGTAGAACCGCTTGGTTGTACGGTCCGATGCCAAGCCGGTTTTGATGGAGCAGCTGTAGATGTTGAGGGTTGGGTGCCCTTTTAATGTAATAAAATGGTTAGAGGGTAGTTCATCTACTCCTTGGCTATTTGCTCATTGGATTGATGAAATATCAGACTGGGCGGTGGGTTCCTCTATCTCATATCATCATGTAAGGAGGTAGGCAAATTCTGAGGCCGATGATAGGTTAGTGAGGGATGGTTGCTCTAGGTCAGATTTGGAAGTCTTAGATTTCCTTCCCCCTTGAGGTGTAATTTTCTTGTGTTATGTTCTTGGCCCTTGTATTGCTTGATCATCTTGATCGTTGGGGGTTTTCCCTGTGTTTTCCTTCTTTTTCATCAATGTAATTCTTTGCCATTAAAAAGAGAGAGACATATATTAGCTTTTAGCTGTTCCCTGCAGTAGACTTTCACATGGGTATTATCATTATAGACTATATTTCTAGGAATCCTGGAGAATAGTAGTATCTGATTAGCTTAGGTTGATTTGGGATGTATTTGTAGTGTAGTGTCATATGAGTATTTTCATTATATGCTTTACAGTTCAAGAAATCGTTGAAATTATTAGCAATTCAACTATTTTGTTCTTGCCACCCAATTGCTTTACTCAGATGTTCTCAGTTGGCTGATTTCCTTTCAGTAGATGGTTACATAGGTAACTTTGTTATAGAGACTTTATGATTCAATCATTCTCAGTAGGTTGTGTTAGTTCGGTCTTTTCTGAAGTGCCTGCAGTGAGACTCATATGGGTATTGTACTGGGATTTTGTGGTTAAAGGGATTGTTGCAGTAACAATTATTTAACAATTGATACATTGTAGCTACCCAATTGAGTTATTCAGCGGTTCTCGATAGATGTATGTTGACTGATTTCAGAAATCCTTGAAATAGAGAGTTAGAATGGGTTATTTTTTTGTTATAGGGCTTTACAGTTCAAGGGATCATACACCATGGAAAACAAGGTGAAATTAGAAGTATACAGTTCCGAGCTCAAGCTGGTCAGTTTAATTTTGTTTAAGTTCTTTACATTTTATTTGCTTTGGATGAAAAGAACATAAGAGCTGAGGCAAGATGGCTCACATTTGTAGAGGGAGAATGTATGGAGGCGAAAGGAAAAGGTTTACATTGGTTGCGGAGCAGGGTTCAGAGGAGACAGGCCATTGGCCGCTCTCAAATTGCTTCAGAGAGTGAAAGAATTGGACTACCTCGTACTCGAGTGCCTGGCAGAACGAACACTTGCAGAACGTTACCAAGTTATGATGTCTGGGGGTGATGGGTATGATTCTCAGAGTAAGTTACTTTGCTTCATTTTCATTTCAAATGTGAAAAAGTTTGTGAGCTGTTGGTTAATCTTGGAATGGATTTTCTTCTTAGCTTTAGTTTTGTGATGTCCCACTTCGCTATCAAGTCTATTGATATTTTTTCTCTTCTATATTTATGTAATCCCATTTGACCAAAAAAGATGGCAATTAAAGCTAACTTTAGGTCTCTTATATATGATGTTGTCCATGTCTAAATCTAAGTTTCTAGAAGATCATGACTCATATACTAAGATCTACTTTGTTGTATTCTTAAAGCAAGTTTACAGACAAATTGCACCCACAATTCAATTAGATTGCACTTTCAAACTAATCCTAATTGTTGATTTAACTATATTTTCATTTCATTTCAAGTGTGTTTTCTTTTTAATTTATCCATGTTCGGATACATTTAGCACTTCTTTTTGTACATGATATTCAAATGGAAGAAAAATTAGCTTCATTTTGGAAATAACCATTTTACACAAACAGTTGGACACCAAGCCTTTGTTTTATTATTTTTGTTTTGGTCATGCTTACTTAAAAGTTCTAACATGTTAGCTTATTTTTGGGAGCATTAGTTTGATAAACTCTCTTCCCTGTGATGCTTTTCATTGATTGTG
This sequence comes from Tasmannia lanceolata, assembly GCF_043159265.1. NCBI lineage: Eukaryota > Viridiplantae > Streptophyta > Magnoliopsida > Canellales > Winteraceae > Tasmannia > Tasmannia lanceolata. The sequence goes on along the minus strand of NW_027518701.1, from coordinate 4,621,986 downwards.
CAGTTTCGGATTGGATGTCTTTGCTCTTGCCTTTAGCTGTGGAAAGAGGAGTTTGTATAGTTACCAATATGGGTGCAGGTTAGAACTTCTTATCATTCACCAATTTGCAAGATTTCAGTTCCATACTTTAGGTTGAAAGGCTTTTTTTTGTTACTGAAGTTCTTCATATGTTTGTGAATCTATTTGTTGGTAGTGGATCCACTTGGTGCGCAGAAAATAGTCCTAGATGTAGCAAGAAGTCTAGGGCTCGATATCACTGTATCCGTGGCATATGAAGTTGCCCTATCAAAATCAGGTACTCTTTTAAATTTTAGTGAAGTGAACAATATTTTCTTCATCAGAAGTATGAAAAATATCAAGTGTTATTCTGCCTTCTTTCCATTTCCAAGTTGATTGGAATGATATAAATGATCTTATATCAGTACAATTAAATTTTGATGGGCATTTTTCTATGGGCAGCTGAAGTCAAACTATCAATTAATCATTATCTGCATCATAAATGGATGCATGGTGCTTAAATCAGAATGTCAAGATCCTTTATTGTTTAATCCTTTGCATCCAGCCCTCTTATGCTTGTAGCATAGTAATTCCAATTTATCTTTATATTTCAGGTGGTTCTTCATGTGAGAAATCCAATATTATGGAAGGTGTAAGAATATGGTACCCTTGCATGCAAATTTTTGTCTATTTTTTTTTATATGTGCATATAAATTATGTTATTTTTGAAACACACACAGCCAGACGCTTTCATAGACATGCATTCATGGTCACAATTTGGTTTTCATTTTTCATAAACATTCAGGTCTGATCTTCTTGTTTTGATACATGAAGGGTGTTAGTACATACTTGGGAGCAGCTCCCATTGTTCAATGTCTGGAGAAGTACAAACCCCAAGTTGTGATCACTTCAAGGGTTGCTGATGCTGCCTTATTTTTAGGTCCAATGGTATGGCAATCTTCTACCTTGTAATTAGGTGTTTGAGATCCTCTACAACATCTTAGTTCGGAGGTTCTCAAGTGAAATTTCGGTTTTGGTGAATGCTTCTGATAATTTGCGAGACTAATGCTCTATAGGAATTTTATGGAGGATTTCATTTCAGTTTGTTCCTGTTATACTGTTCATAGATTTGACTGTTGCTACAAAATATGACGAGATATAGTAGACAGCTCCAGCTTAAATATGCATTCTTGTACAGCAATTTAAGGCTTGCATTTTTGCTAAATTAAAAGTTTGAACTGTTCAAGGGTTGTATCCGAGAATATTAATGTATACTTTTGAAAATGAAAGTTGATATCTAATGCAGGCGCATCCTTTGGCGATGTGGAGGGCTCTATACCGAATATCTATACCGAATATCAAGCCTAAAAGGAATGTTAGGAAACCATCATATTTGAAAGACTATATTTCCTAGTTATTGTTGTTTTCTTTGGCAAGTAAAATATTAGTGTTTAGAAATTCTAGGTCAAGCCTATTTTTAGGTGTCTAAAACAAGTAGTATATGTCTTTTTTATGACAGAAATTTTATTATAGAGAAAGAAAGGGGGAGGACCCCATGACGAGAGGGTTGATACCACAGAAAAGCAAAACACACAAACAGAAAAAAACAAAAAGAGAGAAGGGCAAAACAACAAGGACTCAAGGAGAAAGTAAAAAAAATCTCCACTCGGTTCCTATCGACTCTTGATTGAGCCAACATGTCTGTCTCACTATTATTGGATCTTCTAACATGCTAAAACTAGACCGAGTATGCTTGAATTCGATCTTGGATCTCTTCTGTTGAGAGGAAAAGAGATAGAAGAAGTGAAATGAGTTAGGGTATCTTCTCTTCACTCATATATTTATATTAAAGACAAATGACATACAGTGACTACTATGCCCTTATGGCTTACACACAAACATACTTCTAACACTCCCAGTCAAGCTGGAATGAATATATTATACATTCTTAGCTTGTTACAAATATCATTGAACTTGGCTTTGCTCAACAATTTGGTGAAGGTATCAGCTAGTTGATTTGCTGATCGAGTGAAGGTAGTGCATACTTCGCCCTGTTAGATTCGGTGACGAATGAAATGACAGTCCACCTCGATGTGCTTTGTATGCTCATGAAACACTGGGTTGTTTGCAATGTAGATAGCAACTTCGTTGTCGTAATACAACTTGGCTGGAGACGATGAAGTAAACCCAATCTCAGATAGAAGAAGCTAGATAAGTTCATTACAGGTATGAAGACATAGCTCTGTATTCTGCTTCAACACTAGATTTGGAAACGACATTTTGTTTCTTACTGAGCTAGGACACTAGGTTACCTCCAACAAAAGTGCAACATCCAGTAGTAGATCGTCTGTCAGCTGATGACCCAGCACAGCTAGCGTCACAAAAGGCTTCCAACTTCATATGCCTACGTCTCTTGAAAAGTAACCCTCTCCCGGGAGCACTTTTCAAGTATGGAAGAATATGAATTACGGCTGCCTAGTGAGAGATGCGAGGGTTACTCATGAATTGGCTAACAACCCCCACAGCATATGAAATATCAGGGCGAGTAACAGTGAGGTATATGAGCTTCCCAACAAGTCTTCTATATCTATCAGGGTCCTTTACCAAGTCACCCTCTTCTGGAATAAGTTTTGTATTTGGACCATGGGAGTAGTAGCTGGTTTTATCCCCAAGGATCGAGTCTCCTCTAGCAAATCCAACACATATTTCCGCCGAGATAAGGAGAGACTAGTACCCAAGTAGGACAATTCAATCCCTAAGAAGTATCTAAGGCGACTAAGATCCTTTGTAGAGAATTCTTTTTGAAGAAAATTCTTCAATATTTGTATGCCACATAAGTCACTCCCTGGAAAGATAATATCGTCCCCATAAACTATGAGAACATGGCCAGCATCAGACTTGTGACTAAACACGGAGTGGTCAACCGTACATTGTTTCATACCATATCTCATGAGAGCATCACTGAATTTCCGAACCAAGCTCGAGGCGATTGTTTGAGTCCATACAACGACTTGCGAAGGCGGCAAACTGAGGTGGGCAACTCCCCCGAAGCAACATACCCAGGAGGTTGCTTCATATACACCTCAACCAAATCACCATGGAGGAAGACATTTTTGACATCGAGCTGATATAAGGGCCATCCATGGTTAACTGCTAAAGAGATAAGAACACGCACATATGGGATTTTTACAGCAGGAGAAAACATCTCGGTATAATCAATCCTATATGTCGAGTGTATCCTTTGGCAACCAATCGCGCCGTCAGGCGCTCAACTGTCTCATCGGGATGGTATATATCCATTGGCAACCAACGGGATGGGCACCAGGAGGAGGAGTAATAATATCCCAAGTATGGTTCGCCTGAAGGGCAGTCATCTCAGCATCCATATCAGCATGCCACCCAGGGTGAGCAAGAGCCTCCTGCAAAGACTTAGGCAAGGAAATAGAAGACAACGATGATACAAAGCTGCGAAAAGTAGGTGTAAGATGGTCATAAGAGACTTAAGAAGATATAGGATGAGCCGTAGTACGCGAACGTGTACGGGATGCTATAGGGGAGTCTAACTGATTATCACAGGACGGAGGCAATACCTGAGAAGTAGAGACTGGGATCTCAGGCTGGGACGACATGACCACAGGTGGAGCTGGAGGATATGGAGGCCGAGATCTGCGCTGATATACCTGTATGGAGGAGCTGTCGCGGTCGGCAATGGTGTGGGAAGGGGGAAAACTGATCAAGGAGGACCGGAAGAAGAAGCATAACTTCTGTCCAGGAGTAAGAGGAGCAGGGCTAGTAAAGTACGAAACAGACTCAGAAGGTAACATTGGCGGAGACAAAGAATCCGACGAAGCCGAGGACTATAACACTTGTAGCCTTTCTGTGTACGAGTAGCCCATAAAAACACATCGCTCTGCATGTGGGTCTAATTGATCACACCTGGACCCTGGTTATGGACAAAGCAAACACACCCAAACACCCGAGGAGTGACAGGAAAGGGGTCTCCCTAATGCTGTAAGACCGAGAAGGGGGACTGGTTTCCTAACACAGATGAAGGAAGACGGTTAGCTAGGAAGCAAGAAGTGAGAATGGCTTCACTTCAATACACTTAGGAACATGCATATGAAAGAGCAGTGTGCGAGCCATGTCAAGGAGATATCTCAACTTCCTTAAGGCAACACCATTTTGTTGAGAGGTGTAGGTACAAGAAGATCGATGAATGATGCCATGAGTAGCTAAAATCTCCTGAAACCCATTCGAGGTGGAAAAATACTCTCGCATTATCAGTTCTTAAACATTTAAGGGAACATTATATTGATTGGTAATTCTAGCATAAAAAGTGCGAAAGGCAGTAAAGACTTCAGATTGATTTTTAAGTAAATACACCCGTCATCCGAGAAAAATCATCCACAAATAATAAAATATGTATATAAAAAAAATGACTTGGTCCTCGAGGGACCATACACCAGAATTGACCAACTCAAAGGGTCTCAAAATTCTACTAAGAAGCCTATGAGGGAATGACACACGATGGTGTTTCCCGAGTTCACATGACTCCCACTGAAATGGCTGTAAGTTAGAGGAGACTATGGAGGTGTGCTGGAGTCTCTGGAGAGAAGGATGACCAAGGCGACAACGCCATTAATAGGCATCGACAAAGCTACGTAAAATGGTAGGAGATGGGTGGCACTGAAAGTGATATAGTCTGTCCAGCTCACGACCCGATCCAATCGTCTTTCCAATCGAGAGATCCTGAAAAAGTCAATAAGAAGGGAAAAATGAGAGAGCAATTTATGGCTTTAGTAAGCTGACTAACAAATAACAAGTTAAATTGGGATTTAGGAATACATAATACAGAAGATAAGGTAAGACCCTCATGGGGTGAGAGTACCAACACCATAAATGGGGGCTTTAGTCCCATCGGCAAGAGTAACAGATCCATAATGAGAAGGGAATGACTGAAATGGAGTAAGAGATAGAGAGTTACCAGTCACATGATTGGATGCCCTGGAATCAATGATCCAAGAGCTGGAGCTGGTGAGGAGGGAGGCAGGCGAACTACCTCGCTGATCAATGCTCGTAGTTGGTGGATGACTGCTAAGACGAAGACGCTAACGCTCCTCATAATCTGCCCTGGTGAACTGAAAGGGATCCTTTGGAAGTCCAAAACTAGTAGTCTCGAATGTGCCATCAGTTGGGGCAGCAGTAGAGATGTGCAGCTCTGGAAGCATGGAGCTCGGGGTGGAGAGCAAATCAAGTCTCAACACTATGCCCCTCCCTCTGGCAATGAGTGCAATATGGGCGACCACAACCACCAGTACCGTGGCTACCGCCAAAATTACGACCCCGGCCTCTGTGGCCTCCACGACTAGTGTATGCAGTACCATGGCCGGATGTATCCCCATTATCATAAGTGGTAAGGGCAGATCCCTCACTAGTAATAGTAGTCGATGAACTGCCAGGGAGGCACTGCTGGGCACCTGAGTAGATCTCTATGAGAGAGGGCAGTGAACCCGAGCCGATCAGCTGCTGTCGAAATGGCAAGAAATCGGGGCCCAATGACTCAGGATAATGGACAGCCCTAAGCTGGTCCCGTTGACGAGCTAAAACCGTCAGATTAGAAGTAAGAGGCATAAAAGCATCCGGCTGTTGGTAGAGAGAGACAAAACGACTGTAATGGGAGGAGAGAGACATGTCCCCGCGCTCAAAACAAATCCACTCTGAACATGTGGCGCAGATGCGTGTGAGGTTATCAACCCCATAAAAAAGAAGAGCAGTGTGATCCCAAATATCCTTAGCAGTCGCCAAGTCCATTATCAGCCTAGCTATGTGGGAGGCCATGGTTTGCCAGAGTAAGGTGCGAACCATCGCATCATCCTGATGCCACCTGTCATAGGTCGGGTCAGTGGAGAGAGGAGGATCACGCTCAAAGAGAGAGACTCTACCCCTGGCAAGGAGATATGTCTCAACAGCCCGACGCTAGCTCAAATAATTGGAGCCGTCGAGGCTCTTCGAAGTCATATGAGGAAATGACTGCTCAACAGACGAAGAGTAGACCGTCGGAGTGTAGCTTGAAGATAGAGCCGATGGGTGACCCATAACACTGTTAGCATACGAGGGGCTGGCAGGAGGATCCGAAGTAGTCGGAGGATCCATAGGAACAAGAGAGGCTCACAAACCACACTGGCAAAGAAGTAGTCTGCTTCTCCATTAGCCGATCTCCACACATGAACAAATTGGACAGGAGAACCCTCCAAACAGTCTTGCATCTCATAAAAAAACTCCAAGAATCTCCATGGCGAAGATCTGGGAGCCTCGAGCCACCTAAGTGGAGTGGCATTTGCTGCTTGTTGTCTTCTATCTTCTCTTCCTGTTTTTCAAAAGATGATAATTTTATTAAAGGAAATGATTTCTGCGCTCAAGTGTTTTGATAAACACGCGCTCCACTTGTTTGTCGTGTAGTATTTAAAGGGTTTTAAGAGCTTTTTGAGAACCGTAATATCCTCTGACATCCCTTTAAATACTACACGACAAACAAGTGGGCGCGTGTTTATCAAAACACTTGAGCGCAGAAATCATTTCCCTTTTATTAATTAGAACAGGTAGGAAGCCCCGCAAACGAGATGGTCAGGAACATAACATAACACTGACAAGAAAGATAACAACCAAGTCCCAAAGTCAAGGAGGCAAAAAATAAAAAATCTCCAATACCAAGTTCAAAATTCTGAAACAAGCTAAGTGATCTGCTTCTCCATTAGCCGATCTCCACACATGAAAAATTGGGCAGGAGAACCCTCCAAACGGTCTTGCATCTCATAAAAAAACTCCAAGAATCTCCATGGCGAAGGGCTGGGAGCCTCGAGCCACCTAATGACGTTGAGGGAGTCTCCCTGCATGATAAGATGACTCAAACAGGAGCTATCAATATCTGGATGCCTTGAAGCACAGCTCGAACTTCCGCTTCGTTTGAATCCTTTTCCCCTAAGGGACGGAGGAATCCCACCTAATCAGTCCCAGACCCCAGCTCATCTCTGGGGAGTCCCCCCGCTCCAACTAGACCAGGGTTGCCAGCACTAGTACCATCAAAGATAAACTTCAACCAACCTGGGCCTGGAGGGAGCCATCTGGGGAGAGTATGGTCTGCCTTGTCATAAATGTCACAATTCTCCTTCCAACATCGTCTAATATCCGAGCTAGAGAAAAGATAAAAGCATGGCAGAATCCACACCTAGGAGATAGTGACCGAAATAATCTTCATATAGATGAAGGTTGGGGCATTTGGAGGAACCATTAAAAAGCCGGGCATACCTCTCCTTCTAAAGGGCCCAAATGATGGCCAGCATCGTGACTCTCCAGAGGATTCTTCCTTTACTTGGCCAAGAAACTGCGTACTGGTAGCTCAGAATATTAGATAGGCAGCGTGAAAAAACCCACGACATACCGAACTTGGCAAGAATATGGCAGAATACTTACCTGGCGAATCTGCAGTGAATAAGCAAGTGGTTGACGGACTCCCCTGCCCCCACACAGAGAACCAATGTTTGCTTTAGGTTTTGTCACACTAATATCTCTAAGAACCAATAAGTAGATGACTAGAATATTTACTCATTTTCAATTGGTGAACGAAGATTAGTTCATTAATTCAAGTTGACAGGGAGTCTACACAGTATTTCACAAGTGTTAATAATTGTTATGGGAGGGAAATTACATTGATTCTTCTAAATTGCAATTATCTATTTACATTGTTGGGGTGGTGATGGTTCCTAAATAATTGCACCAGCTTTCGTCCAAGGTTCAGCAGTTAGGGAACCATACTTGAACTGTTCCTGTCCAAAAGTTGACTTGGGGAGGTCATGATTTCTTGAATTTTCTATTTAAATATTTGATACTTATGTGCATGGCAAGGAATTGATTGTTACAAACGAAAATACCATGGGAGAAGTAGTGTCATTTTTTATGGAAGTCAGGAAGAGTGAAATATATAAAATTCATGCGCAATATGGAGGACTATGTTCTATAAATAAGGAAACAATATAGGGAATAAGGAAAGATACAAAAAGAATATGTGATGGATTATAAAGAAAAAAATGTGCCATATTGGGCCAATTTTAGCTGATGTGGACTGATTCTAGTTGGACTTTTGTGGGTCCTATCTGACATGAATGATTACTTTGCTAGTAGCTGTTATAATTTGAGCTTGCTGATTTCCTAGTCAAATTTCAAAGCATTCCAAAACCATCTTTCTCTTACATGAAAATGCAAGAGCACCTTTTTTAGGGGTTAAGCCTAGAGGGAGTTATTCAAAGATAGAGGGCTATGTGATGATTTGAGTTTTTAATCCCCATTAAATTAATTACGACTACCTTTTCGGAGTTCTGCTACAGAATAGTTTTCTAGAAATCGTGGTTATCTAATTTTCAAAAAAAAGAAAAAAAGAAAAAGAAATCGTGGTTATCTTTTTAAATACAAAATACTGAAACTGCAGTAAGTAACAATCTAGTAAGCACATACATGGCTAATAGCATTCTTGTGACAGCATGAAGTCCACTTCTAGGGTCAACTCTAGTATATCAGTTCTCATGGGATGCTTCACACTCCTCAAGAATTGTTTTAATTATGGCCTGATGACCACACATAGTTACCAAAAATCTCTTCTCGGTGGAGTGCTCTCACTTGGGTGAAAAATGATCCTGCTCCATGGCAGAGCGCGAATTATCTCGCCGCACATTCTCTTCGCGATCATTAATACTGGGAAACGGTGGGCTTTATGTCATGACATAATAAAGTGCCACATAAAAAATCATGAACTTTCCTATTTAAGAACTAAGTAGATTTTGTAGACGAAAGATTTCCTTAATCAACATCAACCATGAATTTTATAATCTTCCGTTTTCTTTTTTGGATCAGTTCAATGATTTTATTAATAACTTAAGCTAGTAGCACAGTACATCAAGTGTATAAACTTTCTGTACTTCACTGCAAAGCATAAATTTCCGTCGCAGTTGTTGTTTCTTAGATAACATTTCTGTTATAGAAATCATATAATTGAACATTTCTAAGTGGTGAATGATTAGGTTTACGAACTGGGGTGGAATTGGAATGACTTTCAGCAACTAGCACAGGGATCTCTAGCCGGTCATCTTCTAGAATGTGGTTGTCAACTCACAGGGGGGTATTTCATGCATCCAGGTGCTCTTTTTTGCTCTAAATCTCGTGTTCTCAGTTTGTTACAATTTCCTAGTTTGCATCTTATTGTGATCAGTTAACAATATTATTGTCCAAATCTTATTGTAGGGGATAAGAATCGAAACATGCCTTTCCAACAGCTTTTAGAGGTGTCACTTCCATATGCTGAAGTTGGGTATGATGGAAAAGTATGTGTAGCAAAGGCAGCTGGCAGTGGTGGCATTATAAATTTTAGTACCTGTGCTCAACAGCTACTTTACGAGGTTGGAGATCCCGGTGCTTATGTTACCCCTGATGTGGTAAGGGGGCTGCAAATTGATTGGCTTTTAGCATTCAGAAAATTGAATTAAAATATTGACTATGACTTCCTAAAACCAGATTATAGATTTCCGAGACGTTTCCTTCCAGTCATTATCAAATGATAAAGTTCTCTGTGTTGGAGCAAAACCATCCGACCATTGTTTCCCTGATAAGCTTCTGCAATTGATTCCAAAGGTAACATCCTCTTTAAATGTGTATTAGAACCAAGGATTTAAATTTCGGTTTCAGTTTTGGACATAGCCGAAACCGAAAATTCGGCTGAAATTTGGTAAAAAAATAAAATCCCGAAACCGAAATTTCGTCTGAAATTCGGTAAAAAAAGCAATTTTTCATTAATGTACTGAAATTTGGGACTTTGGCCGAAATTTTGGATTTTGGTTTCGGTCCCAACAAAAAGCCAAAATTTCTGTATTTCAGCCGAAATTTAAAACCATGATTAGAATATTGTTTTTTGTACCTTCATTCTATATCCATAAAATATTATTGGTCTTACTTTTAGATACTTGGGCATCATTATTGTTTCCAACATTTGTTGGAAGCTCTATATTTTGAGGATTGGATCTCTTCTCAATTGCTGAAATTCATCCTCCCAAGACTGTTTAGGTTCTAGAATTAAGAGTTGGTGCTCATGTGCAATTTTTTTATTTATTTTTATGTCATTTAGGATTGTGGATGGAAAGGCTGGGGAGAGATATCATATGGAGGACATGGATGTATAAAACGTGCTGAAGCTGCTGAGTTTCTGGTTAGTGCAATTAATCAATAGCACTTTTCTATATTGGTATATAAATTTTGTTGTATTTCCTTTGTTCTGTTAAATGTTCTAAAACTGACATCAATGATATCATGTCTGCTGTGTTAAATCATTCAACATCTCAGCACCAAGGTTTTAAATTTCGGTTTCGGGCCAAAATTTCGGCCGAAATCATGTAAAAATATGATTATGATTGCGTTTTTTTTTTTAATTTCGACTGATATGTCTAAAATTTCTGTGTAAATTTCGGCGATTTCAGTGGAAATTTTGGCTATTTCGGTGAATATTTCATAAATTTTGGCGGGAATTATAACATTTCGGTGGAAATTTTGTAAAAAAGGCTAAAAACAAAATTTCAACCGAAATTTTGGAATTTCGGTGAAATTTCGCCGAAATCTTGTAAAGAAACGACTTCATGTAAATCTCGTTTCGGTCGCGGCCGAAACCAAAATATTTCAGCCGAAATTTAAAACCATGCTCAGCACATTATGCTGTCATTACCAAATGCAAAGCAATCACTATTTGTTTTAATAAAATCATAAGCAAAATATTCATCTTCTTGTGATGACTTCTTGTAATGTGCAGTTGTATTTTATATTAGGTTAGGTCGTGGATGGAAGAAGTGTTTCCTGGCACCAAGGATCATATTTTTTCTTATATTATTGGACTCGATAGCCTGAAGGCAATCGACATCAATGAGAGCACTTCGTCTTCAAGGCATAATGAGGATATAAGGTTGCGCATGGATGGTTTATTTGATCTAAAAGAGCACGCGGTTCATTTTGTTAAAGAGTTTACAGCTCTCTACACAAATGGACCAGCTGGTGGTGGTGGAATCAGGTTAGAAAAATTATCAGCCCGTCTTTATTTTTAAATTGATAACATACCGGTGAAGATGAAACTCTTGGTGTACTATGTTGTTTTATGTCATACGTATATTTGGTACGAAGATGGTCATGAAAGTGTATGCTTTACTTTATTCTTATTGTTTGTCCTCATTAAGGGTAGTTTGGTCATATTAATAATGAATGCTAATATATGGAAAATGAGACTCTCTCTCTCATGTTTTTTTCCAACTCTTTCTTCTCCTTATTCTACAACTTTGTGCAACAGGAAACTCCACTTTCGAAAAAGTGCCCGTATATCTTTATTTTAATCGGTGCTTATTTTATATAATTTTTATGTAGTTTAGGTGTATATCTATTTACATACATATTTTTCTATATCCTATGTTAATACGAACCGATTCTTACAGAGCACTATATCTCTCTTCATAATCCTTAGATTTAAGGATAGGGTTAGAGAGTGGAAGAAGAGGAATGGAGAAGATGGTGAGTCTCCACTAAGGAGCTCTCCCATGGATATGATGTATACATAGGCCCATCTAGGGTAACATGAGTACAAAGACTATAATACCCTCACTACTACAAGTAATACCGAAACAACCCTTGTATACTCTTCAACACTCCCCTATTATGAAACTCCAGCTTGGTACAAAGAAAACAAGAATACCCATACAAACAACTATAAAAACCATACAACAAAAAAAGATAATCATCTCATACACACATCCAGCTTGGTATAACACTCCTACTCAAGCTGGTGTGGTGAATACATAATGAAAAACATAACAAACAAGACAACGACCATCATGAGAGTACAATCGTTGAGATCAATGGCCATTAAAAAAATGGAGTGCCCCCCCTGAATCAGCATGACGACGAGAGCGATTAAAACAGGGCCTCCCCTTGAATGAGAGCCCGACAAATAAATCTGCAAACCACAAAGGATCGAACGGTGACACCTTGGCCGGGAAATAACAGTGATCCATCGAGCAAAAATAAGCACCAAAGGCACGCATGAGCAATGCCGAAGTAGCATTGTCTGGCAGAGACATCAGCAGAGTAGCACAACTCCAAGAAAAGAAGAACAACCACTAGAAAGGTGATCGGAACCAACCAACGATGGGGACGCTGCCGTCTGGAGAAATAAGGTCGACGACAGAACATCGTCGCCTGAAGATAACCATCCAACGATGGGGACACCATCGTTTGGAGACAAATTTGACGGCATGATCATTGTCGCCTGAAGATAACCAACCAACGATGGGGAAACCATCGTCTGGAGACAAGGTCGACGGCATGAACATCGTTTCCTGAAGATAACCAACCAATGATGGGGAAACCATCGTTTGGTGACTAGGTCGACGGGGAAACCGTCGCCTGAAGAGAAGACCGACCAACGACGGTGGAAAGCATGTCGCCCGGTGCATATGAGGCCGAACTACACACGTGTAGAAACGCAAAGAAATAGGATGCTGAAGGACGACTCACAATGCGAAGAAGAAACCAAACAATTGAAGAATGGTGAAATACATCAACTAGAGAAGAAAACACTACAGACGAGGAAGAACAATCACCAACCAACCACAATAAGAAGGACGAAGAACATTAAGGAATCACCGACAACAGTCCCCCTCGGGTGAGACTACATGAGCCTGGAGACGACATCACAAGAAAAGATAACAAAGAAGAAAACACTAGGCAACACTCCATCCATGGAACTACATGGGGTCCTCAACGCTCCCCCTCAAATTGAGGCCAAAGGCCTACAACTTGCAACGAAAATAAGACAATCAAGGCCCAACACCTCTCTTAGACATTCCACGAAACACTTGGTATGCACCTTAGAGATCAAGGCAAACGCCCTGTGAAACACAACGAATATAGAGAAGGATAACAGAGAGTAGGATGGAGTGGATGGGGGGATGAGACTCAATACTCAATAAAGAAGGAAAGAAAGGATTTAGACCATAAAGAAAGGGAGTTAGAAGAAGGAACTAAAATGGAGAAAAGAAAAAGGATTGATGGATTGAATACAAGAAAGAAACAAGAAAAGAAGACAAAGAATGGATCTAGGACCAAAAAAGAACAAGGAAGAAGAAAGAGAGCTATGGAATGAGAAAAGAAAGAAAAGAGTGTACAAGAAGGGATCTTTTTCTTGGTTTTCTTCTTTTTTTTCCCCATTTGGGAAAGTGGATGGATTTACATATGGTATTTACAAGAAAAGATTTGGGGTTTAGGGACTCAAAAGAAAGGGTTTAGGGTTTGGATGGATATATTTGGCCATTTGGGGTTTCGGATGGAGATTTAGGATTTTGGGGATGCCGAAAAGGGATTTGGTAAGAAGATGTCTACCTCAAAGGTGAATTCAATAAAGAAAGAAAGTGAAGAATAAGGGATTTGGGGTTGAGAAATAGGATTTGGGGATGGGAAAAGGGATTTTGGATGGAGATTTGTATGGAAAAGGGTTTGGATAGGGTTGTGGATTGACTACTTCTAGCGGTGGTGGTTCTGGAATAATGATTTGGATTAGGATTTGGGGATTTTGAGTTAGGGTTAAGGTGGTGGGATTTGGGGTTTGGAGGAGGAGTTATTTGGGAATACAACAAAAATGGGTTGACAGGAAGGTGGGTTATAGTCGTATGTGGGATGAGGGCATGTGGGGATACGTGCAAGGCTGGGGTTGTCGGGATGTGGGAAGGGGCCAAGGGGTCACGCGGCACAGAGGGGAGGGGAATATGGGTTACAACACTGATGTGGGACGGTGTGGTGCGAGAATGGAAGGTGGGGCGAGAAAGGGTGCGAGAATGGAAGGTGGGGCCAGAGGGTATGGAAGAAAGGAGGGATTGTAGGGATGGCGTTGCCGTGAGAGAGTGGGATACAGAGAGATTGAGAAAGTTGTGTGTGTGTGTGTGTGTGTGTGTGAGAGAGAGAGAGAGAGAGAGAGAGAGAGAGAGAGAGAGAGAGAGAGAGAGAGAGAACTCTTTTTCTTCTTTCCTTTCCTGTTTTCTTTCTTTGTTTTTGTGGATCAGATAGCCTAGGGCTTAGATACCATGTTAGATTTAAGAATAGGGTTAGAGAGAGGAAGAAGAGGATTCGAGAAGATGGTGAGTCTCCACTAAGGAGCTCTCCCATGGATATGATGTATATATAGGCCCATGTAGGGCAACATGAGTGCAAAGACTATAATACCCTCACTACTGCAAGTAATACCTAAACTACCCTTACATACTCTTCAACAATTATCATATATTTTATGTCTGTCTTAGGGTTTCAATGTGTCAGGTTTCCACTTGTTGTGTCGTGTTTGAGAGTGACACATGTTTCTGGCCCTATGATAAATAGTTGTTTCTAAATTGATACATGCACATACGCAGACTGAATTATATGATTTGATCATCGATTTCAGTTTATGGACGCCTTTAAATCTGGGCAGTATCCCATACTAGAAAACCACATGCATACAATCATTTATCTGTTTTTAATCAAAATGTAATTTCATTTTCTCACTTGATTTCTCTTTCGGGTGGTAGAAATGTGGTACGGACAATTTTTTCCTGTTCATTGACCTTTTTTTTTCTTTTTCTTTTTCTGAAATGCAGTACAGGGAACAAAAAGGAGATAATTCTTCAGACAAAACTGGTAATGATTATTTTCCATAATAATGTGAACTTGCATTTTGCAAAGTGTAAAGATGCTTAGTCATTTTCTGAATGATTTGGATAGAGAAAATAGGTGGGCTAAACCCACATAGGTTTGGCCTAAGCATAATGTTAAATTCACTGATCCACCTTGTCATTTGTGGGCCTAGCCTACCCATTCAACTCAAACAAATATAGATCCTTGGCTATCAGTTTTACTATTTCTTAGTTGTTCTCCATATCTTGATGGTTTTAACTGAATCTTCATTGACTCAAAAGAGTTATCAAGTTGTTGAAAAAAGTCATCCAAGCCGAACCCAGATGTTCGCAGACTTATTATTTCTATGTAGCTTTTGAGTTTTTATCCATTGTTTGAATTAGATCATCAGTTAGTATAATGGTTGACCACTGGCTGAGTTTTGGGTCAGATCATTTTTTGTTGTTGTGCCTACTCAAGTAAAAATCTTGTTCTCCAATAATATTTAGGACTTGACCGAGCTTTTCTGCATTTTAGAAAATCGGCTCATCTGCTTGATTGGTGGAGGTCTTGTTCAGTTCAAGTTGACTCTGCAAGCTTTTCAAGTTCTTGATTGATTTAGTCCATGGCAGTAGCAACATCCAATATAATAAAAGGTTTGTTTTTTCCATTCAGGTTGGACGTGATTGCATTTTCTGGCTAATGGAAGCCAAAAGAACCGAAAATACCAAGTCATGTTTCCAAAAGATGGATTTTGTGGACACAAAGATACCACATATTGCACACATATTGTCCGTCCCACCGGCCACATTAGAAAGTGGGTGTAACACTTGCGTGGAGTTCTCGTTGCCGGCTCCAGCTCCATCTGGCCAGAAAATTCCTCTTTATCAGGTAGCCCATAGCAGGGCTGGAGATAAAGGAAATGACTTGAATTTCTCCATCATCCCTCATTACCCTCGAGATATTGAGAGGCTGAAGGCGGTTATAACACCCGAATGGGTGAAGGGAGTAGTTTCAGTGCTTGTAGATGCATCCTCATTGCCCGATCCCTATGCCACTGAGGAAAGAAACAATTGGGTTGACGAACACGTAAGAGTGGAGATTTATGAAGCCAAGGGAATCCATTCTTTGAATGTTGTGGTACGAAACATTCTCGATGGAGGAGTCAACTGTTCTCGAAGGATTGACCGTCATGGAAAGAGTGTGTCGGACCTCATCTTGTGCCAGCAAGTCATGTTGTCTCCATGATACAAAATTTCCAAGTACAGAGGTATTATGAGTGCTTTAATTTTCTATATCAATGTCATCAACTATAGTTGCAAGAATCTCATACTTAATGCGCCTCTATTTCTTCAGAAGCACGCAACTCAATACGCGATCGGGTGGTGATATAATTTCACATGTAACAAACTTTTAGAATGGGTATTTAACACTTGATCATCCCATGTATATTGTATAGAAGGGTTTTCAATTCAGGAATTAAACTGCTCTAATACCAATTTTGATGCAGCAACACGAAAAAGAAGTCACAACCATGAATCTTAAATTCAATACCACAAAAGAAGCCAAGCACATAGCTTAAATAGGACAAGCTAGGGAGCAGGATATGATGTTGTTTCAAATAGAAAGCAACACAGAAAAAATATTTAAAATCTCTGTAACCTGTAATTAATCAAGATCTCCCTCGAAAAGCTTTTTACATCATATAAATCTACGCTTTTCACCTCCCAAGGACTTTCCTAACTAGGCACAAGCACTGTTGACATATTCTATATGCTTTCTGAAACACTTCTAAAACAGTCTAGTAACAAGCTAGAATCCTTCAAGAACAAAAGTAGGAACTCATCGGGGGAAGGAAACAAAAAACACTAACCTAAATCTCCTATAAGAATATAAATTTATATCCCTAATGCATCATCCTCATTCAACCTTTCTATTTTATCTTAAAACCTCCTTAATTCCAAAGTCAGTCCTCAGTAGGAGGTTGTTGTTCGCCTCTTTCATCGGTGGGCTGATGGACCAACACAACATTATAGAGTTTGGCAGAGAAATAGCCGTTATAGGAGCTTTATGGGCCAAACGGACGAGCTTACGGTCGACTGTCGAACTAGCCTTTGGAAACGGACCATTGTAGGAAATGCACTATATGGTCCACGGTCCACTGTGCATTGTCCATGTTTGACTGTGGAAGGTCATGGTTTACCGTGGATCCAGTTTTCACACAGTTTCTATCAGACTTCATTTTCTCTTTTTTGTTTTTTTGAATGGTTTCATTTTCTCTTTTCTTAAACTCATGTTTAATGCCTTTTATGTTTGTTCTTAATTTGATTAACATTCCTAAGTGCCATTTACTTATAAAATCATTGAGGGATTAGTTTACAAACTATGTAAAACTTCCCTTCTTCTATTCTTCAATAAGTCTTCAATCTTCAATCTTGATTCTTCAATGCTTGATCAATATATCTTCAATCTCTTTCTTCATGCTCCATGGATCGTCGATCTTCACTTAGATACTTCAATCTTTGGCTTCATGCCCCCAAGCTCCATGTCTTGATCCCCTGCTTCAAGCTACTCTAATTTAACCTTAGAAGAGTATTCTTAAAAAGTGTTCAAGCATTAGTATAGCAAATAATATAAATTTTTTTATTTTGTTTGTTGCCATCAAAACATGACTTAAGAGAGTGGCTAAGGTTGAATCCTTGGGCTAACAAGTTCTGGTGTTATGTTATAGGGTTAGGCTTAGGGTTTTGTGTTATGGTATAACAAGCTGATTTCTCTATTTTTCTGATGGCTCCAAACCGTGATGAGGGATTGTTGCCATATTTATATTCTATTACGATTCCTTATTCTTTGATTAATACTTAAGCACTTATGTCCTTTATAGTTTTTCCTTTAATTTTTAACATCCAAATATAAACATGACCAAATAATTTGATAGAATGAAAATGGAAACAGATAGGAGTTGGATGTATTGGTCAAGGGCAACAATAGAATATTAAATGGAATTAAAGCATTCATTTATTTTGCATTTCCTCATGTAAGGAGAGATGAAGAAATGACCTGTCCATGTAGGAAATGCGTATCATTGATGTAGAGAAAGCCTTAAATTATATACGAGCATTTAATAGTTTCTGGATTCATGCCAAATTACACCTGCTGGGTTCCCCATGGCCGTGGAGAAATAACAGCCCTCACGTCTTCCACACAAGTTTCTGAAAATTATTAGCATGTTGAACGAGACCTGAGGACGACGATATGCATGGAATGTTACATGCTGTTTTTCAAAGAAGGAGTCCAGATGGTAGGTCAGATGAACATGAAGACCTAGATCATCTGATATATATTGATTCTGAGAAGTTTTATAAGTATTTCAAGGATGCCAAATAGGAGTGTTACCCGGGATGTCCGAACGGTCTTTCAAAGCTATCGTTCGTTACAGACCTTTTTAACTTGAAGTGTCTTGGTAAATGGACCGAACATTCGTTTAATTTGCTGCTTAATTTTTTGATGAGATATTTTCCAACCAGAGTTCAATTATCCAAAGACCCAAAATAGTGGAGTTGTTGTAAGTGTTGCAACTGAGCTTTTTTTTACTAGCAATAATAGACATTCGATAATTGAAGAAGTCGATTACTGTTGTATAGTTCATGAAATCCTCGAATTAGATTACTATAGTACCTTTAAAGTGGTATTGTTTAAATGTGAATGGTTCGACGTCAATACCTATGGGACTGGGATTAAGTGGGATGAATATGGATACGCACTTGTGAATACCAACAAAACGTAAAAAATAGAAGAACCTTATGGGTTGGATTCACAGGCGGACGAGTATTTAATATAGACGAAAAAGTAGTAGAGCTACTAATAGAGGCTGGTTGCTAGTTATCAGAAATACAGCTGGGGAGTGTTATGATTCAATGCCGGGCAATGCAAATGTTAATTGTGATGAATTGTATTTCCCTATCGCTTAGAACAGCTTCCAGCAAGAAGAAACTTTCATGGAATTAGATAATGATGATGTCAAATGGGTTAGGACAAGTGTTAATGTAGTTGAAGTAGAAGAGCATGAACTGTACGGTGATAATGACTGGATATTTAACGATGTATAGTTCAATTGATTTTTATATGTGAAATTGTTTTCAAATCCTTTTTATCTATATTACAAATGGATTATTAAATTTTGTATGAGCACATATAGGATGGATTCCGGAAGTTTAGGTAGGAGCCGTTGTACACTTGTCTGTGGGTGACCAGCCTGCGCAGTCTTGCCTTCTGACCATCTTTAGGGACTTTCCATTTATGTAGTTTCTTTTATTTATCTAGGACTTTATATTTCATTATATTGTTATTATGGAGCCTAGATGTGGGGGTTGTCCACATCACTTAGGGCCCATCACCACCTCACCACTACCCCTTACTTTGCCTTGACCATGAGTTCCATTGACCTTTAGACTACGTGTATGGTGTCAAATCTTGTCCATTTGTCTTGTTTTTGGTGCCATTAGAAAGATTTTTTGATTACCTATCACGAGCCCAAGATCATGCAATTTGAATGTGATTTGAGGAAGTTAAGAACTATTTACGAGGGGGGAGTGTCACCCCCGATATATCTTAAATCGACCCTCTATGTGTCTTTCGCTCTCTAACCCGGAGGAGAGAGAAAGACACATAGGGGGTCGGTTTAAGATATTTGGGGGTTGATTTATCATTGCCCTTTACGAGGGTAGCATATGTTTATGACCAGATTTTATTTCAGAATTGTTATGCTTTTAAGTATGGGGATAATAAAGTCTTTTGTTTTAACTTAAGACTTAAGTTATAACATATCCTATTGGTTTATTTAGGAGGGCCCCACATTCTCACTTAGAACTTATTTAAAAGCGCCTAAGGGGGAAAAATCTGAATTTACCATTGGGGGGGGGGGGGATTTGAAGTTTTAGAGAAATTGTGAGCAGCCCTCAAGGTTTTAAATTTTGACCAAAATCCGAAATCCAAAATTTCAGGTTTCGGTCGAGAACGAAACCGGAATCGGGTATTCCTGAAACGGTCTGAAATTTCAGCCGAAACTTGAGGGATTTCACGCAAAAAGAAGATTTTTTTCGTTAAATAATACTTTCCCGAAATTTCGAAATTTTGGGGATTTCGTCCGAAATTTTCTATGGACTAAAATATTGTTTTATTTTTTATTTTTGGATTTCGCCCGAAAATTTCGGTTTCAGTGAGGGCCGAAATCATTCCCAAAACCGAAATTTAATACTTTGGCAGCCCTTGGACGCCCAGGTTAGGGCTCATCTCTTCTCCTTCCCCTTCTTTCTTCTCTTTCTCTTCTCCTTTCTTTCTTCTTCTTCCTCCTATCTCTCCTTCCCCATCTCTCCCTCGACCCCTCTTGTCTCTTACTACCTCTTTGCCTCGCCTTCTCTCCTCTTCTCTCCCTAACTATTTTAACCTTTTCCTTTCAGATTCCCTCTCTTTTCTTTCCCCTCATTTTTTTTTATTTCTTTCCCTTCATTTTTATATTTCTTTTCCTAAATCAGTCCCTTTGACTGATTTGTTGCATCAGCGTGCATCAATCGCCTACCATCTCCTTTTCTATCCCTTCTTCTCACATATTTTCTCTTCTCTAACCCTTATTTTGCTGTCTTCTTCCTTCTATCTTGCTGTCCCAGTTCTAGGACTATATGGTAATCATGTAGGGGCTGTTCATCACAACATCCACCCTCCCTTTTCCTAGGCCTTCCTTGTCCCCAACTGTCCTAACATCGTGCCTTGCTGTTCGGGGTTGCGCACAAGCATATTTCCAATATATTTCCCCACCTTGGCTCAATCTATTGGTGATTGTTGCTGCTTCCTTGGGTTGTTTGGGTGTCCGTGCTTCTCCACCATACATCTTAGGGCTCCTACGGTCGGGATCAAAGGGCGACACACGTTCTTATCGGTGAGATCTAACCGTTGTTATTTCCAGCCCTTCTTGTTCTTGTTTGCCTCTCCATTACTCTCATAGCCACACCCCTCTCGCACTTATTTTATCTATGAGATTGCTTGAGCCTTAAAGGTAGTTAGTTGGGCCCTAGTTCCCTTATTTCTCCATTACTCTCATAGCCACACCCCTCTTGCACTTACCATTACTCTCATAGACCTTTGGTGAAATCTTCACAATGGCTAAGCTAGGGAAAACCCCCTAACA
The DNA here is from genome assembly GCF_043159265.1 of Tasmannia lanceolata. Lineage (NCBI taxonomy): Eukaryota > Viridiplantae > Streptophyta > Magnoliopsida > Canellales > Winteraceae > Tasmannia > Tasmannia lanceolata. The sequence goes on along the minus strand of NW_027518701.1, from coordinate 4,601,087 downwards.
CACATTGACTAAATACTTAAACACTCATATGGAATTGACACTGGTCTTGTTATTTTAATATTGAGGATCGATACATTCAGCAATTAAAGTTCTCCATAATCTCCTTCGAACCTCTGGATTTGCACTAACTTCTCCGAGTCAGCTGGTATTCCTTCGCTTGGTATGGGTAGCAATAATGAAGAACTTTACACTACACATCCAGACATCCAGCTGCCAACTTGAAAATGCACAAGATCAACGACCACCAGGTAATATGCACATTTAATATTAATTTTATTTATATTAATCATTTATATTGTTATACTAGAGGGCAAGCCTTGGCGCGGCGATAAGGTTTTTCTCCATTGTGACCTGGTGGTCACGGGGTCAAGTCACGGAAATAGCTTCTCTGCAAAGCAAGGGTAAGGCTGTGTACAGATAGCCCTCCCCAGACCCCGCAATGGCGGGAGCCTCAAGCACTGGGCCGTCCATTTATATTGTTATACTAATATTTTAGTATTATCATTTGTGACGGTTTTATTTCGTTGCCATTTATTTTTTAAAAAATAATAAAAAGTATAGCGACAGTTAACATCCGTCGTAAATATTAATATTCGTGACGGATTAGTAAATCGTCACCATAGTAGATATAAATTGAGACGGTCCTTAGCTGACTCAATAAATTATATATTTGTGCCGGATACGTATTTGTCGCCATTGTTTAAATGAAATTGCGATGGCCATATTCATTTCATCAACTACTATTATTAGCGACGGCTTCTTTGTGGCGATTGATATGTACCGCTGCTACTAAATCTTACATTATTTTGTAAGAAACTGTTCGAAGGGTATTTTGATCACTCTCAACATTGTAACCCTAATATATTTAAATCATATTATGTGAGAGGAGAGAGCTATTGACTCTCTCCCTTTCCCAACTTTCTTCTCTCTCTCTCTCTCTCTCTCTCTCTCTCTCTCTCTCTTGGTTTTCTCCTTCATTGAACTGTGCAAAAACAAATATTAACTTTCTATGATGGTTAATATCGTCGCACCACTGTCCAACGGCTCTTCTGGCCTCCGTGTTTCTGATGTTCGACACTTCTCGGGTGCCCCGTTTTTCTTGGATTAATGCCGTAGGCTTCTTTGCCGCTCACATTGATGCTTTAAGTCTCCATGTTATTTTTTTGTTATTTGTTTAGCCCCGAAAAATTGGATGTAGGGCTGGTTTGATTCGTTTATTACTTTCGAATGATATTTTATCAAAGTTTGTATGATTTGGAGGCTCGACATCACCTTTCTTCTTATTGGAATTAGTTTTATCAAGTGATTGGTGCTCCCCTTCTTGTTATTGGTTGCCCGTGGTTGTGATAATCTATCGTTAGTATGCTATGGCTACCTCTTCTTCCACTATGGAAATTCAGAAGAAACAGATGACATCCATTAAGTTGAATGGATCGAACTATCCTTCACTGCGAATGGCAGTTGGAGCCTTTCTCCATGCTCGAGGTAAGGTTGAATATATTGAAAGACAGTGAGGATAATTCGTATGAGAAGTGGAGACTGGAGGATGTGGTGATCAAGACTCTATTAAGGAACAATATGGAACTGAAGGTTGGTGGTCCAATGATGTATTTGAAATGGGTAGAAACCTTGTATTCAGGAGTGAACAAATTGGAATCTGTGATATGTACTCAGAACTCTTGAATTTGACGCGTGGGAACGAGTCAGTTTCAGAATTCTACTCCCAGTTTGTGACCTTATGCGAGCAGCTTGCCATTTACCTCTAACACTATTGTTTTGGCCAAGCGTTAGAAGGATTTGCACGTAGTGTAGTTTTTGGATGCTTTGGGCCCCGAATCTCCATCTATACATTAGGAGATCGTAGGTCTAGGGTCTCTTTCCTTTTTGCTTCTAGGTCATGGCTTATTGATTCAGGAGCATCCAACCATATGGCCGGTAAATCCGATATACTATCTTCTTTTCAATCATCTTCTTTATGGAGTCATAGTGTTACGTTAGCTGAAGGGACCACTTCTCCTATCTCAGGATTAGGTGTAGCTTCCCCTCACTCAAGCCTTTCATTTTCATCTGTTCTTTGTGTTCCTAAGTTTGCCATTAATTTAAAAAGAGAAAAAGCGATGGAGTTGTTTTCATAAAGAAATCCTAGTAAGGATCTGGGTGGAGGAGGGGAAGATGACTATCAGGGATGTCTTGAGGAGTCATCAGAACATCCCCCCGGGAGGACCTCATTCATCAGATTTCCTCTGCACTTGTCGTGCAAACCTTGAGCGGCTTTCAGAACCTTACCTGTCATGCTTAGATGGAGGTTTTTCCTCCATGGAAGTCTTTAATTCCCTCGGGATTTTTAATCTTTGCTGCAGAAGACTGTTATTCTCTTTTGGGCAAGGAGCTGGTGTGGACAGAACTCCTTGGTCTCATTGGCCCGCACCGCGTTCACACGCCGACTCTCTAGGGAGTTTGGAAGAGTGGGATACTAGGGGGAGAAGGTTGGATTTTGGAGCAAGGAAAGCTCCTGGCCAAAGAGCAGTGGAAGTCAATCGAAGACCAGTATCGAATGGGAGTGATTGGATGTGCACAAAATGCAGCTATAGAAATTTTGGTTTGCGCACCTCGTGCATGAAGTGTTCTGCACCATGACATAAAGAAAACTTTACGTTAGACTGGCGACCTAAAAAGCTTCGAGTTGCAGATTGTAGTGATAATGACCAATGCTTGGAGGTTCCAGGCTCTGTGGTGGGAGATAGAAAGAAAAACCTTAAGAGTTGTCTTATTGGAACTTTAAAATCTGGCTCCTGGCTTCTGGAAGACGTTTGGGCATTGGCTAAACATTTCTGGGGCCTTCCAGAGTTGGATAAGCCTTTCGCCATTAGTACTGTGGACATTTTATTCCGCTTTGATTCCGAATCTCAGGCCACATCCATCCTTCGTCGTGGAGGTGAGGCTTTTGGAAGGTATCTTTCTTCCCTCCGGCCCTGGTTCCCTGCCTACAACACGGGTACCAGGCCTGTTCGGCTGAGGTTTTATGATATCCCTCTTCATGCGTGGTCTGGTACCACGGTAGAGATCCTGGGGTCACATTTGGGCCAGGTCCTCGAAACCCAACTTTTTGGGAATCATTCTCACTGTCTAGCATTTGCCTCCGCCTTGGTTATATCCTCTTTGTGGAAATAAATTCCCCAGTTTATTAATTTAAAGGTGGACTCTAATATATTTTTGGTGGGAGTTAAGGTGGTCACTGAGGACAGTTTAAATTCTCTGGCATTGTCGGTGGAGGGAGAGGTTAGTAATAAAGACAATTTGCCACTTTTTGAGGGATCTGTCCAAATTCCTGATGATATAGGATCACCAGCGGCAGTTTTTCCATCGGAAAAGGTGGCAGAGGCCACTGGAGGTGGGTCTGTCCCGGTGGTCGTCCCCAATTCAAATTTTGAATTCCTCACCTACCCACCTGTCCCCCCTGAGGCTGTCACATTTTCGTCAGAAAGTAGGGAGGCTAGGGTTACAGGCTTTGTGGGTCCTTCATCTGCAAGGAAATCACCGTCGGTGTCTCCACGTGGTAACAAAGGGAAAGCGGGTAGAAAAGAGGCTGTTGACTCATTTGGCATAAAATCAGGAAAAGATTTGAAGACTTTGAAATTAAAAAATAGATTTCTTATGGTTGGGAAACGCGATGATGTGAAAGGCTCTCGACTCGAAAAAAGCAAACTCAGGAAAGGTCTTGGGAAGGAGGATGCTTGTTTCTTGGCGACACGTGGAGGGTTATCTGCTCTCAATCGAAAGATCAAGAGACTGTACAGAAAAAATGAAATCAGGAAAAAGAAGGTGGCCTCGATAGTCTTCAATATTTTCGATCCCTTCAAAGTTCGCCTCTTCCAAGTATGTCTAGCAGTGACCACTCTGAAACCCCAAGTAACATAGTTATTGGGGAAATTACCCTGGTTAAAGAAGATTTAGAGCTTCTGAAAAATCTCAAGTATAATAAAAAGTTGGCTAGGAAGGAATCGCCTACTTCTGCTGAGGTTTTGCTCTCCCCTTTGAAGAAACAATGGATTGAAGAAAAGGCAGCAGGCGTTCGAAATTCGGGGACCTCTCCCCCTCAGTTTACCTTGAATAGTGAGGAGGAACTTCATACCCCCTTCGCAACCTGCCCATCTTTAATAAGTTACTTGATAAGGAGAGGCAAACTCAAAGGCGCCTATGGGAGGAGGAAAAGCAATCGGCTATTTCTTGTCTGGAAATTAGGCATCAATCTCTGGAATCAGATAAGAATTGTGTGCAAGGGATCCCTGTAGCAGAAGATACTCAGCGAATAAAACAGCTTAAATATGATAGTGATAAAGGTAAAGGCCTTTCATTATCTCCAGCCGTTGACGTTCCTGGACATCCCGGAATGGAGAGGTTTAACAATTTCCTAGAAATGAGAGATGTTCTTGGGTTCTCGTATCAGGAGAATCTTGATAAGACTAGGGAGATGTTCTTCGGATCAAAATTCAGAATCGTTGAAGATAGAATAGATAGAGAAAAGGTGGAGAATCAACCAAAATTGTGAAGGAATTAGAAGAGAAGGAGAGAACAGGGAAGGATTAGAGGAAAAGGAGAAGGAATAGTGTAGAGAGGATTGGAAAATATGAAATTGAGAGGAGTTAGTAGAAAATAACGAAAACATGATTCCATCCTAGCAAGACTTGACTGTCTTTATGGTAGCTTAGGGTGGATTTAATGGCTTTTGAAGATATCATGTTAATCAAAGGTTCAACTTTAGGGCTTAAGGATTGGAAGAATGCTCCCCCTAGGACTTTACTGAACAGTATGGACCGGCTACATATCCAGAATTTAGTTTATGTTTGCGGTGGACTTGTAGATTTTCTATTGCTCCGTTTTGTTTGGTTGTTTTAGCTAGATTGTTCTTTTTTTTTTTTTTTTTTTTTAAGAAGGGGGGGGGGGGGGGGGGGGGGGGGGGTTGGAGGGGTGAAACTCAAAGGGGGCAATTCCATCTATGTCCCCAGTCTTACCAGTCAACGCTTTAAAGGATCTAGGCTGTTGGCCAGCTAGTGAGTGATGGCCATAGGTGGTATATACTTGGTGGGTGGAAGATGATGCAAAGATTACAGTTTTTGTGTAAATGCAGGGATGATAATAAACCAATGACAATGCTTCACTTATCTTTTGGATTGGTGCCGGCATGTCAACCCAGTTCGCATTAATATTTTGTAACGCAGGATGCGACTACTGATCCCGATTGCGATCTTAATATTAATGAAATATGTCAACTTTCAAAAAAAAGTTTGCCATTAATTTATTTTTTGTCAATCAATTGACTAAACATCTGAATTGTTATGTTTCTTTCTTCCCTACTTATTGTATTTTCCAAGATCTGAAGACTGGGAGGAAGATTGGTTCGGGTTGTGTTGTGGAAAAGATAAAGCGACGATTAATTTGCAAAAGGTGTCGGAAACGAGCCGTCACCAAAGCTGTTTTTTCTTGTAGTGTGGGTAGAGATCGTGGGACCCACATCATCAAAACATGTGTTAAAATGGTGGGCCTCATTCCGATGCATAAATTTGAGAGTTGGTAGGACCCACCCTATCAAAACATGCCGTAAAATAGTGGGTCCCACCATATGCATGGACTTGGGTAGATATGATGGGTCCACTCATGCAGTTGTAAAATGGTGGGCCCTACCACATGTATAGGTTTGGCTAGATATGGTGGAGCATACCATATCAAAATATGAGGGGTAAATGGTGTGCCTCACCCATGCTTTGACATAAATTCTCTTGCTGCTTGAGATGTTGCCACTTCTCTTGTGCAGCCTTATCTACTGATCATTGACAATGCACCTATTGTCTATTCTAACTTTGCCTGTAAATAAATATTGTATCAAAAACACGTGGCAAACAGGCTAGACGATCCTCAATTGAGAAATTATTGGATTTTTAACAAAATAGCATCTGGTTGGCTGAGATAAACCCAGTATTACCTCTAGTAAGTATCACTACGAGCAGTATTTTGAAAGATGAACTTTGTTGAGAAGAAAACAGAAAAGTTACTTGTGGTAGATATTGCCCCAAGGGTAAAACAGATGTATATGCACTCTCCTTAGCCAACCTATCCACCGCATTGCTAGCCTTTCTCAATTTGAGGAATAAGTTACATCTAGAGTTCTACTTTGATTTAACATCTTATGCATTAAACATACTAAGCACCATGTGTTAGAATTTTGTTAAGCGTTCACGGGTTTCCTGCTTCACCCATTGATTTAAATTTGAGTTTGTCAAGTTTGTCAGCATCTCATGGTCCTCCGCTTTGTTTGATTTTTAGGTACTATGGAAGCTCTTACAATATGCACTACAATAGCTTATTGGGCTCTGGCGATTGAGCTTCATCATGGTGCATTGGTAATATTATGTCAGATCTTTCATTGAATACACATCAAAACAACAAATTATTTAGTGCAATGTAAAAACCTATCATCGAAAAGTGAAAAAACGATCCATCAGTCAAATGAGAAGAAAAACCCAGATCATAAACCTTTTGGTTTTATCAATTCTGTTATTTTTTCTCTCACCCCAGTGTTTCTTCAATGAAAGAGAATTGTTTTCCATGTGTTATTGAAGGTTTTTATGCAGATTTTTATGATAAAGTGACTATACACCCACACAAATATATATAGCATGCATTGCAATGTGTTGGATCCCTATGATTGTGTGGTGTGAGAGAAGGTTTTGATAACAAATCATATACCATCTGAAAGTAGATTGAGTGGAACTCCTTGTAATTGCTTGTTATGCTTTTTGTACAATGATGCATGTAAGGTCTTCTAGTGGTCGAGCTCCTTGTAATTGCTTGTTCACCATCGGTCTTGATTGTAGAACCATTGGGACCCACTTGATGGAATAACCATTAGATGATATGGGTCCCACAGCTTCCACCAGTTGGAATTATATCATACATTACATTGTCTTGGCGGATTATGTAGAGATGACATGTCGGTTTGATGATCGCGATTGTTGATCAACTTTTTATCAGTTGAACGTGGACAGCTGCGCAACAGTTCTTTAACCGCTTCTTTGTACTTCTCATCAACAGATTAAAAAACCGGCCCGAACCGGCTAGTCTGACCCGGTCTGACCTAAACCGGCCATTTTTCGGCCCGACTTGTTCAAGCCGGCATAAGTTTTACAAACCCATTTGAACCATCCGGTTTACAAATTAGACAATGTGAATTTTTTGAACTAGTCGGTTCCATGAAAACAGGGCGATTCATGTACATACTTAGCCTCTTAATTATAATATGGCATCTTATATAACTTTTAAAAATTAAAAGCTAAAAATTTAACACCTGCCATTATGTAATTATCTTATTAATTAATAGAAAATGTAATTTACGGCAATTTTATATGATGTAGGCACGTATTATGAAGAATACAGAAAATGTAATTTACGGCAATTTTTTATGATGTAGGCGCGTATTATGAAGAATACAATGGGCCTTCCCTGTACGAAGATCCAAACCATTCTTTTTGTATGGTGCCTAAATAGGCTGTGCCCCAAAAATCATCTTCATATGATGATCTAACCCTCTGAACTGACATTTTATTATTATTTAAGAATGCCTATGCTAACAGTATCAGTTGGCCTGTTTGGGTGTGGATAGTCCTTATCCACTTTTTAGTTATTTACTTGGTGAGATTTGGTATTGACTGTTGATCTTGTATAACATCACTCAAATGGGTTTATACATGAGCTTCACTCTATAATCTATTAATTATTTTGGAAAAAAATTCAATTGAAAAGTTTTCTATGATTTTAATTTCTCAACTTCATTTTGGATCCTAACGAACTTTTCTCTTAAAACCAACACATAGACCTTAAAATGATAGATTAAAAACAAACACTGAAATCTTTTCTTTTTGATAATTTTATCCAACATGGATACAAATTCGCATTTTAATTTAATGAATATTGTTACCTGTTGAAGCATCCCTATTGCCATTTTCATCCATTTTGTATTCTAAGATAACCTTAAAAGGTAAAAAAAAGGAAAATTTGCTAAAATGACCCACTTAAAATAACGAATATATCTGTTTCTCAACATGACATCTCAACGCTTCATAATTAATAATCTTGATATATATATGAGGAAAGGGTTCCTGCAAACATGTGCAGGTAAGTTACCCGCACATGAGTGCATAAACAGGGTGGGGGCCACATTTATGAGGGGATCAAAACCATTCATTTGGAAGGCCCTTCCATGGATGAGGTGTGGCCCAAAAATCAGCCCCATTGGATTGTCCTAACCCAATCAAAGGTAGGGGGGGAATGGACAGACACTGTGTGTCTATGTTTCTGCTCATTTTCCCCCTCCACAAATGGCAAGGTTAGGATGATCCAATGGGGCTGATTTTTCAGCCACACCCTATCCATGGAAGGGCCTTCCAAGTGAATGCTTTAGACCCCCAAAAAATGTGGGCCCCCATACCTTCGCACGTGTGCAGGAACCCTTCTCTCTCTCTCTCTCTCTCTCTCTCTCTCTCTATATATATATATATATATATATATATAGACGAAAGTGTCTCTAGTCGGTCCCCTAGATAAGCTTATCTACTCCTCCCTTTAAAAAAACACAGTGGGCCCACGCTGTTTGGATGATCCAAAGCATTCATTTGATAGGTCCTAACATAGATAGGGTGTGCCCAAAAAATCAGCACCAAAGGGTCATCCTAGCCCTTCGTTTTGTGGTGCCCAGAATGGACGCATATAAACGTCCACGTTTATATGCGTCCATTTTGGACACGGTGTGCCCAACAAATCGAAGGGCTAGGATGATCCTCTGGTGCTGATTTTTTGGGCACACCCTACCTATGTTAGGACTTATCAAGTGAATGGTTTGGATCATCCAAACAACATGGGCCCACTGTGTTTTTTTGGCGGGCGGACTAGATAAGCTTATCTAGGGGACCGACTAGAGACACTTTTCTCATATATATATATATATATATATATATATATATATATATATATATATATATGTAAGGAAAGTGTTCCTAAGCTATAGCTTAGATAAGCTTATCTAAGCTATAGCTCAAAAATACATGTGGCCCCACATTTTATGGGGATCCAAAGTATTCATTTGGAAGGCCCTTCCATGGATAGGGTGTGTACCAAAAATCAGCCCTATAGGATCATCCTAACCCTGCCATCTGTTGAGGGAAAAAATGGGCAGAAACATGGACACACAATGTCTGTCCATTTTCCACTCCACCTTTGATTGGGTTAGGATGATCCTATAGGGCTGATTTTTTGTACACACCTTATTCATGGAAGGGCCTTCCAAATGAATGCTTGAGATCCCCAAAAAATGTGGGGCCACGTGTTTTTGAGCTATAGGTTAGATAAAGCTTAGATAAGCTATAGCTTAGGAACACTTTCCTCTATATATATATATATATATATATATATATATATATATATATATATATATATATATATATATATATAAACAGAATGCCGCAGCTTAAAACGAGAGATTCAAAAATTAAAAAATACATAGGAAATCCACTACTTAATACAACAATATTAAAAAGAAAAAGAAAAAAACAAAAGCCACTCCGTAAAATTACATCACAGATTTTTATAAAGAAAAGCCGTACGGAATCCACCCCTTCAAATTACAGAACCGAAAAGAAAAAAAAGAAGACAAGCCACTCCTTAATTTACATTTTCATATTTCAAAAGGAAAATTCAGCAGAAAGCGAGTCCATAAAATTACAAATTCAAATACAAAAGCCACCTTTAACTGATCCAACACCACCGGTCTTCCTCGCTATATGATCTGTTTAAGCTTTAATTGGTTGTTGGGATGGTGCACTCTGCTTTAATTGACATTTTCTTCTTATTCTTTTTCCTCCTCCTCTTCTTCAAAGGGGATGGGAGTAGGGATGGCAGAGAAGATGGGTTGTAGACGGGTCTTGAAGCTATCTTCTTCTTCTTCCCACTTCAATCCTTCCCACCATTCCATTTCTGCTTGAATCTTTTGCAGGCATGGCGCGCTATCTGGCCCTCCAAACGGTAGCTTCTTTAAATCAAGACAATGACTTATACAAATGATTTCCAACGAATGCAAATCAAGTGGCCTTACAAAGAAATACTCCAACTTTGGTAGATGCATTAATGTCAAGACTCTCAATTTAGGTAGCATTGTATTCTCATCCCCCGCCACGTCCTTCACGTTTGAAATTATCTTCTCCACTTCCCTACAATTGTAAATTGTGAGTTTTACAAGATTTGGGAGGCCTTTCACTTGAAGGGAAGAGAAGATTTCTTTCAAGCCATTGCAATCAGAGATTGAGAGTTGAGTCAGGCTTTGTAGTGTTGCCAACCCCATCCACATATTTTGCATCTTTGGAAGACGATGTAGATTCAAATCTTGAAGTTTAGGAAGCACAAGGTTATTTTCTGTTGGCGCCACAAACAAGTGTTCCACTTTCTCACACCAGTGAACCGTGACTTGCACCAGATTCTGCATTCTTTGGAATAAGTTGGGCGTGATTACTACATGCTTTAGACTATTGCAAGAAGAAATAAACATGGTTGTTAGGTTTGCAAGGGTTGGGAGTGGAAGGGATTCATCATTAGTCACCACCATCTCTAGCTTTGCAAGTTCATGAAGTATTAAATGTTGCAAATGTTGGAGTGTATATTCGGGAACATTCTTTCCACTAATAACACATTCCATCTCATCGCAAAGCTCTATCTTAAGACGTTCCAAACTTTGAAACCCATGAGTATCCAAATCCAAAATATTCTTTGAAGATTGGTGCCACCTTATGTATAGGTAAGTAGTCTGAGGGAACAAAAACAACTTCACCCATTTCGGAAATGGTTCAGGACCCTCAATTACTGTCACATGAAGGCAATTTGGATAAAGAGTGATTATGTCTTCTCTCTGAATTCCAAGTTGAAGGCGGAGATAAAATATCTTCAAATGTGCCCAGATTTGAACAAGTCATCTTGGGTAAAGCGGTGGGCATCTTCTATCTCCACCCACAAACTAGTCAACCGTGTTAAAGACACTACTTCTGCCAACATAGCGTTGCCGTTGCTAGCCTCCCCCTCCCCTTCTCCTCCAACCTCCCACCTATCAAAGCTATTTTCCATCTTCAATTCTTCCAAACGAGTCAACCTACATATGACAGCATTTCGTGGAATAACTTCAAGATTTTGAATCGTTTGATAAGTCCAAGCGCCTTAGATTGATTAAATTTCCAATTTCAATTGGCAATTCTTGGAATTTGTTCTTAGAGAGATCGAGGGATTCTAGTGTTTTTAGTTCCCCAACATGTGACAAGCCAGTCGAAAGAGATTCACAGCCTTGTAGACAAAGTTCCCTTAGGCTCTGCAAGCATGACAAAGATGGATGTAACCTTTCGATAGCTGTCTTACCTATATCCAAAACATGAACATCTTTGATGCTTTCAAAAAAATTGACAGGAATTTCCTTCAAATTTTCGTTATCTTGCATCATCAAAGTTAGCAGATGGTGGCATTCCACTCTATCTGGAAGTTTCCTTATTCTGTTTTGCATCAACGAAAGCCTTTTACATTCTTGTAACTTGTCCATTTCTGGCCAATCTTCTAATCCTAATCCAGCCTTCACCAAAAACCTATAGTCACCTTCTTTGGATGCAATCCAAATGGCGACATCTCGTACTACATCATGTATCCTTACATGCCCTTCCTTTTCACACTCTAACAACAAACAACAAGACTTGAGTTTCTCAATTAAGGCACGCCCTTTATTCATTGTTTCATCTAAAATCTCAAACTTCTCCAAGATTCCCTCACCAATCAAGTATCTGATCATCCTATCCACAGGAATTTTGAAGTCCTCTGGAAATAGAGCACAGAACAAGAAACATTGTTTCAACTCCTCAGTTTTCAATTGGCTATAGCTTATTCTTAAGGATTGATATACCTCCGTATCCATGCCTTCAATATCTATCGGGTCTGATCTTTTCAGTTCGGTTACTGCGTTCTCCCAAACTGATAAATTATTGTTACCACTTAATGCTCCCCCAAGTGTAACAAGGGCTAGTGGCAGACCACGGCATTCTTGAGCAGCTTTCTTTGCCACATTTTGCAAGCTTCGACAATCAACAACATCACCCACTTTCTCTTTAAACAAATCCCATGATTCGTCGTCCGACAACACATTCATTTGAATATTAACTTGGCTTCCCATTTGTCTGCATATATCTAAGCTTCGAGATGTTAATAAAATCTTACATCCCCTGTTTTCATCACCATAGGGAATTCCTATATTGACTATATCTAGTCTAGCCCACAAATCATCCAAAATGATGAGTAACTTCTTAACATGCATTAATCTTCTCCTTAGTTCACTTGCTCTAAGGGATTCAATTTCCTCTTTGAGTTCCCCTCCCAATTTCCTTGCAATTTCTTCTTGGATGATTTTTAATTTTACATCCTTAGACACAGTTATCATCACAATTGCATCAAAATTAGGTGTCTCTTTCAATTTATTGTTCACATTTTTCACGAGAGTGGTTTTCCCAATACCACCCATGCCATATACACCAATCATTTTGATATTTTCATCCTTTAGAGCATCCATGACTTTCTCCAATGACAAATTTACCGTCTTTAGACCATCAATTGAAGGAGTAGGGTTGGACTCTACCCTTGGACGTGGAGAGGATGTTGCCAATATCTCGAATGTTCCTTTATTATGGTGATTGGTAATGATATCTACCTTATCATTTGCCAATTTACTCAACCTATATCGCCGATGCCAATTCGGACACCACCCCTTAAGACATCTCATGTTTTCTCCTACATTAACCTCTATCTGATTTGCTTCCAATATCATTTCATCTGCTCTTTTGATCCACAATTGAACATCATCAGTGACCTCATCACCATTTGAGCATCTTTCATCTACGCGTCTTTGTATAACATTTCTCCTCGCTACAAGTTCTTCAACACCTCTTTTTAAATTTTCAACACTGCCTTCAAAATCATTTATATAGTCCATGCATTTCTTGAGAGGTCCCCATGCACACTCTGCTATATCTATGAGAACTCGAATAAATGCGTCCATAGTCTTCTCCACACAAATAAACCATAAACAATGCTGCAAAAAAAGAACAAACACAACACGACACAAATAAAAGTTAACAAGTGTATGAGATTATTATGAATTGGACTCGTCCATGAAACCTAGGGACAACCAAAATACGTAGTTAACATGAAATCATATTTTTTTGCTGGTGAAATTATTTCTTTAGTATTTTAAGATGCAAATTAAAAAAAACAAACACTAAGTTAACTTGGATTTGACTTCACCATTTATGTTGGACTGGTAATTTTTTAGAGTGTAGTACTAGACCATAAACCATTAAGAAGATATCGTAAAAAGGGCGGCCCAGTGCATGAGGTTCCCACCATTGCGGGGTCTGGGGAGGGCTAGATGTACGTAACCTTACCTCTGCTTTGCAGAGAGGCTCTTTCCGTGACCACCAGTTCATTTTTTAGAGTGTAGTACTAGACCATAAACCATTAAGAAGATATCATCATGCTAAAAATAATGAGTGACTAAGGATAACATGACATTCATTATCTTTTCCTTTTATATATATTAGTAAAAACACCAATTTGTTTCTCTTCACAGCCATTGACATCTTCAACAATAACACAAATTGTCCATCTTGTTATAAATTTTACTGGTAGTAATTTGTCAACATTCATTTTTAGAAAATTTAATTTTCTGTTAAAAATGCTATTACATGTTGCATAAAACAGAGAAAGATGTAACTTGTTTACTCCAAAGATATTGTTATTGTCTCCTCTTATATATTTTTATTTAAATTTTTTTTTTTTGAAAAGGATAACAATATGTTTTGATCTCATTATTGTTTGAAATAGCTTGTTTCACTTTCGATGATTTCTAATTCAAAAGGAAAAGTTCTAATCTGAAATGAAAATTTAACTGCCATTTTGAATTATTTAACTTTAAAGCCCATAGCTACAAGTGACATAAAAATATAGCTAATTGTTTTTAATTTTACCCTTGAACATAGTATAGAGAAATCCGAACTCTCTATGTGTGGATAGACTCTAAAGTCTAAACTACACTCCTAAATTATATGAAGAAAAGGCAAACACCAAAAGAACAAGACAAACTCATTGGAGAAATCCGACAAGCAGAGCCCTTCTCGCACTTCACTAGATGAGCTGGGATAGCAGATATAGTTATGGGAACACAACAGCCATGGCTGCGTAGTTACATGAAGAATAAAAGAGGCTGAAGAAAGTGTTGTTAAATAAGATTCTTGAGTTTATGGTAATAGTTAGAAAACTAAAATAAACAATGATGTATCCAAGGGTTTGATTCATTTTTGGAGTCATTGTTAAAAGCTTCTATTAGAAGTGAGTTTTTTAAATGATACGTATAAAAAAGGTCCTAGGTTTAGAGTGTGAATATTCAAGTCTTTGAATTTTTCTTTGTTGTTTTCTTTAGGGGTTTCCACATCTTATACATGAAAAAAAGATTAGAATAAAGTCTTCTTCTTCTTCTTCCTCTTCTCCTCCTTTTTCTTCTGTTATATTTTTAAACTTGTAAAACTTGTATTTTGAGGAATACACCAAGTGTCCACACATATGCTTTCTCAAAGGAGATTTAAATAAGCACAACAAGGAAGTTTGTACTTTCTTGTGTGTGCGGTTTTGTGAGTTTCTTGATTTTAGCTGCCTTGAACTCAACAAGTGGTTTGGGAGCCAATTCAATTCTATAATGAGAAGTAGTGGTGCTCCGGATCTTATTCAATCATGAACAGACACCATTGAAGATGGCCAATGATGCTGGTTTGTCTTTCTTGAGGAAACTAAACCACTCTACCTATTAGCTTTGTAAGTTATCTATGGAGTCATAACTACAAGGGAAATAATATATATATGGAGAGAGAGAGAGAGAGAGAGAGAGAGAGAGAGAGGAAAATGATTGTGCGCTCAAGCACATATAGCTTATATGCGCTTGAGGTCACAAAACTCATGTGGGCCCACATTGTTAGGATGATCCAAAGCATTCATTTGAAAGGCCCTTACATAGATAGGGTGTGTAGTAAAAATCAGTTCCATAGGATCATCCTAATCCATCCAAAAGTGGAGGGCAAAATGGACAGATATTGCCCTCCACTTCTGGATGGGTTAGGATGATCCTATGGAGCTGATTTTTTGACAGACCCCATCTATGTAAGGGCCTTGCAAATGAATGGTTTGGATCACCACAAAAAATGTGGGACCCATGTGTTTGGTAAGCTTATATGCGCTCGAGCGCACAATCATTATATATATATATATATATATATATATATATATATATATATATATATATATATATATATATATATAAAACATTTGGATCAAGCGCTCTACAAGTGTTCAAGATTGGGACCCCCCTCCTCAAGGGCTTCTAAAGTTGAACTTTGATGGATCGAGCATGGGGAGCCCAGGGTCGGCGGGTATTGGAGGTGTCCTTAGAAATTCGAGGGGTGAGGTCATTTGGGCTTTTGCAGGGCCTGTCGGAGTCTCAGGCAGAGGTTCGAGCTGTCCACCAAAGGATTAAACACTTAAATAAAGATTTCTTGGATAAGGTGATAGTGGAAGGGGATTCTCTAAATGTTATTCGTTGGCTTAGGGCTATTCGGTTCCCCCGTGGAGATTTACCCTCTACTTTGACGAGATCGAAGACATTGTGGAAGGAGCCTCGACTACTTTTATGCATGTTCAGAGACAGGCCAATAGTGTGGCGGACAAGTTGGCAAGAGATGATGTAGTTAAGGAGGGAATTGAGTTATTTGATTTCCTACCTCCTTGACTGTTCAGACTGCTCGTCCCCATTTCGATTTGTTTAGTTTTTCTTCTCATCCTTGTATTGCTTCGCTTGTTCTTCCGCTTTTCCTTCTTGTATTGCTTGGGTGGACCATCTTGATCTCTCTCTTGGTTTTAATGAAATTTGCTCTCATTAAAAAAAACATATGGATCAAACACAAGTTCCCAGAAGAGGCAACAGAAAGGACCAAGTTGAACGCAAAGTCCAATAAGGCACTGTATACTTTAAAACAATTAGTGAAGGATGACAAGTTGATCCATATTCAAGATGCAAAAACTCCAAAGAGGCATGGGCGATGGTAACTAGAGTACGAAGCATATTTGGCAGCCATTGCCAATTGGGCGAAAAAGTCTTCTGTGGATGGGTTAGAGAGTTTGCTCATCGTCCACTAGGATGGTGCTCACTTACATGACGAAGGTGGTAATCAAGGACAAGGAGGAGGTTTTATTCTTATTCTCAAAAAGATGCTAAAAAGAAACGTCAATCTAATCGCAGATCAAATCACAAAAGAATTCATTATATGGGAGAGATTCTAGTCATCACGAGAAGGAAAATAATAATACACGAGAGAAACACTTCTTAATTTTTCCTTCGTTCAATAACATGTAAGGGTATTTTAGTCATTAGTTGTAGGATAGAGGGTATTATTGTCATTGTACATTGGATGCCCTATTTGGGGCCTATATATACATCATTTACATGAGGAGCTCCCTAGTGGAAACTCTCCATCTCTCCATTCCTCTTCTTCCTCTTACCCTAACTTCATTTCTAACATCTTTCATTGTGGAAAGAATTGACTTTGCACATAATTATAGAATGAATCTTGTCCCACTAGAGAGAAAGTCAACCATAGAGAGCCCATGGTAAGGGAGAACAAGCAATGAAAAGTAGGATACTCAATTATTATTTAAAATTACCAGGGTGTTGACATCCCATTTGGCACGCTCGCTACTGTGCACAGTCTTGCGCTCAGATAATGAGTAGGACTTCCTGGTTGAACTGCATTGATCTCCAAAAAAACCCTACCACAAACCACAAAATCCCCCCGATCTAGAAGGTTAGACTTACCACCCACTGTCCGTGTGACCATCCTTCTGGCCGACTGGACACCGCCACCAGAACCAATCAACGACTGACAGCCTAGCCCTCTCAGCAACCGACAACACCATCCAAGCGGCCACCACCTTGTGGTCGGCCACGTCTGGACGGACCTCACTGACCAAGGGTGCTGCCACCGGGAATCTTACCCTTTTCAGACTGAAGGCGCATGTCTGATATTCACTGCAGTCAGTGAATATCAGAAATTATTAACTCTACCCTTCCCCTTGGCTATAAATTGGGACGCATCGATCTGGATCCGATTCTCACATGAGTGAACAGAGGAAGTGAGGTCCCCCCCCACAACATAGAAAACCCCCTAGAGAACCCCTGCAGCCCTCGACTCTGAGTCATTCGGAGATCATCCCATACCTCCCTTGAACCTAAATTTCCACTCTCACTATCGTTAGCTTTCATCGTCGTTACGTCAAGGAAGCCCAGAAGGAGACCAATGCCATCAGCTGCCGAAGCTTTGTACCCCTAGCCGTATCCTCGCAAGGATTTTACTGGCAGATGCATTCTTCGAGAGGCATAACCACACCGGCCCGACCACTTGCAGGTATACCTACCCTCTTATAACTTATAAGCTTGCATTTCCATTTTATTGCTTTAGCAGCTTCGTGATTTTTATCGGTAATCGAGAGGGTACGTGAAGTCAGACTGGGACCTTAGGGCTCTCATCCCAATGATGGTCATACAAGGAGTCCGGTCGCAATATTTTCCTTTACCTGGATAGATGCTTTTGGAACTCCAGGTTCTTCATAGGAGTTACTCTCTTAAATTAACAGGGTGTCAAGATCTCCACAAAGAACAATTCCTCGCAGATTAGGGATCCAGAATCACCCGATACAAACATCGGCGACTACTCCCATGTATTTAAAGTTGTTTCCAAAGTTTGGTGTCATTTCAACTTTTGGGAACTTTGGAAAAAGGAAGTAAATTGCCCTGCTTCATGGGCTAGGACCTTAAAACCAGGAGTAGAGCCACTAGAGTAGTGGGTGAACTTGGGCACTTGGCCCCAAGGAAAGAAAGGCCTCTGATCTGCCCGGATTCGTCAATATATGATGAGGTTTGGGGTATAGGGGTGCAACTCGGGTCGGGTTGGGTCGGGTTGAGGCCAACCTTAACCCCACCCAAGATTGCATTCTCTCAACCCTAACCCAACCCAAACCTTGGGTTGAGGATGGTCAACTCTAGCCCAATCCACCTCCAAATCGGGTCAGGTTCAGTCGGGTTCATCTCGGGCCAAATAGAAAAATACAAGGAAAAAAGCATAATCCTAGAAAAACATGAGAAAACTAAAGGACAGAGGTCGGGTTCGGTTCGGGTTTGGCGGGGTTCACTTGCCCAATTGCGACAGTAGTTGGACTGCAAAGCTTGGTCAAGGTGGGGCTTCGAGTCATACAGGATGGGCCGTCGGATCCCTGCGATGATCCTACTCATAACTCGCTTGGCCAGTAAGAATTCTCAATTCGGATCCAGGATTTATAGAGTGCATGGATATAGCTAGAGAAAAAAGGAATTTCTTTTCTTTTTATCTGAGATTTACACATCAGCATTACTCTTTTACCATTAACCCCTTTGCTGATATCTAACATCTATCTCTAATACAAAAGGAAAAAGGAATTTCTTTTCTTTTTATCTGAGATTTACACATTACCATTACTCTTTTACCATTAACCCCTTTGCTGATATCTAACATCTATCTCTATGAGAAATTATTCGAGGGTAAAATCGTAATCTACATACGAAAAGTACCGACACGGGTACCTGTCTATGACAATTACGAAAAAAACTACCAAGAAGAGGTAAAGACATATGACAATGACGAAAGAACTACTTTATATTACTCATGCAGGACACTTGCAAAATATTGACGAGTTCCGGGCACCCGAAGAGGAACAACAATTATGAAAACCTCTAACGATCGGAGGGCTAGGATCAACCTATGGAAATAAATTTTATGGGCACAACTGATTGATGTTGTGTTCCATCACATGGACGGTTTGGATCAACCTATAACCCTCTATAGATCGGAGGGTTCGGATCAACCTATGAAAATTATTTTTGGGGCACAACTTATGTAGGCAGTGGCCCATCTAATGGACGGTTTAGATCATCCTATGGTACGGGCCATACCTTACATTTTAATGAAGTGAGGAGTGCGATCATCAAAATACGGCAGTGAGGACATTAGCACTCTATATAATTTGAAACCATTGTTGTTACTTGGATGTTCCCACGCGGGAAACCCGAACCTGACGGGTTCAACCCGAATTTGGGTTGCGTCGGGTTAAGCTTTTTCGCACATCGGGTTGGGTTAGGTTGGGAAAAATCAACCCGAATTGGAAATCAGGTCGGGTCGGGTTGGGCTGTCGGGCAACTCGACCCGACCAGAAACCCGAATTTGGGTTCCAACTGAAGAAGTTTTGTATATGTGTTTTTCTTTTTCAACATTGAAATAGTCTCCACAGTCCATAATGGACGGTTTGGATAATCCTATGGTGTGGGCCATACCGTACTTTAATAAAGTGAGGAGTGTGATCATCAAAATATAGTAGTGTGGATAACATTTCCCTTTGTTAATTGTTAGTCCCTGTTTGGTGTGGATTTTGAGAACCGATTGTGAGTTAAAAACTGATTATTGGTGACTCACTATTGGTTCTCAAAATCCAAAACAACCGGTGGTCAACTATTGGTACCATATCAAATCGGGTCAACCCGACCCAACCTAACCCGAATTGGAAATTGGGCTGGGTTGGAAAATATGGGTTCCTCGGGTTGGGTCGGGTTGAGACCCAAATTGCACCCCTAACGATGATGAAAAAACTACTTTTCCTTAACTATGTGCGGGTGCGGGTCAAATTACGGGAAGTTTGATATTACGAATGCAGGACACCTGTAAGAATATTGACGAATTCTTGGCACCTTAAGAGGAACAACAATTATGGAAACCTCTATAGATTGGAGGGCTAGGATCATCCTATGGAAATTATTTTACGGGCACAACCTATTTATGTTGTATTCCATCACATGGACGGTTCATAGGTCTGTACAATTCTTTGTCGGCCCGTGCATCGCACGGGGTTTTTTGCTAGTTATATATATATATATATATATATATATATATATATATATATATATATATAGCAGAAGAGAAAAGGAAAGAATTATTTGAATTTCTCCCAAAATTCTATGAGAATTACACATCACTTTTTTTAACTTTTTTTAATAAAGGCACCCATTCAACCCACATATTTTCAATCCTACGCCCTCCTTTATGCTTTTTAACAAAGGCACCCGTTAAAGCCACATAATTTCAATCCTACCCCCCTCCTTTATGCTTTTTTAATTATGGAAACCTCTATAGATTGGAGGGCTAGGATCAGACTATGGAAATGATTTTACGGGCACAACCTATGGAAACCTCTAAAAATATGTGAATTTCTCCCAAAATTCTAATAGAATTACACATCACTTTTTTTGACTTTTTTTTTTAACAAAGGCACCCATTCAACCCACATATTTTCAATCCTACCCCCTCCTTTATGCTTTTTAACAAAAGCACCCATTAAAGCCACATAATTTCAATCCTACCCCCCTCCTTTATGCTTTTGTAATAAAAAAAGTGGACAAAGTCAACATAGTGATGTTTTCCTTTGCAAAATTACGGATTGGGTACATATGTTACATAATACTACGGATTTTTGTGAACATATTACATAATACTACGGATTCAGGACGCCTTTCAAAATATTGACGAATTCCGAGCACCTTAAGAGGAACAACATATTATGGAAACCTCTATAGATTGGAGGGTCAGCCTATGGAAATGATTTTACGGGCACAACCTATTTCTGTTGTGTTCTATCACATGGACGGTTTGGATCAACCTATGATGTGCTCCGTACAGTTCTTTGTCGGCCCGTGCATCGCACGGGTTTTTTTACTAGTGTGTGTGTGTGTGTGTGTGTGTGTGTCTATATATATATATATATATATATATATATATATATATATATATATATATATATATATATATGGGGGCGCGGTATCTGAGCTCAAGCTCAGAAATTCTATCTGAGGTAGAGTTTTTATATAGGGCATCTCCCATGTTGTTTGACTCATCCAAGCCATTCATTCCATAGAAGCTGACATAAATATGTTGTTCCTAAGAAACCATCTCCATAGGACCTCTTAACCGTTAGATCTGTAGAGCACCAAAGCGACCATTTTCTAGACGTCCATTTTAAATCAACGCTTACCGTGATCCTATGAAGATGATTTCTTACGTACACCCTATCTATGTTAGGTCCTATAGAATCAATATCTAACATAACCCAAACAACATAGGCAGCCACCCTATTTAAAAATTCTACCTCAGAAATTCTAACTGAGCTTGAGCTCAGAAACCATTTACTAATATATATATATATATATATATATATATATATATATATATAATATGAGGAAATGGTTTGTGAGCAGCTGCTCAGATAAGCTTATCTGAGAAGAGCTCACAAACCATAGGAGGGCCCACATTTTGGGGGTGATCCTAAGCATTCATTTCGAAGGCCCCGTCATGGATGGGGTGTGTACTAAAAATCAGCTCCATTGGATCATCCTAACCCTTCCATTTGTGGAGAGAAAAAATGGGCAGATTTAGGGACAAACAGTATCTGTCCATTTTCCCTCCACAAATGGACACCCTAAGATGATCCAATGGAGCTGATTTTTGGTACACACCCCATCCATGATAGGGCCTTCCAAATGAATGCTTAGGATCAATCCCAAAATGTGGGCCCCCCAATGGTTTGTGAGCTTTGCTCAGATAAGCTTATGTAAGCAGCTGCTCACAAACCATTTCCTCTTTCTCTCTCTCTCTCTCTCTATATATATATATATATATATATATATATATATATATATATATGTGAGAAAAGGGTTCCTGTAAACGTGTGCAGGTAAGTTACCTGCACACGAGTGCAGAAACAGGGTGGGGGCCACATTTTTGTGGGGATCAAAACCATTCATTTGGGAGGCCCTTCCATGGATGAGTTGCGACCCAAAAATCAGCCCCATTGGACCGTCCTAACCCAATCAAAGGCCAAATATTGACAGACACTGTGTGTCCATGTTTCTGCCCATTTTCCCCTCCACAAATGGCAGGGTTAGGATGATACAATGGGGCTAATTTTCTATCCATGGAAGGGCCTTCCAAGTGAATGCTTTGGACCCCTAAAAATGTGGGCCCCCACCCTGTTTCTGCACTCGTGTGTAGGTAAGCTTTCCTGCACACGTGTGCAGGAACACTTTCCTCTCTCTCTCTCTCTCTATATATATATATATATATATGGAAAAGTGTTGCTACTCGGTCTTGTAGCTAAGCTTATCTACTCGGTCGGGTTAAATACAGTGGGGGCCCACATTGTTTGGCTGATCCAAACCATTCATTTGAAAGTCTTTTACCTGGATAGGGTGTCCACAAAAAATCAGACCCATAGGATGATCCTAACCCATCCAACATTGGAGGGAAAAATGGGCAGATTTGTGGACAACATGTGTCTGTCCATTTTTTCCTTATATATATATATATATATATATATATATATATATATATATATATATATATATATATATATATATATAGAGAAAACGGTTCCTACACATATGTGTAGAGAGTTCTCTACACACTAGCTTAAAATACAGTGGGGGCCCACATTGTTTGGGTGATCCAAGCCATCCATTTTAAAGACCCTCACATAGATAGGGTGTCTACAAAAAATCAGATCCATAGGATCATCCCAACCCTACGATTTGTGGAGGTAAAATGGATGTCTTTAAGCCTTCACAAATTAGTCCATTTTTTGCCTCCATAGTTCGAATGGTTAGGATGATCCTATGGATCTGATTTTTTGTGGACACCCTATCTATGTGAGGGCCTTAAATATGAATGGTTTGGATCACCCAAATAATGTGGCCCCCACCGTATTTTAAGCTAGTGTGTAGATAACTTATCTACACATATGTGTAGGAACCGTTTTCTCATATATATATATATATATATATATATATATAAGGAAAAGGTTTCTGAGGTATTGCGCAGCTTGAGCAGCCCTGTAAATACAACATCTCCCATGTTGTTTGAGTCATCCAATCCATTCATTCTATAGGACGTACCATAGGTAGGGTGTCCCTAAGAAATCATCTCCATAGGATCATGGTAGCTGTTGATTTGTGGAGTTCAAGAATGAATGGCTAGAAACTGGGCTTCCGTAGATTGAATGGTTAGGATGATTGTATGGAGATGGTTTGTTAGGAACACCCTATCTATGTGAGGTTCTATGGAATGAATGGGTAGGATGAGTCAAACAACATGGAGATGGTGTGTTTATAGTGGCTTGCTCAGGCTGAGCTATAGCTCAGAAACCTCTCCCTATATATATACATATGTATATATATGTATATACATATGTATATATATATGTATATACATATATACATATATGTATATATATGTATATACATATGTATATATATATGTATATACATATATACATATATATACATATATAC